>NC_141874.1:425832529-426154196 GCF_056163025.1 Triticum urartu | reverse complement strand
TCGCTAGTAGTTCCACGTGGACTTTGATGTTTAGCTTGTTACCTCAGCTACGATCTTGTACCCTTGGGAGGGTCTTGTAGATAGTCAGGCTTCTCAGCCTTTTTCATTTGTAGTTGTCTATACTCAGACAAGGTAAGCTTCCGCATGTGCTTGTTGCTTGTATGCTCTGTATGTTGGGTCATGAGACCCATGTTTGTAATATCTCGCTCCTCGGAGCCTAATGAATAAATACTTCAGTCGTAGAGTTATGTTGTGATGCCATGTCGTATTTACACATATCGAGCATATTGTGTGTATGATTGAAATGCTTGGTATGTGTGGGATTCAACAATCTAGTTGTTTATCCTTGGCAGCCTCTCCTATGGGGAAATGTAGTCTAGTGCTTCCATGAGCCATAGTAGTCCGCTACAGCCGGGTTCACCGGAGTCCTACTAGCCCAGCACTACTACTCAGGACACTTGACTGGCCGGCATGTGATTCACTTCGTTCCTGTGTCTGTCCCTTCGGGGAAATGTCACGCGGTGACATCCGGAGTCCTGCCTAGCCTGCTACAGCCCGGTTCATCGGAGTCTTGTTAGCCCAGTGCTACAGCCCGGATTTGCACGCTGTTGACCGACATGCTTGATGAATAGTCATGTCGGACCGGGTTCTCTGTCATATGGATGCTAGCGACACTATCATATACGTGAGCCAAAAGGCGCAAACGGTCCCAGGCCATGGTAAGGCGACACCCGTGGGAATACTGTGCATGAGGCCGCAAAGTGATATGAGGTGTTACCGGCTAGATCAATGTGACTTGGAATCGGGGTCCTGACAGCTTTGGTATCAGAGCCTGACTGCCTGTAGGATTACCAAGCCAAACTGGTCGAAGTTGAGTCTAGAAATGCTTTAGTTATATAAGGGAATTGATTGTGGAAGGGAATGTAAGGCTCTTTTTACTCCTTATCCTCATGACCTTCTAATCTGAGTCATCTTATCTTTTTTCTACGGGGTTAAGAACTAGGCTTCTCTTCTATCTCTCAGGATGACGTGTTACTAAACCGTAGTTGCCTAGGATTGTTGGATTTAAGCCTCAGTACAGTTTCTACTACTCCAGTGTGTTGTTAGTTGGACTTGGAACTTGATATTGCGATGTTAAGTGGTTATGCCACCACTTTGCAGGATGTCTCAAATCTTATCGAGCTTTTACAATCGTTATGCTATCCAAGTCATCCCAGGTTTCTAAATAGTCTGATGCATTTGCAAATCCCTTCTTCACGTTCCCGATATTCCTTTTGGGCCAGATTAATCACACTAATTGCTGAGTTGAGGTACTCCATTGCCTCGACATATATGTTGGAGTTATTATTATGATCCTAGGTGTCTTAGGGGATAACCTAGTAATCTAGCCATGTTTGGTGTTCCCAGTGTGATGATTCTGGCCCCCATTCTTGAAATCATATCCTGATGTTATTTAGTTAGTAGGTATTCTATTCCTGGGTTTTTGAACCCGAGATTCACTCTTCTTACCTCGTGTTGATAGTGTTTGCTAGTTCCTTTAGGATATTAGTAATCTTTGCGATAGTCCTCGAGGTCCGTGGTATATCATTCTTCCAAATACCATGAACAATTCATGGCAGAAGTTCTTTTGAACCAAAAGATCACAACCAGGGTGCTCTTGAGGAGTACTCCATTCATATTGTGAATCTGTCAGTCCTTCCTTTTCAGCATGGGTTATCCGGAAGAAATATGTTGAACTTGTTCGACATACTAACCTATGCATCCACAACTCAGAAAGATATATGTTCCTTTGAGTTGTCCCTCTGTAGTTGTATTCCGATCCTTGTCTATCAGTTGATATTCAAGTTTATGTCGTGCATTCATGTTCTTTGATGCGTACTATTCTTGTGGTCCGTCAAGCCGTTCTATTTCAGAATGGATAGGAGAAACAAACTCCAATACCTTGTCCATTTCGAGGATTGGGTCAAAGTAGTTGTATTCCGTGGATCAAAATGCCAATCCAGCTTTTGTTCTGTTCTACCTCGGAGTATTACCCCCTTTATGTCAGGATTGTCATGAGAATTGCACCATCTCTCATGAATTTTTGACGCATTGATACTTCTTGCCATCATTTTTCATTCCTCGGTCCCGTGTTGTTGTAACCGGAATGCCGACAAGTGAATTGTGGTGTGTGAAATCTATGCTCCTAGAAATTCCGTTGCTTGGTAGTTAATTGGACAATAACCTCATTCTTAGCGTGTTGATTATTGAATCATCACCCTAAGGTTGATTGTGCTACCTAGTCCTTATTTCCGATGCACTCTTCGATCAATGAGTTAGGATTGTGTCAATCCCTTGCTCGTTTGACCATATCGTCTTGCCCTGAAAAGAAAGATTGTTCCCAAGCTCAGTAACATATCGATGGTTCGTGATTTTTCGAAAATCTTTTCGGAAGTGTTACCAGGTTGTCACCTTACCGCTATGTTGAGCTCGTGATCGTGTTGGTTTCTTGTAAACCACCCATTCTCCAAGAAATCTGTGTGGGTTACCCCCTGAGCTAGTTGGTTAAGCTAAACAATAACTTGGAGAGTTGGAAGATAAAAGCTTGCCAGCTCAGCTCATTTCAGGGGATATATTTGCGTGTGTTGGAAATAGGTGATATCTTCATTGATTGATCCTCGTGATCAGTTGATCTATTACCTTGTCAAAACTTTGACTTGAGTATGGGCTATCGTCAAGTAAAATCAGAACCAATGATATTCATAATGTTGTCTCACTCTTGGTTGACCCCTCGAACATGCACCATTATATCTTTTGGGTCTGACCAACACTATCGTCTTGTTCATGTAGTTGTGGAATTCCATCTATATGGAAACCTGGATGAATTGTTGTTGAGCCCATCGACAACATCCTTGTCTCCTCCTTGATTCATGTTGAACATCAAGCTAGTGTTGGAAACTTTTGTAAGCATTATCTTCATGTCCCGTTTCTGAAATACCTGTTTGGTGTAAGAAGTGACTTTCTGCAAGTTCACGTGCATTAGGTGTAAGTTGTCGCCATGAATTTGAGAAAGGTTTGTTTTGTTTCCTCTGGAATCATCCCAAGTTAGTCACGCATATGTGCGAAGTACATCATGGTTTGATAGGTTGGCCGCCTCCACTCCATATGTGTCCCTAGCACACCAAGCCACTGACTGATTTGTTCTAGGGAAAGGAGTTAAGTGCTAATCCATGGTAATGCACAAGACTTCGATATCCTCGATGATGGTTCCCCACTTGAACACGATAGTGTTTTATTATAAGACTACTACGTGGTCATGCTTGTCTTGGATAGCGTGTTCACAAGTTTGTAGCAGAACCAGCTCATGTTTTGGAGCTTTCTATCGTAGTTCATTTCCCGAGAATCTCGCAACGTCATCTCGTCGAATTGTGTTGCAAACTTTCATTTTTCTTTCTAGACTTGATGAGTCTGGAATATCCTGACACCAACCAGATCTGAATCTCAGGCAGATATGATGGTTGGAACGTTTCTCAAGAACTATAATATTGGTCTCTCTGTAACTCGGTAAAGTGGATGTCGTGGCCAACACACCCGGCCAGAGGACTTATTATTGTAGTATCTTGATTGAGAAAGTTGACCACCTCCCCATAAGGATTTCGTAGGATTATTCCAATAGTTGTTCCCTATGGATTTTTGTGTTCCCGAAGTCCGACCTTTTACTTGATGTCCTAGATATCAAACCATATCTATGAATGGATTACGCTAGCACATCAACCAGAACATTAGAAGTGGAGTGCTAAATGTCTCTCGGTCGATCATCCAGATTCTGTTTCCTTAGCCTCGCTAAGGGGAAGTCTGAGAAGGTGTTATCTTCCTTTGTATCCGCATTGTACATCACTATTCATCATGGTAGTATGATTTGATGCCAGGATCCTCGACACGGATGTTGGTAGAACCTTGAAGAATATGGAAATGCTCAAGTTCTTGAGAGCACGCGCAAGCAAAATCATCCCTTGCGTTGTCTTCAACAAGGTAGTTCACATCATCCATTCTAGACCGAGTGTGTCGTTCTCCCGAACTCTGTCAAATGATCGATTGTGATTGCCTTAGGCTGGTATAAAGAGATTCAATGATCTTTGTATTAAAAGTAATTCTTTTTGCCACCTAAGGGAATAGCTCTACGAGTCACCTTCCCTAAGGTGCCCCGCTATGGAAGCAGGCAGCTAACCCCTGCTACGTCGTGACCTGGCGTGGGATTGTTGCCTACCAAATTGAACCCTTGTCATCAGTTTGTTTTCATTGCTTATGATGGGTGTTTTGCGTCTCAACTTGAGAGATATTGTTATGTCTCATTCCATTAGTTGATCGTCAGTTGTTCGATCTTCGAGAAGATCGATTCCTATAGAGTCTCTTTCTGTCATCGTCGTGCTGGATGAAGATATCGAAAGCGAAGACGTAAAGATCAATATGAAGTATGGGTCATGAAGATTGTATCAGCTTTGTGTTACCTCTGTCTCCTTACCTCACGTCTTGAATCTCGGGGCGAGATACTTGTTTAGTGGGGGTGAGTTGTCACATCCCTAGCTTCTGGTACTGCCTGATGTTGCATCTTGTTGCATCATGTTTAAATTTTATTTAAGTTGAATTGGGGATGACAGAACCCCCAGCACCACCTTAAACCAACTAGGGTTACTAAAATCATTTTCAATGAACCCAAAATGCCCTTCTAAAATGTTCATCATCTTTGCCTTGGTCTAGAACCTCTCACAAAAATGGTGCACACTTTTCTAGGACAACAGAGGGTCACTGGATTAAATAATTAGTTAATTGCATTTGGGCATTTAAATGGTAGTAAGTATTTTAAATGTCCAAATAATCCCAAACCAAAATGTTCCATGTTTGATATATTCTAAACATTGGGCATGCACAGTTTGGTGATTTTTGAAAGTGCCTAGAGATTTTTAGTAATGCCACAAACTTACGGAACAAAAGAAAAATAGAAATAAAAGAAAGAGAGAGAGAGAAAGACCTACCTGGGCCACTTGCCTGGCCGGCCCAGCTCGCTGGCCCAGCCCACTGGCCTCCTCCCTGTCGTCTTCCTCCCCTGCCAGGAGGATGAAGGCGCGTGCTTGCCGCGCGCATCCACGCGTGAGCCACCTACTGCTTCCCCGAAGCGCCCCAGGCCTTCCGTAGCGCCACGCCACCCACCCAGACCCGTACGGATCGATCTCTCCCTCCCTCGCTCTTCCCCTCGCCCATTCCCCGCCATGGCCGAAGCCTCCATGGACACGCCGCCGTAACTCTGTTCCCACAGCCACCCCCTCGCCCTCTTCCCATGACCACGACCTCCGTCGCATCGTCCTGGTCGTCTTCACCAAGCCAAGCAGGCTGGGAGGCCTTTCTTCCTCGCCTACGCAGTCGTCTCCAACCTCGGTGCGTCGAGATCATCGTCGCCGTACGTTGTCATCAGGCCTCCCCCGAGCTCGCTGTCTCCTTAATTCAACCCGATGGGAGCTCACGGACCTATTCCCCCTCCTCTCCTACTCGTGTTCTTGCTCGAGCCCCGTTCCCCACCTCTGTCGAGGCTCGCCGCCGCCATGGTCAACAAGCTCCGCACTCCTGAGCTCGGCCGCTCGCCCGAGCATCACCGGCGTGCTCGCCGCGCTCCTGCGAACCCGAAACACCCACGCGTTCTCCCTGCCGTGCCCTATAGCGCCATCTCCGCCGTTGTCCGAGCTCCGGCCGCCGCCTCGCTCGCCGCAGTTGCCGCTACCTGTCACCCCAGCCGCAGCCGCAACCACCGTTGGACGAGCCGCGTCGCGGCTGTTCCAATGAGACCAGCTGCGCGTTCTCCCGATGCCGGAGTTGGCCGGACGGCGAGCGCCGTCGTGCTCCGGTCATCGCCGGCGCTAACCACTGACGTGGCTCATTAGTTTAGCACTAATGGTGCCATTAGTTAACCGTGTGCCATTGACAGATGGGCCCCACGTCTAATTAACCCAGGTTTTACTTTATTTTTAGTTCAGCTTATAAGCCCGCAAGACCCACACGTCAGTGTTGACTACGCCGACGTGGCCATTGACCAGGCCCACCTGTCTTTGACTCTAGGCAACACTGGCTCACTAACTAGTGGGCCCCAGAGGTCAGGTTCGACCTGGGCCACGCCGTTGACCTGCTGACGTCACTGTGAGGTCATGCTGACGCAATAATTCCTTTCTGGAATTTAAATAAATCTTAAATGATTTATTATTTTCAGAAAATATCCAAAACTTGAAAAATGATAGAAAGTAATCTATAGCTCCAAATGAAATAAATTATATATGAAAAATTATGAGAAAAATTCAAGGAATCCATCTGTACCATTTTCATGCATGTTTGAGCAAGCTAACCTCACTGTTTAGGATGAAACATGATTAGGGAAAATTTCATAATAGGTTTGTAGTTGGAATTTGATATAGTTTTGAATTCCACTTCAATTAAAATGACTTTCTGTTGCATTGGCCCAAAACACATTCATATTGCCATGTCATAGCATGCATCATATTGTTGCATATCGTCATGTGTTGATTGTGTTCTTCCTCAGTTGCTGGTGTTTGTCCCCCTCAGTAGACGTTGATCCAGCGATGAATTCGGTAACACCGATGAATAGCTATACTATCTTCAGAAGTGCCAGGAAAGCAAAACCCCCTTGTTCATTCTGATACAATCCCACTCTCTCGCTCCTGCTCTCTTTTAATGCATTAGGACAACACCGTTTCAATTGTTACATGCTGCGGTAGCTGAACCCCTTTCCTCTGCATGACCTATCATTGCCACAGTAAATAGATGAGACCCGCTTGAGTAGGAGTTGTTTGAGCCCTGATGTGCCTACTCATTCATGCTTGTTTGTCATGTCTGCTACTGCTTAGAGTTGAGTCAGGTCTGATTCATCGGGGATGAATTGGAATGGTGTTGAACATGTCCTATTGTGTGTGAGCTAAGTGTGTGAACATGATTTGGTAAAGGTAGCGGTGAGAGGCCATGTAGGAGTACATGGTGGGTTGTCTCATTGCAGCCGTCCTCAGGAACTGAGTTCTGTGTTTGTGATCCATGAATAGTTACTACCACACATTGCGTTCCGGTAACTCGGCCCCTCTCGGCTTATTAATAAACTCGATCTCTGTCCAGGAGTTGCAATTAGTTTCTGGTGTTTGTAGGTAGTGTTAGTAGTCTACCAAGTGGCACCCGGTACAGGTGGGCTTGGGACAGACTAGGCACAGTGGCACGGTGTACCAAGTGGCACCCGAATGGTGGGCTTGGTAACCCTGCTCACATCGTTTGGGGCCGTGAGTGACACCCCGGCCGGATCTCCTTGCGGATGGAACTTGAATAGGCGATAAATCTGGACTAGAGACTTGTTGGTTAGTCAGGTCGTGGCCGACTCCCTTGCCCGACTTCCGCTTGAAGGTTGCCGAGGTACATGACGTGTACAGGGCGATAAGTGGCGAGAGTGTGTGTGAAGAAGTACACCCCTGCAGGGTTATCATTATCTATTCGAATAGCCGGATTCCTCGGATATGGAAACTTGGACCCCTTGCATGGTTCATATACAAGTGAATGTGGATACTCTAAAATGCGCAAGATAAGCATGAGTGCTATGGATGGCGTTCTCGTAGGGAGACGCGAGCGGATTCATAGTCGTGTATTGATATGGTGAACATGTGGACTCGTGTGCGCCACCTCAAAGAGTTACTTGAAGTCATAGTTCAGGATAGCCACCGAGTCAAATCTGGCTTGCTGCAGTTAAACTCCACCCCCCTTAATTGATACTGATGCATATGTAGTTAGTTCTGATGTAAGTCTTGTTGGGTACATTTGTGCTCACGTTTGCTTAATTTATGTTTTTGCAGAGAGATTTCAGTCTTGCTAGTAGTTCCACATGGACTTCGACGTTTAGCTTGTTACCTCAGCTACGATCTTGTACACTTGGGAGGGTCTTGTAGATAGTCATGCTTCTCAGCCTTTGTCATTTGTAGTTGTCTGTAGTCAGACAAGTTAAGCTTCCGCATGTGCTTGTTGCTTGTATGCTCTGTATGTTCGGTCATGAGACCCATGTTTGTAATATCTCGCTCCTCGGAGCATCATGAATAAATACTTGAGTCGTAGAGTTATGTTGTGATGCCATGTTGTATTTACACATATCGAGCATATTGTGTGTATGATTGAAATGCTTGGTATGTGTGGGATTCGACAATCTAGTTGTTTATCCTTGGCAGCCTCTCTTATGGGGAAATGTAGTCTAGTGCTTCCATGAGCCATAGTAGTCCGCTATAGCCCGGTTCACCGGAGTCCTGCTAGCCCAGCACTACTGCTCAGGACACTTGATTGGCCGGCATGTGATTCACTTCGTTCATGTGTCTGTCCCTTCGGAGAAATGTCATGCGGTGACATCCAGAGTCCTGCCTAGCCTTCTACAGCCCGGTTCACCGAAGTCCTGTTAGCCCAGTGCTACAGCCCGGATTCGCACGCTGCTGACCGACATGCTCGATGTTGATTCATGTATGCCTGTCCCCATAAGTTAGTGCCACTTTGGGTTCACGACTAGTCATGTCGGCCCGGGTTCTCTGTCATATGGATGCTAGCGACACTATCATATACGTGAGTCAAAAGGCGCAAACGGTCCCGGGCCATGGTAAGGCGACACCCGTGGGAATACCGTGCGTGAGGCCCCAAAGTGATATGAGGTGTTACCGGCTAGATCGATGTGACTTGGGATCGGGGTCCTGACAATGCACCCACAACTCAGACAAATCGTATGTTCCTTTGAGTTGTCCCTCTTTAGTTGTCTTCTGACCTTTGTCTATCAATTGATACTGAAGAGTGTGTGTGCATTCATGTTCATCGATGACTATTCTTGTGGTCCGTCAAGCCATTCTACTCCAGAATGACTAGGAGAAACAAACTCCAATACCTCATCCATATCTAGGATTGGTTCAATGTAGTTGTATCCCGCAGATCAAAATGCCAATCCAGCTTTTGTTTTGTTGTACCCTGGAGTATATATTACCGTATTATATCAAGAATGTCATGGGAATTGCACACCATCTTATGAATTGTTGGTACAGTGATACTCCTCGCCATCATTATTCATTCCTCGGTCTCCATGTTGTTGTGACCGGAATGCCGACAAGAGAACTGTGATGTGTGAAATCAATACTCCTAGCAACCCAGATGCTTGGTAGTTAAGGGACAACAATCTCATTCTTAACGTGTTGGTTATTCAATCATCATCTTGAGATTGATCGTGTTACCTAGTCCATTTTTCCTGGTGCACTCCTTGATCAATGAGTTAGGATTGTGTCAATCCCTTGCGCTTTTGATCATATCATCTTGCTCTGAAAAGCAAGATTGTTCTCGAGCTTAGTAACATATCGGTGGTTCGTGATTTTCCGAATATCTTGTCGGAAGTATTACCAAGTTGTCACTTGACCGCAATGTTGAGTTCGTGATCATGTTGGTTTTCCTCCAAACCACCCATTCTCCAAGATTCTATGTTGGATATCCTGAACTAGTCGGTTGATCTAAACAACAACTTGGAGAGTTGGACGATGAAAGCTTGTCCCACTTAGTTCATTTCGGAAGGGATATCCTTGGGTTGTGTGTTTGTTGAAGAAAGATGGTATCTTCATCGATTGATCCTTGTGATCAATTGCCGGCGTTATTGTCTTATCCAATCTTTGATTTGAGCATGGACTATCGTCAAATCAAATTAGAACCAACAATTATCGTAATGTTGTCTTACTCGTGGTTGTCTCCTCGAGCATACACCATTATATCTTTTGGGTGTGACCAATGCTATCACCGTGTGCATTTAATTGTGGAATTCCATCTATCTGGAAACCTGGATGGGTTGTTGTTGAGCCCATCGACAACATCCTTATTCTATCCATGATTTTGTTGAACATTAAGCTAGTGTTGGAAACTTTTGAAGGCATTTCTTCATGCTAGATCATGAAGCATATGTTCGGATGAAAGAAGTGACTTCCTTTAATTCATGTGCAATCGATGCAAGTTGCCGCCGTGAATTCAAGAAAGTTAGTTTTGCTTCCTTGGAATCATCCCAAGTCAGTCATGCATGTGTGCGAAGTATTCCGTGGTCTGGAGACTTGCAACCTTCATTCTATATGTATCCCTAGCACACGAAGCCACTAACTGATTTGTTGAAGGAGAAGAAGGTCCTTCATAAGAGCTAATCATATGACTTATGCAAGGACTTCGTTATCCGTGATGATTGTTCCCAACCAGAACTCGGTAGTGTTTCATTGTAAGATTACTACGTGGTCATGCTTGTCGAGGACAGCGTGTTCACATGTGTGTAGCAAAACCCGCTCATGTTTTGGAGCTTACTACCATAGTCCATTTCCCGAGAATCTCGCAACGTCATCTCGTCGATTTGTGTTGCTACCTTTCTTTTCCAGACATGCCGTCTGAAATATCCCGTTACCAACTAGATCTGAATCTCAGGCAGATATGATGGTTGAAACATTCCCAACATTTGCATTTTGCTCCCAGCTTGCACCCACCATTGTGCCATTTTACTATGGTCTGCCTTTTCGGTAATTGTTTCAGGATCATCTTCAAAAGTGGGCTTACCATGGGTCCCATCCATCTCCAATGATAAGAAAAATTCACTCTTTGCGTTGTCTGCAACAAGGTAGTCCACATCATCTAGTCTAAGTATGCCACTCTTTCGAACTCCTTCAGGCGGTCATTTGTGAATTGCCCTAGACTGTTACCAAGAGTCTCAACGATCCATGTATCAGAAGTAATTCTTTTTGCCTAAGGGAATTTCTATGAGTCACCTTCTCCAAGGTTCCCCGTTATGGCATAAAGGGCAATTACCTTCCTCGCTACCTTGAGACCGTCCACCATCTTCTTCAACATAGAATTTTTACCCATCCAATTGAAACTTGTCATCTCTACCTCTCTCCATTGCTCCTCATGTGTGTTTTATGCTTCGAGGAGATCGTTTTCTGTAGAATTTCCTTCTATCTTCATCGTGTTAGATGAAGACCTGAAAAGCAAAGATGTCAAGATCAATTCAAATAAATGAATCAACATCTTTGAGAAGGGCAATTGGAACATGAAGATCGTGTTAGCTTGTGTCCCTTTGTCTTCTTACCTCACGTCTTGAATCTCGGGACAAGATTCTTGTTTAGTGGGGGTGAGTTGTCACGGCCCGAGATTTTGATTGCAGTTAGTTGCATAAGCATACATGCATCATGTTTAATTTTTTGAAACCTGAAATGGGGATGTTGAAACCCTAGTACCAAATCGAAGTCAATCAGGTTCAAATTGATGTCTTTTCAATGTACCCGAAATGCCCTTTAGAAAAGTTCATCACTTTTCAATTGGTTGAAAACCTCTGACAAAAATGGTGCACATTTTTCTAGGTCATTTCTGGATTTTTGAATTAAATAATAAAGTATTGGAATTTGGGCATTTAAATGCTATAAATATTTTAAATGCTCAAATAATTCTGAAACTAAATGTGGGCTATTAGAAATAATTCTAAAAGTGCTGACAAATATTTTCAGGAGTTTTGGAAATGTTTAGTATTTTTGCTAAATCGAAAACAGAAAGCAAAATAGAAAACAGAACAAAATAAGAAAAACACACACAGAGAGAGAGAAAGAGAGTTCACCTGGGCTGACCTGCGGCCCAGCCGTTTGGCCCAGCCCACTGTTGTAGTGGCCAAGCCCCAATGTCGCGTCCTTCAACCTCGTGCCAGAAGGCATGAGGGCGTGTGCCCGTGGTGCGCAAGCACGTGCACGGCCACCGATGGCCACCTCCTGCTTGCCTCATCGCCTTGACCCTCCCTGGTGCAGCCACGCCACCCCCTTGACCCACTCTCGCTCTCCTAGTACCTCCCCCTCCTCTGGCTCTGTCCCTCGCACCACCCGAGTGCCATCGTTGCTGCCCCTCGCGGTTGCCACGGCCAGAGCGACCTCCTTGCCCTCTATCTAGCCCAGAAGCGCTGCCTCATCTGCATCTTCCTCTTCGTCAACGCACGCGACGCCGAATGCCCCCAAGCAACGACCCCGAGATCTTCTTCAACCTCAGGTCGCCGAGATTGCCATCGCCATTTTGTCGTCGTCTTTGCCTCCCCTAGCTCTCTGTCTACCTCGTCCGACCCGCTGTGAGATCCTAAGCCGTCCCCCTTACTTCCTTGCTCGTTTGCCTCGCCTAGGCCATAGTTCCACCCGAGCCGTGAGCTCCTCGCCACCGGCGATGATGCAGTCGCGGCCAAGGTCACTTCAGCCCGTGTCCGAGCACACAAGCGTGCTCAGAACCTCTCCGCGCACCCGTAGCCACCACCAACTCCACCTTCCAAACATCCTAGCGATGAACTCGAGCATGGCCGAACCACGGCCGCCGCAAACCTCGTCGCCGGCGTTGATTCCGGTGGCCCCCGCGTCCAACTCCGTTGCCCCTTGATGCGGACGAGTAAGGGTTATTCCCTGATGGCCTGAGCACATCAAACCACCGCCTGTAGTGCGTTCCCGAGCATCGCCGCCGTGTTTGTGTGATGGCCGGTGTTCAACTCCGGCGTGCTGACATGGCTACGTCATTAGCCGCTAACATCCCCGCTAATTAACCCCTGGTGACACTGACAGCCGGGCCTTGCTGCCTAATTAAACACGGTTTAGTGCCTATTTAGTTTTAACTAACACGGTGGCCCCACGCGTCAACTTTGCCCTTGATGACGTGGCCCTTGACCGACCCCACCCGTCAGTGACCCAAGCCAGCAATGTGACACTGACCTATGGGTCCCACAGGTCAGGTTTGACCTGGCCGACCCAGTTCACCTGCTGACATCAGCCTTGCACAATGCTGACACAGTAATGCATTTTATGGATTTAGTTTAATTTTCGTAATCCAGGAAATTCTAGGATATGTTTAAAACTTCAAAAATCCTTAGAAATTCAACCATAACTCCAAATGAAATAATATATATATATGAAAAATGATCAGAAAAATCCAACCTCTACATCTGTACCTTTTCCATGCATGTTAGAACAACTTATGGCTTATGTTTAGGGCAAATCAAATAAATGGCGTTTGCATATCCACATATGGAGTTTGCATATGAACCCTTGGTTCATATGGACTTCATTTAAGTTGCTGCTAGTTGCATTAGCTCAAATCCCGGCATGTTGCCATGTCATGATCATGCATCATATTGTTACATTGCATTGATTGTGTTCTTTCTTTGTTGCCGGTGTTTGTCCCCTCTCAGTAGACGTTGTTCTGACAATGTGTTCGATGACACCGATGAAGACCTATACTATCTTCAGAAGTGCCTGGCAAGCAAAAACCCCTTTTTCATTCCGATACAATCCCACTCTCTTGCTTCTGCTCTCTTTTACTACACTAAGACAACAATGCTTCAACTGTTACCTGTTGTGGTAGTTGAACCCCTTTCTTCTACATGACCTGTCATTGCCACAGTAAATAGATGAAACCCACTAGCATGAGTAGGAGTTGTTTGAGCCCTGATGTACCTAATCATTCATGCTTGTTTGTCATGCCCGCTACTGCATAGAGTTGAGTCAAGTCTGATTCATCGGGGATGAATTGGAATGGTGATGAACATGTCCTACTGTGTGAGCTAAGTGTGTGAACATGATTTGGTAAAGGTAGCGGTGAGAGGCCATGTAGGAGTACATGGTGGGTTGTCTCAATGAAACCGTCCTCAGGAACTGAGTTCTGTGTTTGTGATCCATGAACAGCTACTACCATGCATTGGGACCGAAACCAATGGACCCTCTCAACTTATTAATTGCCCCTGTCCTCTGTCCGGGAGTTGCAAGTAGTTTCTGGTGTTTATAGTATACTGGAGGCCGTGCGCAGTGCTGACCCTCGGGGTGGGCTGTGAGGCGGTAGGTATGTGGCATGGTGTACTGGGTGCCCGTTTGGTGTCCCGAGAACCCTACACACATCGTTCGGGGCCGTATGTGGAAACCTCGGCCGGACTCCCTGCGGATGGAACCTGAATAGGCGATAAACCTGTACTAGGGACTTGTGTGGTTAGTCAGGTCATGGCCGACACCCTCGCTGGGCTTCCGCTTGAAGGTTGCCGAGTACATGTCGTGTAAACGGTGATAAGTGGTGAGAGCGTGTGTGAAGAAGTACACCCCTGTAGGGTTAACATCATCTATTCAAATAGCCGTGTCCACGGTAAAGGACCTCTGGGTTGCCTATACAGTTCGTAGACAAGTGAAAGTGGATACTCTAAAATGCGCAAGATAAGCATGAGTGCTATGGATGGCGTTCTCTTAGGGAGACGGGAGCGGATCCATAGTGGTGTATTGATTGGTGAATATGTGGACTCGTGTGCGCCACCTCAAAAGAGTTACTTGCAGTCATTGTTCAGGTTAGCCACTGAGTCAAACCTAGCTTGCTGTAGTTAAACTCCACCACCTCTTGTTAATACTGATGCATATGTAGCTAGTTCTGATGTAAGTCTTGCTAAGTACATTTGTACTCATGTTTGCATAATTTATGTTTTTCCAGAGAGACTTCAGTCTCACTAGTAGTTCCGCGTGGACTCCGACGTTTAGCTTGTTACCTCAGCTACTATCTTGTGCCCTCAGCAGGGTCTTGTAGATAGTCAGGCTTCTCAGCCTTTTTCATTTGTAGTTGTCTGTACTCAGATAAGTTAAGCTTCTGCATGTGCTTATTGCTTGTATGACTTGAATGCTGGGTCATTCGACCCATGTTTGTAATATCTGGCTCCTCGGAGCCTAATGAATAAATACTTTGAGTCATAGAGTTTTGTTGTGATCCCATGTTGTATTTGCACATATCGAGCATATTGTGTGTATGTTATTGAAATGCTTGGTATGTGTGGGATCCGACAACCTAGTTGTTTATTCTTGGTAGCCTCTCTTACGAGGAAATGTCCCCTAGTGCTTCCACTGAGCCATGGTAGCTTGCTACTACTCCGGAACACTTAGGCTAGCCGGCATGTGTCCTTCTTCGTTCCTGTGTCCGTCCCTTTGGGGAAATGTCATGCGTTGTTCCTTTAAGTCCTTGTAGCTTGCTACGACTTGAGTTCATACGTTGATGACCGACACATTCCTTGTTGGGTCATGTATGCATGTCCCTGTAAGTTAGTGTCACTTTGGGTTTACGACTAGTCATGTCGGCACGGATTCTCTGTCATATGGATTCTAGCGACACTATCATGTACGTGAGCCAAAAGGCGCAAACGGTCCCAGGCCAGGTAAGGTGGCACCCGTGGGAATACCGTGCGTGAGGCCGCAAACTGATATGATGTGTTACATGCTAGATCGGTGTGACTTAGGATCGGGGTGCCGACAATAATGTGCTATTAGACAACGGACCATGCACGTGCTAACCGCGATTGTAAACCTCAGTGCTTCCCATTGTTTCCCTGCAACACATATAGGGTAGTTAGTCATCAGGTTAAGTAAGGGTTCGCATGCTATCTGTAAAATCTGTTGATGAAAAATAATCACATTGCAGATTCATTAGATTAATTGAAGCCACATGGAAAACCCATTTATCCAAACCAAGCATGATTAAGAAGTAGGAAATATAGCACTTGTATATGTTTCTCATGTATTAAGTGCAGCCAAATTCGATTTATTCCTCACATGCACAACAATACAAAATTCTACCCACGACAATTGGACATCGCATTGCAGAATTGAAGCAACCAGTTAACTAAACACGACAAAAAATGAACCAAACATTAATTGTAGCAATATAGAAGATCCTGCCACATTGTAAAAATTTAGCACTACATTGCACAATATAACATACTCCTAATAGAAGATCAGATAGTTAACCAAACAGTTAACTACAGCCAATTGTAGCAATTGTATTTGTTTCTCATGTATTTACTACAGCCAAATTCAATTTATTCCTCACATGGTATACAATAACAGAATGCACCCACAATTTTGTAAATATAAATTCGATTTATTTCTCACATGGTAGACAATATGAAATTGCATCCTGAAGAATTGAACATCACATTTGTAGAATTGAACCAAACAGTTAATTGAAGACGACAACTAATTAACAAAACAGTTAATAAGTGAGAACCACACTGCACGACATATAGAACATATACACTAGAGCAACAGATTGCATGGTAAAATTAGATAGCATAATTCACTAGAATTTGTGAAGGAAAGGCAGGACCAGCACAGGCAACGGGTAAACCGAGCATGCTTAACCGGCGTAGCTACCAAATGGCAAGGTGCTGCTTCAAGATCTCGGGGTCGGCACGAATGGTAGCCATCGCGACCTCATCCATGCATGCGGCAGCGATTTGCTTCTCTGCTTCCAAATGCTCCTTGAGGTCCCGTCTATACTATGTGCACCATGGCTTAGGCCGATGCTTATTTGGTGGAGGGATCGGTGATTTTGGTGGAAGGTGTCACGCTCGCGCCGGCGGTAGGGGCATGTGGGATGTGGAAGGAGGAGGAGGATGGGGGTCGGTGTGGATTACCTGCCTAGATAGGCGAGGTCGTGGAGCATGAAGGAGGGTCCGCCGACGAGGAGGCGGCGGCGCTGCAGGCAAGGAGTGAAGGTTTCAAATTGGAAAGGAAGGCGAAAAGAGGGGAAATGTGGCTTTTGGTAAGGGGGAGCGGCGGGGAGGTAGATATTTCCGTGGAAGACAAAAATTTGGAATCACTTCAGCCAAAAAACTGGCATGCAAAGTATCATCAGACACGGTCCCTTATTCAGACACGACCCGAAGATATTTTGTGCTGCGTCTCACACGGTCGGTTATAATAAACTGTGTGGGATATGTTGATTTTTCGTCTTCATTTGAACTACATAATGGGGTCAAAGCAGCCATGGACGGTGTATGAATTACTAGACCTTTTATCTGTAGTAATCATAAAAGATTTGGAATTATTCAGGATTCGTTTGGACATTTTTATGCATTGAGTTTTTAATGCATTTATGTGCATAATTCAAATTTGAACTACATGCACATGCTCCAGTGCATATAAATTCTTTGAAAAATCAAATCTTTGTCCTTGGGTGCATGCTTAGGTCCCATGCAAGAAGTGGGAATGAATTTCAAACACCAGGGCACCGTTGATTGTAGGGAAAAAATAGAGATGCCTGGTTTTTAAATTCTAGTAAATACAAAACTCGTCTGAAATTCATGAAACTTGGCATGCTATCATGGAGCGGCATCAACATGTCGTGGTACAAATTTTGTCCCATTTGGGGCAGGTTTGGGTATATGCTTCTCACAAACCGGAGCTTCTCACAACAAGCATGATAGTTTTTGGTAGGGAACATCCCACCTTTTGGGACGAAACGATATCCATTGCCTCTTATTGCATTCAATTTTGTTTTCTCATGTCAACATAGAACAACAGGAGTGTTGTGTGAATTTTTGTGATTTTTCGAGGTTCGTTTGTACATTTTCATGCATTAACTGAGTTTTCAGTGCATATATGTGCATAATTCAAATTTGAACTACATGCACATGCTCCATTGCATATAAATTGGTTGAAAAATCAAATCTATGTCCTTGGGTGCATGCTTAGGTCACATGCAAGAAATGGGAATGAATTCCAAACACTAGGGCACCCTCAATTGCCAGCAAAACATTGAGATGCCTACTTTTTAAATTCTAGTAAATCCGAAACTCGTCTGAAATTCATGAAACTTGGCATGCTATCATGCAGCGGCATCAACATGCCGTGGTACAAATTTTGTCCCATTTGGGGCAGGTTTGGGTATATGCTTCTCACTACAAGCATGATGGTTTTCGGTAGGGAACGTCCCACCTTTGGGGACAAAACGATATCCATTGCCTCTTATTCCTTTCTAATTTTTTTCTTGTGTCAACGTAGAACAACAGGAGTGTTGTGTGAATTTTTGTGATTTTTCGGGGTTCGTTTGGACATTTTTATGCATTAACTGAGTTTCCAATGCATTTATGTGCATAATTCAAATTTGAACTACATGCACATGCTCCAGTGCATATAAATTGGTTGAAAACTCAAATATGTGTCCTTGGGTGCATGCTTAGGTCCCATACAAGAAATGGGAATGAATTTCAAACACCAGGGCGTCGTTGATTGCCAGCAAAAGCTTGAGATGCCTGGTTTTTAAATTCTAGTAAATCCAAAACTTGTTTGAAATTCATGAAACTTGGCATGCTATGATGGAGCAGCATAAACATGCCGTGGTACAAATTTTGTCCCTTTGGGGCAGGTTTGGGTATATGCTTCTCACAAACCGGAGCTTCTCACAACGAGCATGATGTTTTCGGTAGGGAATGTCCCACCATTGGGGATGAACCGATATCAATTGCCTCTTATTGATTTCAATTTTTTTTCTCGTGTCAACATAGAACAACATGAGTGTTGTGTGAATTTTTGTGCTTTTTCGGGGTTCGTTTAGAAATTTTTATGCATTAACTGAGATTTCAATGCATTTATGTGCATAATTCAAATTTGAACTACATGCACATGCTCCAGTGAATATAAATTGGATGAAAAATCAAATATGTGTCCTTGGGTGCATGCTTAGGTCCAATGCAGGAAATGGGAATGAATTTCAAACACCAGGGCACCGTCGATTATCGGCAAAACATTGAGATGCCTGATTTTTAAATTCTAGTAAATCCAAAACTTGTCTGAAATTCATGAAACTTGGCATGCTATCATGGAGCGGCATCAACATGCCGTGGTACAAATTAGGTCCCATTTGGGGCAGGTTTGGGTATATGCTTCTCACAAACCGGAGCTTCTCACAACAAGCATGATAGTTTTCGGTAGGGAACGTCCCACCTTTCGGGACGAAACGATATCCATTGCCTCTTATTGCATTCAATTTTGTTTTCTCGTGTCAACATAGAACAACAGGAGTGTTGTGTGAATTTTTGTGATTTTCCGGGGTTCGTTTGTACATTTTCATGCATTAAATGAGTTTTCAGTGCATATATGTGCATAATTCAAATTTGAACTACATGTACATGCTCCATTGCATATAATTTGGTTGAAAAATCAAATATGTGTCCTTGGGTGCATGCTTAGGTCACATGCAAGAAATGGGAATGAATTTCAAACATGAGGGCACCCTCGATTGCCGGTAAAACATTGAGATGCCTAGTTTTTAAATTCTAGTAAATCCAAAACTCGTCTGAAATTCATGAAACTTGGCATGCTATCATGGAGCGGCATCAACATGCCGTGGTACAAATTTTGTCCCATTTGGGGAAGGTTTGGGTATATGCTTCTCACTACAAGCATGATGGTTTTCGGTAGGGAACGTCCCACCTTTGGGGACGAAATGATATCCATTGCCTCTTATTCCTTTCTAATTTTTTTCTCGTGTCAACGTAGAACAACAGGAGTGTTGTGTGAATTTTTGTGATTTTTCGGGGTTCGTTTGGACATTTTTATGCATTAACTGAGTTTTCAATGCATTTATGTGCATAATTCAAATTTGAACTACATGCACATGCTCAAGTGCATATAAATTGGTTGAAAACTCAAATATGTGTCCTTGGGTGCATGCTTAGGTCCCATGCAAGAAATGGGAATGAATTTCAAACACTAGTGCGCCGTTGATTGCCGGCAAAACATTGAGATGCCTAGTTTTTAAATGCTAGTAAATCCGAAACTCGTCTGAAATTCATGAAACTTGGCATGCTATCATGGAGCGGCATCAACATGCCGTGGTACAAATTTTGTCCCATTTGGGGCAGGTTTGGGTATATGCTTCTCACAAACCGGAGCTTCTCACAACAAGCATGATAGTTTTTGGTAGGGAACGTCCCACCTTTGGGGACGAAACGATGTCCATTGCCTCTTATTGCATTCAATTTTGTTTTCTCATGTCAACATAGAACAACAGGAGTGTTGTGTGATTTTTTGTGATTTTTCGGGGTTCGTTTGTACATTTTCATGCATTAACTGAGTTTTCAGTGCATATATGTGCATAATTCAAATTTGAACTACATGCACATGCTCCATTGCATATAAATTGGTTGAAAAATCAAATCCGTATCCTTGGGTGCATGCTTAGGTCGGATGCAAGAAATGGGAATGAATTTCAAACACTAGGGCACCCTCAATTGCCGGCAAAACATTGAGATGCCTAGTTTTTAAATGCTAGTAAATCCGAAACTCGTCTGAAATTCATGAAACTTGGCATGCTATCATGGAGCGGCATCATCATGCCGTGGTACAAATTTTGTCCCATTTGGGGCAGGTTTGGGTATATGCTTCTCACTACAAGCACATACTCCAGTGCATATAAATTGGTTGAAAACTCAAATATGTGTCCTTGGGTGCATGCTTAGGTCCCATGCAAGAAATGGGAATGAATTTCAAACACCAGGGCGCCGGTGATTGCCGGCAAAACCTTGAGATGCCTGGTTTTTAAATTCTAGTAAATCCAAAACTTGTTTCAAATTCATGAAACTTGGCATGCTATCATGGAGCAGCATGAACATGCCGTGGTACAAATTTTGTCCCTTTGGGGCAGGTTTGGGTATATGCTTCTCACAAACCGGAGCTTCTCACAACGAGCCTGATGTTTTCGGTAGGGAACGTCCCACCTTTGGTGATGAACCGATATCAATTGCCTCTTATTGCTTTCAAATATTTTTTCTCGTGTCAACATAGAACAACAGAGTGTTGTGTGAATTTTTGTGATTTTTCGGGGTTCGTTTAGAAATTTTTATGCATTAACTAAGATTTCAATGCATTTATGTGCATAATTCAAATTTGAACTACATGCACATGCTCCAGTGCATATAAATTGGTTGAAAAATCAAATATGTGTCCTTGGGTGCATGCTTAGGTCCAATGCAAGAAATGGGAATGAATTTCAAACACCAGGGCACCGTCGATTATCGGCAAAACATTGAGATGGCTGGTTTTTAAATTATAGTAAATCCAAAACTCGTCTTAAATTCATGAACCTTTGCATTCTATCATGGAGCGGCATCAACATGCCGTGGTACAAATTTTGTCCCATTTGGGGCAGGTTTGGGTATATGCTTCTTACAAACTGGAGCTTGTCACAACAAGCATGATGGTTTTCGGTAGGGAACGTCCCACCTTTGGGGACAAAACGATATCCATTGCCTCTTATTGCTTTCCAATTTTTTTCTCGTGTCAACATAGAACAATAGGAGTATTGTGCGATTTTTTGTGATTTTTTGGGGTTCATTTGGATATTTTTATGCATTAACTAAGTTTTCAATGCATTTATATGCATAATTCAAATTTGAACTACATGCACATGCTCCAGTGCATATAAATTGGTTGAAAACTCAAATATGTGTCCTTGGGTGCATGCTTAGGTCCCATGCAAGAAATGGGAATGAATTTCAAACACCAGGGCGCCGTTGATTGCCGGCAAAACCTTGAGATGCCTGGTTTTTAAATTCTAGTAAATCCAAAACTTGTTTCAAATTCATGAAACTTGGCATGCTATCATGGAGCAGCATGAACATGCCGTGGTACAAATTTTGTCCCTTTGGGGCAGGTTTGGGTATATGCTTCTCACAAACCGGAGCTTCTCACAACGAGCATGATGTTTTCGGTAGGGAACGTCCCACCTTTGGTGATGAACCAATATCAATTGCCTCTTATTGCTTTCAAATATTTTTTCTCGTGTCAACATAGAACAACAGAGTGTTGTGTGAATTTTTGTGATTTTTCGGGGTTCGTTTAGAAATTTTTATGCATTAACTGAGATTTCAATGCATTTATGTGCATAATTCAAATTTGAACTACATGCACATGCTCCAGTGCATATAAATTGGTTGAAAAATCAAATATGTGTCCTTGGGTGCATGCTTAGGTCCAATGCAAGAAATGGGAATGAATTTCAAACACCAGGGCACCGTCGATTATCGGCAAAACATTGAGATGGCTGGTTTTTAAATTATAGTAAATCCAAAACTCGTCTTAAATTCATGAACCTTTGCATTCTATCATGGAGCGGCATCAACATGCCGTGGTACAAATTTTGTCCCATTTGGGGCAGGTTTGGGTATATGCTTCTTACAAACTGGAGCTTGTCACAACAAGCATGATGGTTTTCGGTAGGGAACGTCCCACCTTTGGGGACAAAACGATATCCATTGCCTCTTATTGCTTTCCAATTTTTTTCTCGTGTCAACATAGAACAATAGGAGTATTGTGCGATTTTTTGTGATTTTTTGGGGTTCATTTGGATATTTTTATGCATTAACTAAGTTTTCAATGCATTTATATGCATAATTCAAATTTGAACTACATGCACATGCTCCAGTGCATATAAATTGGTTGAAAACTCAAATATGTGTCCTTGGGTGCATGATTAGGTCCCATGCAAGAAATGGGAATGAATTTCAAACACCAGGGCGCCGTTGATTGCCGGCAAAACCTTGAGATGCCTGGTTTTCAAATTCTAGTAAATCCAAAACTTGTTTGAAATTCATGAAACATGGCATGCTATCATGGAGCAGCATCAACATGCCGTGGTACAAATTTTGTCCCTTTGCGGCAGGTTTGGGTATATGCTTCTCACAAACCGGAGCTTCTCACAACGAGCATGATGTTTTCGGTAGGGAACGTCCCACCTTTGGGGATGAACCGATATCAATTGCCTCTTATTGCTTTCAATTTTTTTCTCGTGTCAACATAGAACAACAGGAGTGTTGTGTGAATTTTTGTGATTTTTCGGGGTTCGTTTAGAAATTTTTATGCATTAACTGAGATTTTAATGCATTTATGTGCATAATTCAAATTTGAACTACATGCACATGCTCCAGTGCATATAAATTGGTTGAAAAATCAAATATGTGTCCTTGGGTGCATGCTTAGGTCCAACGCAAGAAATGGGAATGAATTTCAAACACCAGGGCACCGTCGATTATCGGCAAAACATTGAGATGCCTGATTTTTAAATTCTAGTAAATCCAAAACTTGTCTGAAATTCATGAAACATGGCATGCTATCATGGAGCGGCATCAACATGCCGTGGTACAAATTAGGTCCCATTTGGGGCAGGTTTGGGTATATGCTTCTCACAAACCGGAGCTTCTCACAACAAGCATGATGGTTTTCTATAGGGAACGTCACACCTTTGGGGACGAAACGATATCCATTGCCTCTTCTTGCTTTCTATTTTTTTTCTCATGTCAACATAGAACAACAGGATTGTTGTGTGAATTTTTGTGATTTTTGGGGCTCGTTTGTATATTTTTATGCATTAATTGAGGTTTCAATGCATTTATGTGCATAATTCAAATTTGAACTACATGCACATGCTCCAGTGCATATAAATTGGTTGAAAAATCAAATATGTGTCCTTGGGTGCATGCTTAGGTCCAATGCAAGGAATGGGAATGAATTTCAAACACCAGGGCACCGTTGATTGCCAGCAAAACATTGAGATGGCTGGTTTTTAAATTATAGTAAATCCAAAACTCGTCTTAAATTCATGAACCTTTGCATTCTATCATGGAGCGGCATCAACATGCCGTGGTACAAATTTTGTCCCATTTGGGGTAGGTTTGGTTATATGCTTCTTACAAACTGGAGCTTGTCACAACAAGCATGATGGTTTTCGGTAGGGAACGTCCCACCTTTGGGGACAAAACGATATCCATTGCCTCTTATTGCTTTCCAATTTTTTTCTCGTGTCAACATAGAACAATAGGAGTATTGTGCGATTTTTTGTGATTTTTTGGGGTTCATTTGGATATTTTTATGCATTAACTAAGTTTTCAATGCATTTATATGCATAATTCAAATTTGAACTACATGCACATGCTCAGTGCATATAAATTGGTTGAACAATCAAATCTGTGTCCTTGGGTGCATGCTTAGGTCCCAGGCAAGAAATGGGAATGAATTTCAAACGCCAGGGCACCGTTGATTGCAGGCAAAATATGGAGATGCCTGGTTTTTAAATTCTAGTAAATCCAAAATTTTCTTAACCATTCACGTGATGCCACGTGTCTTGTTTTTAATGGTTGTAGGAGGTGCCGTGCGGACAGCTGCTTGACCTTGATCGAATGGGAGGCGTGTGAGCGCCGTCTAGTGCGCAGGCTGACCGAGAGGCATGCAAGTTGACCTCGAGTGCGCAGGCTCACCGGGAAGCATGAGAGCTGTATGCTGCGCAGGCTCATTGGGAAGTGAGCCCTTTGACTTCCATGGCCACCCGCCTTGCTCGCATCCTCTCCATTAATGGCACCCAAGCCGTAGTTTAATTCGCTTTTTAAATATAAAACACTCATCGCAAATGTTTTAGTTAGAATAGCCGTAAGCAAACCGACAGCTTCCCCAGGAAGCCAAGAGAAAATGTGCCGAGCAGGATTTCTGCAACTCTTGATCCAAACGATTTAGATAGAACACCCGTATGCAAAGTGAGAGCAACGCAGGATTTCTTCATCCCTTCAACTCAAATGGTTGTTTTGGATGACCCGTGTGCAACCACGTACAAACAATTTGGTAAGATTTGCATCTGTAATATTGGTTATGTTGCATTTGTCAAACTAGAAAGATTTACATTTGTTGATCTATTAAAGTTCCCATTTGTCAACCCTTGTAACACCGCGGGTTGTTAAAATATGGAGCTAGAAATCATTAGCACTATGTAATTTTTGCAACTAATATTCAGTAATTGAGCATAGATTTCATTCATAGATTAAACAGTCGTTCTTAATTTATACAAACAGTTCAACTCAACAGCTGAACCGACCAAACTTCTCCCCAATTGTTGCCAACCACGTACTGAAATAACTAGTTCAACTATATATACTAGCTAATTTTAAGTACGTTGTATAGTTCGACCACATGTCTATAGTCAGATGAACTGAACAAAATAGCCCCTAAATACTAGTACCACCATGGAGGGGCTTTGTGCTACTTCCGGCAGCCTCTCCTCTGCCGAGCACGCTCAGTAAGAGGCAAAGGAGGAGGAGGAGCCTACCAATGAGCTGGACAAATGCAATACGGTGCCTGCTGCTACTGCATGTTCAGCGACGCTCGCCAGCTCGAAAGCCCACTCCCGCTCCAGACGATACCTCTCTAAACGACCGGACTGCTCGTAGATCTCCTGATTCCTCGCCTTTGCGTCGGCGTGTGCTGCGGCCATGACTGTGGTACGGAACTTTGCATGGTCGACGAGGCACTCCTCCTCCTCCTGCAAGAACTCGATGTAGCGTGCAAGGTCACTGGCGCACGTGCGGGCCTCCACCTACGCCTCCCTCCTTTGGGTGGCGGTGGCAGAGCGGGTGATGATCGCGGCGGTCGACGGTGGGCTGGCGGCCACGGTGGCCGATGATGGGGTCGCGGCCACGACCACCACCTTCCGCCTTCGGGCCGCGGTGGCGGACGGGTGATGTCCACGGTGGCCGGCAGTGGGATGGCGGCCAAGAAAGCCACCTCCCGCCTTCGGGCCGCGGTGGAGGAGCGGGAGATGGCCCTGGCTTTCGACTGTCGTGTGGAGGCAACGGCTGCCGGCAACAGCAGCCGACGGGCAGCGGCGGCGGAGCGTGTGGTGGGTGTTTCGCGCACACCCAAGAGGGACGCCACGCGCACTACACTACGAGGGGACTGCACCGCCGCGGTGTAGCCTCCCAGATGGAGCTGTCCTCTGATGACGGCGGAGTGGCTGAGCGAGGACGACGGACCGGTGAAATTGGCGATTGTGGGAGAAGCAGATGAGATAAACTACAGGGAGGGAGGGGAAAATGCGACACAGGACTCGCCGATCGTGATGGTTTTTATAGCAGGTCAGCAAGCATTGGGATTTTGGGGGATTTCACCGAGTCGGGCGGGAAGCTTGCACGGGAACCTGCGAGGTTGTGCGGGAACGGGCTCACCGACGATTCATTGGCGCCACCGTTTGGCCAAAAGAATGCCCCCGCGTGCTGCGCAAGCTTGCGCTGTAAGCCGTCTGCGGCGGCGGGGTGACAAGACGTGCGAGAGGAGGACGAGAGGACATGTACACATACAGTTAATAAAAAAACATTTGCGATTTAATTACCTACTATACCCCCATCCTGGTTTATAAGTAGGATTTAACTAATAAAATAGGAATGCATGTCGCCATAGATTATATTGTTGGAGTTCTATTTGAACATAGTTTCCAGCTATACAATTTTTGTAACATGCATTAACACTTTTTTGGTTAAATTTAAGGTTATACACCAGCAAGCGTTTACCCGTAACACACATGGCTTATTCCATCACAAACAGCTCCGATGGATCAACTGTCTGCCATGTATCGCACACGCAACTCTAATCTAATCCGTTCTTGATGTCTCCGTCATCGCTCACACAGTTCGTCTTATTTGCCACGTATCACTGTGCCATCCTCTTCTTGCGTCCCTCGGCAAGCTCTGTCGCATCCGTTGGTGCCGCAGCATGTTAGGTACCGCTGTTAGGTACCGCGGCATGCTCTGTCGCGTCCGTCGACGCGCTCGGCTTCTGGACAACTTTTCCTTGAGGCGACCGCGGAGCGCTCTGCTCGCGTCCCTCCGCACACGCTCTGCCAGTGGTTGGGCATGCGCATGATCACGTCGGGTGGCCCATATGCATGCGGTTGCACCGCGCGCGTTGCCACGCGATGCAGTTACGTGCGACACGATGGAGTTACGCTCTGCAAATTAGAACTGCCATCAGGGCCTGCCGATATTCCTGGCCGTCCGGCTTCCCCTTTAATTCCCGCAGCTATTATAACCTTAGTGTCTTCAACCTTTGGATCAAGCCCTACAGCACAAGAAGCACACCCACGACGACACATAGGGAGGGGATGTCCTGCGGTGCTCCAATGGAGTTCGGTGAGCATAGATTGGAGACCCATGCGAGGGAGACGGATCTCTCGGTGGTGTACACCATCGACCTAGCCGTGGTGGACGACTACATCAACAGTGTTAAGTAGTTGCTTGCTGGAGTCATGTAAAAGGTGGTCGGCATCGACCTCTAGTACACCGCTGGTCATCCCGACATAGATCAGAAGGTTGCCGTTGCCCAGTTGTGCGTGCTCCATCATGTCCTCATCTACCACTACTGCATGGCCATAGAGCCTTGCAACCGTTTCAACAGGTTTGTCAACAGCACCGACTACAAGTTTGCCATGGTGGATACCAAAGACGATGTAAAAGCGCTCAGTGTTACGGGCTTGGCCTGCAAGAACCTTGTTGAAATATGTGACCACTACAGGGTCCGGGGCAGCACGAAGCAGGACTCCTTGGTCGAACTCGCCTCGGCCATCATCGACCCCTACTACGAAAATATGAAGCAGGATTCCAAGAGAACAAGTCCCGTATCCTTGCACAAGGCCTAGATGCGGCAACTGGATGAACCTCACCTCAGGTTCGTGGCCAAGAGCATGTACACATTCTACGAGATGCACAGGCGGATCGTTGACATGAGGAGTTGAAGTCTGGAACTCCGCGAAGCTTCCACAAGGCAGGAGGGCATGCCTAGGGGGGTAGGCGTGACCCCACCCTTGTGGCCCCACGGAGCTCCACCGACCCACTTCTTTTGCCTATATATACTCTTATACCCTAAAAACATCAGGGGAGCCACGAAACCACTTTTCCACCACCGCAACCTTCTATACCCATGAGATCCCATCCGGGGCCTTTTTCGACGATCTGCCGGAGGGGGATTCGATCATGGAGGGCTTCTACATCAACACCATACCCTCTCCCGATGATGTGTGAGTAGTTTACCATAGACCTTCGGGTCCATAGTTATTAGCTAGATGGCTTCTTCTCTCTATTTGGTTCTCAATACAAAGTTCTCCTTGATGTTCTTGGAGATCTATTCGATGTAATTCTTTTTGCGGTGTTTTTGCCGAGATCCGATGAATTGTTGATTTATGATCAAGTTTATCTATGAACAATATTTGGTTCTTCTCTGAATTCTTATATGCATGATTTGATATCTTTGCAAGTCTCGTCAAATTATTGGTTTAGTTTGGCCTACTAGATTGATCTTTCCTGCAATGGGAGAAGTGCATAGCTTTGGGTTCAATCTTGCGGTGTCCTTTCCCAGTGACAGTAGGGGAAGCAAGGCACGTATTTTATTGTTGCCATCGAGGATAAAAAGATGGGTTTATATCATATTGCTTGAGTTTATCCCTCTACATCATGTCATCGTGCGTAAAGCATTACCCTGTTCTTATGAACTTAATACTCTAGATGCATGCTGGATAGCGGTCGATGTGTGGAGTAATAGTAGGAGATGCAGAATCGTTTCGGTCTACTTAACATGGACGTGATGCCTATATTTCATAGTCATTGCCTAGATATTCTCAGAACTATGCGCTCTTCTATTAATTGCTCGGCAGTTATTTGTTCACCCACCGTAATGCTTGCTATCATGCGAGAAGCCACTAGTGAAACCTATGTCCCCGGGACTCTTTCTTATTATATTGCATCTCTTCTATTTACATCACATCTTGTTTACTATTTTGCAATCTATACCACAAAAATACCAAAAATATTTAGCTTACTATCTTTATCAGATCTCACTTTCGCAAGTGACCATGAAGGGATTGACAACCCCTTTATCGCGTTGGTTGCGAGGTTCTTGATTGTTTGTGCGGGTACTAGGTGACTTGCGTGTTATCTCCTATTGGATCGATACCTTGGTTCTCAAAAACTGAGGGAAATACTTACCCAACTTTGCTGCATCACCCTTTCCTCTTCGAGGGAAAACCAACGCATGCTCAAGAGGTAGCACTCACTGGGAAGCGAGCCCTTTGACTTCCATGGCCGCCCCTCCACCCATTGTTGAGCTGGTCCCCGTGCATTTGGCTTCACCCACCGCGCCCGTGCCCGTGCGCGCACCCCCCTCGGCGGCATGGGACACCACCGTCGATCGCTAACTCTCAGCACCGCCAGCTGCTGTCCCCCCACGCCCCGCCCATCAATCGAGCGACGATATGATGCTTGATTTACATGTGAATAACATTCTGTGCTGCATTTTAAACTTCAACAATGGCGTCTGGGAGGACGGCAATGGCGGCGCGCGACGCCGCCTCCGCCGCCGCTGGAAATAGTTTTTTTCTTGGGTTTAATATTCTATCTCGATCATATGAATATAAATTCGAAGTATGACTGAATGAAAGATATGGTTTGACTGAACTTGTGTTTTTCTCTCTTAATGTACACACTTATCAAACGATTTTCTTTTGAAAAAAGGTCAATGGTTTATAAAAATTCAACACTCATCGCAAACGTTTTAGTTAGAACACCCGTATGCAAACCGACAGCTTCCCCAGGAAGCAAATGGAAAATGTGCCGAGCAGGATTTTTTGCAGCACCTGATCGCAAAAATTTTAGATAGAACACCCGTATGCAAAGTGAGAGCAGGATTTGTGCATCTCTTCAACGCAAACGGTTCTTTTGGATGAACCGTGTGCAACCACTTACAAACAACTTGGGTATGTTGCCGTTTGTCAAACTGGAAAGATTTACATTTGTTGATCTAGTAACGTTGCCATTTGTCATCCTTGTAACACTGCGATTTGTCAAAATATGAAGCTGAAAATCACTACCAGTATCTAATTTTTGCAACTAAAATTCAGTAATTAAGCATAGATTTCATTCATAGATTAAGTAGTCATTCTTAATTTATACAAATATTTCAACTCGATGGCTGAACCGACCAAACTTTTCCCCAATTGTTGCCAACCACGTACTAAAATAGCTAGCTCAACTATATATACTAGTTAATTTTAAGTACGTTGTACAGTTCCACCACATCTATAGTCAGATGAACTGAACAAAATAGCCCCTAAATACTACTACTACTGCAGAGGGGCTTTGTACTACTTCTGGCTGCCTCTCCTCTACTGAGCGTGCTCAGTAAGAGTTGGAGGAGGAGGAGCCTACCGACGAGCTGGGCAACTGCAATATGGTGCCTGCCGCTGCAGCAGCTTCAGCGATGCTCACCTCGAACGCCCTCTGCCGCTCCAGACGACCCCTATTGAAGCAGTGGTTCTCCTCGTAGATCTCCTGACTCCTTGCCTTTGAGGCGGTGTGTGTCACGGCCATGGCGGCGGTAAGGCTCTTTGCGTGCTCGATGAGGTGCTCCTCCTCCCGCAGGAACTCGGTGTAGCATGCAAGGTCGCGGACACACGTGCGGGCATCCAGCTCCGCCTCCTGCCTTCGGGCAGCGGTGGCAGAGCAGGCGATGACCCCTGCAGTCGACGGTGGGCTGGTAGCCACGACCATCACCTCCCGCCTTCGGGATGCGGTGGCGGAGCAGGTGATGGCCACGGTTGCCGGCAGTGGGTTGGCGGCCACGACAGCGACCTTTAGCCTTCGAGCCGCGGTGGCGGAGTGGTGTGGCAGCAACGGCGGCCAGCAATAGCTGCCGACGGTTAGCAGCGGTGGAGCGTGTGGTGAGTGTTCTGCGCACACCCAACAGGGACGCAACACGTACTACACTACGCTGGGGACTGCGCCGCCACCGCGGTGTAGCCTCCCAGCTGGAGCTGTCCTCTAATGACGGCGGAGTGGCTGAGCCACGACGATAGACCGGTGCCAATGGCGATTGTGGGAGAAGAAGACGAGATAAGCTACATGGAGGGAGGGGAAAATGTGACGCAGGACTCGCCGGCCATGAGGGTTTATATTGCATGCCGGTAAGCATTGGGATTTTGGGGGATTTCACCAAGTCGGGCGGCAAGCTTGCGCGGGAACCTGTGAGGTTTCATAGGAACGGGCTCATCAACGATTCATTGGCACCACCGTTTGGCCGAAAGAACACCCCCACGCGCTGCGCAAGCTTGCGTTGTAAGCCGTCTGCGGCATCGGGGTGACAAGACGTGCGAGAGGAGGACAAAGGCCACGTACACATACGGTTAATACAAAAAAAGTTTGCGGTTTAATTACCTACTATACACCCATCCTGGTTTATAAGTAGGATTTAACTAATAAAATACGAATGCATGTCGCCAAAGATTATATAGTTGGATTCGTATTTGAACATAGTTTCCAATTATATAATTTTTATAACATGTATTAACATTTTGTTGGTTAAATTTAAGGGCAAAGTATGGCACGGAATATAATGGGGACTATAGACCACGACGGAGGTAGTAGCACACGGCCGCTATCTATGTAGCGACACAACTGTCGGCTGGCTTGTAGGCGACCATTTCCTGCGTGTTCAACGGCTCTATGCATGTGGTTGCTTGCGGTTGAGGCGGCAGCAGCACGCTCTACTCGTGTCCAGGCGCGCGCACTCTACTCTCGTGTCCCTCCACGTGCTCTACCCTCGTCCCTCCACGCACGCTGCCAGTGTTTGGGGTCGATGCACGATCACGCACGTTCATGTGCATGCATTTGCGCCGGGCGCGACGTGACGATGCAGTTACCTGCTGCAAAAACTGCCATGCGGACGTGCCGAGAATCCACGCCGCCTGACCCCCTTTTATTCCTGCGGCCATTTACCTTCATCTCTCATCTCACACGACACAATAAGTACACCCACGAGGACACATACAAAGAGGACATCCAGCGGTTCCAATGGTGCTCCCCGTGGCTCCAATGACACTCCCAGCGGCCGACGACGACAATGGCGGGAAGTTCACCACGCAACACGTCGTGGACACCCACGTGAGGGGGAAGGCTCTCTCGGTGGTGTACATGAACGATCCGGTCTCGGTGGAGAGCTCCATCCAAACTATGGAGCATTTCCTTGCCGAGGACAGGTACCAAGTGGTCGGCTTCGACCTCGAGTACACCATGGGTCGTGCTGGGCACAATCCGAAGGTTGCCGTCACCCAGTTGTGCGTGCGACATGACGTCCTCATCTACCACTACCACCTGGCCACAAGGCCTTGCGAGCGTTCTCCAGGTTTATCAATAGCTCCGACTACAGTTTCGCTATAGTGGACACCATGAACGATCTAAAAGCGCTCAAGGTTTCGGGCTTGAAATGCCGGAATCTTGTCAACATCTAGCACCACTACAAGTTCTGGGGGGGCGACAAGAACAAAATGAACTCCCTGGTTGACCTCGCCTTAGCCATCATCGACCCCTACTACACGAAGATGAAGGAAGAGAGCAAGAAGGACAACAACGCCTGGCACGGTGTTTGGCATGAGAGACTGGATGAAGAACACATCAAGTACGCAGCCAAGGACGCGTACACAAGCTACGAGATGAACAAGCGGATCGTTGACATGAGGAACTGTCTTCCTGCCCCAGACGAGGGATCGAGCCACATAGCAGTGGCGGGAGCGTCACAAGAAGTAGATGACTCAATGATCGTTTCTCCTACTTTAGAATGCATGTAATTGCTTATTGAGGTGTGTGCGAATGATCTGTATAGTCACTTATGTAATTGTATGTTTATTTTAGTTATATATATATATATACACACATGTTATTCTTCTGTAGACAGAGCAAATCACACGGCTTATTAGCAGCAATTGTCTGTGTTATTATTGGTCTTCGCACACATTTCTGATTACTGACCTATTTGTCACGTATCACACACATCTTGTTCAGTTGAACCGTTTCAATTGTGTTTCCTAATCACTCACAGTTCATCCTAGTGAACTGTATGATGTATATCGCACACACCTTCATCTGGCTACCTATTTATTTTGTTCCTCCTCATCACAAACAGTTCATCCTAGTGAACCGTATGCTGTATATCGCACACGCCGTCATCTAGCTGCCCATTTCTTTTGTTCTGTCTCATCGCAAACAGTTCATTGAACTGAACCGTATGCCCTGCATTGCACACGCAATTAAAAATAGAAATGTGTTTGATGCATCCATCATCGCAAACATTTTGCACCTTTTTCGATGAGTTTTTTACACCACCATTTGTGATTATGCCATCGCACACAGTTTGATCGAAGGGTCTCTGATTGTAGTGTCGCGTTTGGACCATCCTGAAGTAGTGCTTGCTAAATTTGAAATATTTGTTATTCACTCCTAAATTAAAATTTTAATTACAATCTAAAGCCTATTTTCTATCTCGAAGAAAAATACAGAATGTAGTTGACAAAACCTATTACACTACTGGGTATGAGCTTACTTGAGACAAGAAAAATTATCTTGTCTCCTTTGTGAATGATGTTGAGTCATTCAAGGGCACTTACGGAGCTGGTCCAAATACTAAAACATATGTGCCACTAGTCCATAAGTTGAGCAATACCAACATTTATAAAAACACATGGAATGTTTTGTACTATTATTGTGCCACTAGTCTATCTTAAATAAATTACACTACATAATATGATAATATGTTCTTCTTCAACAGAAGCTCCCAAGAGTTCTTGTACCTCCAGTGATGGATGCGAAAGGTGAGATGACAATTATTTTCCACCAGAAGACCAATTTCAAAGGCACCTATTTGACTGCAAACCCACAAGATGGACACCTCAAAATTGATGAATGGCGGAGTGTAGACCAGGAATTCAAGACCGGTGGATCTCCATGCTCCACCATGGGGGTGCGAGTATTTTCTTATTCTTTCCATTTTATCCTAAAAGAGAGGAGTAGGTCTTAGTACTTTGTCATTATCAGGACTAATTAATCGATGGATGTTTGTATCGTCAATCATGTCTCCCCTACTATGTGTTGGCTGCTACCGAATAGTTAGTTGGGGCATTTGTAGTCATGGTTCACAACAATTGCAGCTAGTGGTTAATGCATGCAACAATATTTCGTCTCTCTTATCCTTATCAATGTATACTAATATGGGTTGTATGAAAAACACAGCCATGGCAGCATAAATGTTGTCGTGGCTGTAAAAAAAATCATCTGTGTGACTGACACTCAGTGGCGAGCGCTACAAAAAACCCGCCACAGGTACGAAACCAACCAGTGGTGACCATCTAGGCACGCCCACCACTTCCGAGTCGGTACCAGTGGCGGGTGGGCGCCCACCACTAATTGCATGTTAGCAATGGTGGGAAGTCAGTGGCGGGTGCCTCTAGGAGCCTTGTCCGACATTGCTAGGCTTTTCCCGCCCGCCACTCCTAGGCATTCCTGCAGTAGTGTTAGGGGGTCCTTCATGAAGATCTTCCTTGACACCCCAAAATTTCAAGTCGGTTTTTGCCTTTGGGCCATCTTTGGTCTTCTCTAACATGTTCATTAGTGTGCCAAGAAAGCTCTCGTGGACATTCTTCGTGATATAAAAGACATCAAGGTTATGAGACGTGTCGAGGAAGGGCTAGTACTTCAAGTCCCAAAAACAAACCTCGTTTTTCATACCTTCAGCAGCAGCTCCAACGCCTTTTCTTCTTTCCTAGTGCGGGGCACTGTTCCCAATTTTTCAACAACGTATCAGTTTCGACGTCACTACTCTTATGTGGAGGTCCTCGATACTCAACCTCCTTATTGAACAGATCTCAACGCTTTCTCCACATGTCATCCTTCTCAAGCCATCCTTGATGGCCCATGGACGCGGTTTTCGATGACCCGCCATCATTTTGTATCTACGAAGACGTTGTATCATCCATGCACCTGGTGCATCTGCAATGTGCGTGGCACATTTGGCCTGAGACATATCAGCAGTCGAGATAGTCGTGCACCATCATGATCACCGTGGCTCTCATAGGGAAATAATCTCCTATACTGGAGTCCCATGTCCTAACGCCTGTTGTCCATAATGTGCCTGGCTCCTCTCTCCGTAGCTGGAGATACAGATTAATATCATTTACCGGTTGTTTATGCCCTTCCATCAGCATACTCATGTGTATGTACTTTATTTTCATGCACTTCATGGGGAGAGGTTGTACATCCGTACAAACACTAGCCATGTGCTATGATTGGTGCTCTGGTTGCCAAGTGGATTAATGCCATTAGTACTCGCACCAAGCATGATGTACCTTGGTTCTTTTGTGAAATCTGGATATTTAGTGTTTAATGCTCTCCATTGGGTAGCATCTGAGAGGTGTTTCAGCTTCGGATCATCTCCATTGTTTGGCTTCACCCTGTCCGCATGCCATTGCATGAGCGTTGCTTCCTTAGGATCTGCACAATGTCGCTGCCGACGGGGAGTGATTAGAAAGTACCACAAAACTTTTTCAGGGGCTTTTCTTCCAGCCTTCTTGTATCAAGAAGCATTGCACACTCGACAATTGGTTTTTCCCGTGTGCTTGTTCCGATAAATGATGCAATCGTTGATGCATGCGCGGTATCTAATGTGCGATAAATCAAGTGGGCAAACAATTTACTTGGCCTCCTTGATACTAGTAGGACACACGTTCACCGCGGGAAGAACTTTCTGTTGAAACTTCAAATGCTCATCGAGGCTTGCGTCGGTCCATTTGTTTTTTTGCCTTTGTCTTTAGGAGATTGAGGATGAAACTTGTGCAGGTCTCATCGGAATCGCAACCATCATACAATGGATTCATCGAGTCTAAATCCAGTTGCGCTAGCTTGGCCTCATCTCTAGAAGCAGCTCTGACGCTAGTCATCTTTTTGTCAACCATGTCTCGAACATGAGGGTCCTGCACGACTGAACTTAGTAGTGACGAAGACTGCGGCTTGTCCATGTCTTCTCCATGTCTGGCCTCTTCTCCATCTCCAGCCTCTTCTTCATGCCAGGCCTCTTCTTCATGTCCGGCGGTGGTCTCTTCGTCTCGCCCCATGTCATTATTGCCTGCCCTATCAACGTCCTCATCATCATTTTCTCTTATCCATCGAATATAGCCATCCATGAAACCATGCATTAGCTGGTGTGCCTTCAAATGACCACACGAAAAGGGTCGATCTAGACTCCTTTGAATATTTGACACAGATATTTTATCTTGGTGCGTTTATTTTGATACATGTCAGACACCGCGGATCGGAAGAATCTATCCACGATCCTTCCATTGTCCTTAATCTCCCATGCAGTATAAGAAAAAGAATTATAATGATGCATGCATCAAAGTCATACAAAATTAGGAATGACCTTCCCTAAAAATAGACATGTTGATTTTTCCAGAAGTTCACCGAAAAGGAAATAAATTAACATTTCGGTAAAACATAGGGAACTCATGTCATGCACAATTACTCAATTTAATCATGGTCGCACACACACAAATTCCATCCTTGCACAAAAATATTAGTTACTCACCTATATCAAGAGAGCACGATCGGTGTCACTTGGGATCGAAGTGGACAAAGATATTTCATGCTCGTTCATTAATGAGAGGCAGGTAGCTTAATGAGTCTGGGAGAGTTAGGTGATTAAGTAGTAGATCTACTTGGAGGAGAGATGAGTCTAACTAGTGGAGAGGGAGAGCGAGCTAGTGAGTGAGTGAATGGGGGCAGAGAGAGAGCAGGGGGCACTACTAGCGAAAACCTTATACTCGGAATTTATCAGTATCGTCGGATAAAAATAGGCGCTACTGCTAGCAGTAGCGCGCGGTCATAAAGGGCGCTATTTCTACATATATAGTAGTAACACGTCTAGACGAAAGGGCGATACTACTATAATTGTCGCACTGTTGCCACCAGGCTAAGTATAGTAGTAGCACCTCTTCTGAAATCGCGCTACTGCTATGGCGTTTAGCAGTAGCGCATTACCCTAACATACTCTTCTGCTAAACCCATCCTATCTTCTCCACTGCCCCCCCACTCTCCCCTTTCCACTCCACTTTCACTCTCCCCTGCACCCGTCGTCCGCCGCCGCCGACGTTCGGCCCTCCCCGACCACGGTCGTCACCCACCGTTGCCGATGCTCCTGATCCTCCTCCACCGAGGTAGGTCCTCCATCCCTCTTCCACCTCCCTCCCCTCCTCGTCTCTCTCCCGATCCCTCCCTCCTTACACCTCCCTCTCCCTCCTCACTCCCGCCTCCTTCATCCCACCTCCCTCCCTGCCTCACTCGTCCTCCTCCTCCCTGCCTCATCCGTCCTCCTCCCTCCCTCACTCACTCACCCCTCCCTTTGTTCCTACTCCCTCCAGCTCCCTCTATTTTTGAAATTTTAATAATAGAAATTTTTAGGTATTAAATTTAGTAATAGAAGTTTGTAGTAAGAAAATATAGGGTAGAACTAGGGTAATAGAAAATTTAGTAAGAGTTCAATAGAGTAGAACACTTGCATTGCATTGTTTTTAGTAAGAGTTCAGTAGAACTAGTTTATTTAGCAAGTGGTTAATATAACTGGTTTAGAGAGAGAGAGAGATCTATATTGCCAAAAAATTTATGTTAGGATTACATATAAGATATATTGAAATGTTTTTGTTAATATTTTCAACCATTGAAATGCAATGAGCATCACGTTTGAATGCTCATGTGTGAATGCTTATGTGGCGCAGGGTATGTAGATCACCGACGAGACAGTCGACGACGCCAAGAAGATCACCGAAGACACCCGCACCCTCGACATCCCTCATGTATAGTGAGTAAACTGTATATCTAGTGTTGTGTACTAGCTAGTTTTGCTCAAATATGATGTAGATATAAACATGTATATCTAGTGTTGCTCAAATAGGATATGTGCTTGCCCAAGTGGCCTATGTTTGCAGGGAACACCTCCGAGTGGCCTATGTTTTGCCAGAGTGTTGATTAATTTCCATTCCGGATATTTCAGGTGCTCGATATGTCCTTTTTTAGCAAAGGTCATGCCAGGTTTTTCCGTGAATTTTGGCATGGCTTGTGCTATAATATAGGAAATATCAAGTTCGTTGGAAATGCCGGAAAGAGCATTAAACGACATTTTGGGTTGACTTTAAGTCTGTTGGGGCTCCATATATGACAGTCAAAAAACAGTGAGGGAGTGTTCACCGTATATGAGAGAAGAATAATGCCGACTGTTGTTGTGGGGGTTGTTTTTCCTCTAATTTCTCATGATAGACCTTTTGGTAATGCACGGGAAGGAAGAGAAGAACGACCTGAAGGAAATATGCCCTAGAGGCAATAATAAATTTGTTATTTATATTTCCTTATATCATGATAAATGTTTATTATTCATGCTAGAATTGTATTAACCGGAAACTTAGTACATGTGTGGATACATAGACAAACATAGTGTCCCTAGTATGCCTCTACTTGACTAGCTCGTTAATCAAAGATGGTTATGTTTCCTAGTCATGGACATGTGTTCTCATTTGATGAACAGGATCACATCATTAGAGAATGATGTGATGGACAAGACCCATACGTTAGCTTAGCACTATGATCGTTTAGTTTATTGCTATTGTTTTCTTCATAACTTATACATGTTCCTATGACTATGATATTATGCAACTCCTGAATACCGGAGGAACACTTAGTGTGCTATCAAATGTCACAACGTAACTGGGTGATTATAAAGATGCTCTACACGTGTCTCCGATGGTGTTTGTTGAGTTGGCATAGATCGACATTAGGATTTGTCAGTCTGTATTTCAAAGAGGTATCTATGGGCTCTCTCGGTAATGCACATCACTATAATCCTTGCAAGCAATGTGACTAATAAGTTAGTTATGGGATGATGCATTACGGAACATGTAAAGAGACTTGCCGGTAACGAGATTGAACTAGGTATGATGATACCGATGATCAAATCTCGGGCAAGTAACATACGATGACAAAGGGAACAACGTATGTTGTTATGCGGTTTGACCGATAAAGATCTTCATACAATATGTAGGAGCCAATATGAGCATCCAGGTTCCGCTATTGGTTATTGACCGGAGTTGTGTCTCGGTCATGTCTACATAGTTCTCGAACCTGTAGGGTCCGCACGCTTAACGTTCGATGACGATTTGTATTATGAGTTTCGTGTTTGGATGAATCGAAGTTTGTTCAGAGTCCCGGATGAGATCACGGACATGACGAGGAGTCTCGAAATTGTTGAGACATAAAGATTCATATATTGGAAGGCTACATTCGGACACCGGAATGGTTCGGGTCATTTCGGATAAGTTTCGGAGTACCGGGGGTTACCGGACCCCCCCCCCCCGGGAACCGGGAAGTTAATGGGCCATCATGGGCCTTAGTGGACAAGAGAGAGGACCAGACAGAGGTGCCCCCCCTTGTCCAGTCCAAATTGGACAAGGGGAGGGGCGGCGCCCCACTCCTTCCATCTCTTCTTTTCTTCCTTCCCTTGTTCCCATACTTGGACTAGGAAAGGGGGGACGAATCCTACTTGGACCGGGAGTCCATGTAGGACTCCCCCCATGGAGCGCCCCCCTATAGGGCGGTCCACCTCTCCTCCCCCCTTTATATACATGGGAGGGTGGCACCCCAAAGGCACACCAAAGTTTCTCTTAGCCATGTGTGCTGCCCCCTCCACAGTTACACACCTCGATCATATCGTTCTAGTGCTTAGGCAAAGCCCTGCACCGGTAAACTTCATCATCATCGTGACCATGCCGTCGTGTTGACAAAACTCTACCTCGGCCTCAACTGGATCAAGAGTTTGAGGGACGTCACCGAGCTGAACGTGTGCTGATCGCGGAGGTACCATACGTTCGGTACTTGGATCGGTGGGATCGTGAAGACGTTCGACTACATCAACCGCGTTACTAAATGCTTCCGCTTTCGGTCTATGAGGGTACGTAGACGCACTCTCCCCTCTCATTGTTATGCATCTCCTAGATAGATCTTGCATGATCATAGGAATTTTTTTTGAAATACTGTGTTCCCCAAGAGTGGCATCCGAGCTAGGTCTATGCGTAGATGTTATATGCACGAGTAGAACACAATGAGTTGTGGGCGATAATAGTCATACTGCTTACCAACAACGTCTTACTTTGATTCGGCGGTATTGTTGGATGAAGCGGCCCCGACCAACATTACATGACCGCGGTCATGAGACTGGTTCTACTGACGTGCTTCGCACACAGGTGGCTAGCGGGTGTCTGTTTCTCAAGCTTTAGTTGAATTGAGTTCAACTATGCCCAGTCATTGTTGAAGGTTAAAACAGCACACTTGAAGAAAAATCGTTGTGGTTTTGATGCGTAGGTAAGAACGGTTCTAGCTAGAAGCCCGTAGCAGCCACGTAAAACTTGCAACAACAAAGTAGATGATGTGTCGTGAGTTTGTCATGGCAGATGTCCTCATGAAAGGACTTAGTCGTGGAGCCATCGCAACGGGTTAGCTTAAAGGGGTTAAACCGGACAAGGGGACACGGGATTTTTCCATCTCCCACCCAAATGGCTGATTCACAGGAAGAGTAGTTTAATGTACAAACATTGTCGACAAATGGAAATGTAATGAAGAAAAGGATGGGCAAGATATCATTCAAATATATGATGCCTGGTTAAACAGGATGGCATTGCACATTTCACATATATTATGGCTGGCTAAAAGACATAAGACTGGATAATTCCCATATATGATATAGAAACTAAACATGTGGCCTTACAGAACATGTCTAAACTAAGCAGATGACATATATGATGTTAAAAGTAGGCACTGCAAGGCAACATATGCATGATATGACTAACATCATCATGCCAAGGTAGAGCAAACACCTTGGGGGGTAAATAGGAGTGGTCAGCGGCGTCCGAATCCGCCTCACAACAGATATCTTCCTCTGGATTACAATCTGGAGAGGGGTGGGGAGGGTTTGCCATTGAACCCACCATGGAGCGATGTCTGCATAACATTGTATTGCCGCGCAAAACTCTTCTCTTTTTCTCTACATGTTCAGCATGACTGTGTACAATATCTGACATGCATATGAAAAAATATGGTGAGATTATGTAAGGAGAGCATGCAGAAATTTAGAGTGATGGTAACAACCAGTGGATCGATGTTTTTCCGTTGAACCAAAATAGCCCTAATGGATCGACGTGAATGTATAGTAATAAGTGATGCAACAAGTGTACAACCTCTTTGCCATAGCCGTGTCGACCTCAGCATCATTGGGTTGGTCGCTGAAGCAGTTGAGGAAGAGGTGGTTGTCGGAGGTGTGGAGGAAGATTTGAGGAATCTGTAGACGGCGTCCAGGGCACTGCTCTGTTGTGACGGACCGTTCTGTCGTTGGAGCAGCTTCGGTGAGCCGTAAGACATCAAGGCTAAAGCAGCATAAGATAGACATCGTCAATCTCAAGTGGGATTCTAATAGCATCTCCAATAGATGATGTAAAATGGATGTAAAATTAACATCACCAAAAACCACCTGAATACAACAGATGAGGTAAAAACTGTTGACTCTGAACTTAACTATCAAAACTGAAATTTACTGTGGAATCTGAATGCTACTGTCGAAACTGAACGGAATGGTAGCAGAGAAGCACTTGACATGTAGTTTAGGGAGGGCCTGCAGTTCATCTTCAACATGTACCCCCCTTAGCCGCCAGCCACCACCGGCCGAACCGCCGGCCCCAGCGCCGCCTCGCCGCCTCGAAACAACTCGCCACCGCCGCCCCGGCCAGCCCTCTAGGCCCCCCGCCCCCACCCTGAACCCTAAGATAGATAGTGGGGTACCTCTCTGGCGAGCCCCCGTCCCCGCTGCGGGTGGTTCTTCCTTAACTCCGGTGAGCCCCCCCCAACCCCTGAAAATCGACTGACCCAGAAGTCGATTCAGTCAACTAAAGTGTGGCTTAATCAGAGCAGAGCAGCAGCACGAGCGAGGGGGGGAGCATCAGCAGCAGTTGGGCGAGCGAGTGATCGAGCGAGAGCCGGAGCAGCAGCAGCAGATCCGGCTGGTATGGACGCCGCTGCCGAAGGGGCCTCGCACTGGGGGAGAGCCGCCATGGAGATGTCACCTGCGGCGCCGACTTCAAGGTAGACGCTCCATGGGGGTGCGGGATGGAGCACCGTCGGCGCCGGGAGGTCGAGTTAAGGAGAAGGTGCGATGCGATGAGTGTACAACCTCTTTGGTGGCGTCGAGTAGGCCTTGGCTTCGTCCGAGGAGTTGGTGAGGATGCTGCGGTTCAGGTGGAGCAGGTTAAGGCGGCGCTGCGGGGATGGAGCAGCCGCGATAGACGAGGCGATCGTCGGAGCAGCTCCTTGGAGGTGGAGGACGGGGCGGCTGAACCGGCGGGACGGTGAGATGGATGATGGATCCTCATCCGGGGAGGTGGACGAGGGACGTCGAGCTGTTGCGCTGGACGACGTTATCGGGGAAGAGGCTCCGGCTGGGCAGCGGTGACGTGGCGGATGGAGGAGGGTGGGGTTTCGCGGCTGGAGTGGAGAGGTTGTGGCGGCCTGGGATTTCGAATGGCGAAAAGGGGGCGATGGGAGGGGGTGAAGCATGACTTAGGAACGCGCTTGTCCAAAATGTAGGGTGTGTTACAAAAGTACCCCCCACCGATTTGAACTAGCGGCCCTTTCGGCTCAGGGTTAGAAGGGGAATTTCGCGTGTCGGGATTTGGCAGCTGGAGGGAGTTTGCGCGCGCGTTGTAATTTCGGGATAGCAAGGCGCAGGTTGTGAAGGCGCCAGTTTTGGGAGCACGATATCTGAATTTTTGGGATATAACAAGACGCGGGTTGAACTTTAGGGACAAGCCTAATGTGTAGTAATATTGTACTTGTACGTACCAAATCAATTCGCACTTCCCTCAACCAAAAAGAAAACGAAAAAAATAAAACTATTCACACCACACAAAGAGAGAGCCTTGCCCCATTTTACTATACAAATGCTATTCAAAGCTACTCCCTCCTTCCATCTATATAGGGCCTAATGCGTTTTTCGATGCTAACTTTGACCAAATATTAGAGCAATGATATATGACACGCAACTTACACAAAGCACACCGTTAAATTCGTCTGTGAAAGGTTCTTTCAATGATATAATTTTCACATTGTGCATGTCATGTACTATTAATCTTGTCAATAGTCAAAGGCGGTCTTAAAAATCTCATTACGCCCTATATAGATGGAAGGAGGGAGTATGAATCCATGTTATGTCCGATTAAATTTTTTCGCTTGCTGTTAGGGACAAGCCTAACATGGAGTATGGATCTATACTACCGCTGCAATTCGAACTAAATTTGAATTCGTTTCTCTATTTCAATAAGAATCTACAATCATAATTGTTGCCAACTTCAACCATCATAGTTTCCTTGCAATCCGCCAGATATAAATCAGACGGCCTATAATGTAGGATGGCAGGCACACCATCATCAACAACTCCGTTTTTTATAAGAGTAGAGATAAAACCTATTAAATGTAGTATACCATGTTCATAACCACACCATGTGTATCACCGTTATATATATTCACACATCCGTCGGTTTGAAACACTATGATAAATTCTTAAAATATCCGAATTCGCTTTTATAATGAAGTATATATGATCTCTATTCGTCTTTTACACCCACACAACCCTCTTATCTTTGTAGCTAGCGCTAACTTTCTCTTGTGCATGCACACTCCCACATCCCTCTCACCCTCCCTCAGTATTCTCTAGCTCCATCGCGCAAATTCATCTTTTCACTTTAGGTCGTTCACCCACGATGTCTGTAGGCCCCCCAGCTCCTTCTTTACAGCACACATCGATCGATATGCCTCTCTAGCCAAGTGTGCCTAGCACAAACAGAAGCTTCCCCTCTTCTCTTGTCACCGTCCATACCTCACTCCCACCACTCTTTTCATCATTCTCGTACTCGCACACTCCTCCCCCTCGATATAGTATGCCTCTCGTACCACCTCCTACATGCATCCCTCTCTCTCTATCCTTCTCCTCATGCCTCATTTGCTTCTAACACACACATGCATGTATATCGATCAATCTCCCAACATATACCTAGATCGACTTTAACTACCCCCGCATCGATCGACGTACCTCACAAGTTATGTCTCTCCTTTATCTTACAAAGGGTGATTGATCTTCCTATGTAGTTACGTCTGCTTACCACAGCCACATCGTCCCCCCTCATCATTCGTGCATGCCTCCTGACCCGTCTCTCACACGCATCTGCACAGACAATAAGCAGCCATCTCCTCTCTTATTGATATTGCGGGCGTGCCCTACGTTTGTCTAGCAAGCCTATCCCACCATTTGTTAGAAGCAACTCCACTACCACCCCCTCCAACACTCTAGCTCTGCCTCTCTCCCAACCTTATTCATCTCCTGCACATATGCATGGATGTCGATCGATCTCCCTTAATACATGAGGCAGATCGATCTCCTTAATACATGAGGTAGGCCTCTCTCCTCCTCCACACATATACCAGCCATTGTACCTCTATAGTTAATTGGGCCTCCCTCTTCCCCCACCACACACCGATAGTCGACCGCTGCAGGTAGGTATCCATGCCATAGAGACAAACTGCACATGTCCCATCTCACGTTCCAGTAGGCCAACCACTCTATATCTTTGACGTGGGCACACACAAATTCGATGGCACTCTTTATCGAGCGCGCGCGCACACACACACACATCATCCCTCTCTTCGATTCTATGGACACCTCAAGCCGATGATACCTCCACTCTCTTCTTGTGGATCGCCCCCTCTATATATATGTTATATCCAGGAATCTATTTCACACACATTGCATATGTTAAATTTTTTGATTGACCCCCCCCCCCAAAAACTCTGAAGAACCCACACACTATATCTCTCTAGGTTTGTATCTCTCTCACATAACCCCACGCAGGTGGTGTACGTATACAAGAAGAGAATAGGTGCACCGTGCACGTACTCACGCTTCGTGCCCGGCCACACCCACGCAGGTACACGGTGGAGCTCATTTCTTTACGAAATGGCAGCCCACGTGCTAATTTGAACGCTTGTAGCGGTTGTTTACCTAGGGAGGTCGTGTACCACGCGTGCACGAAACAAAGTTCGACTTGACGCGTTGCCGCGTTATTTTTAAATAAAGTTATAGCGCTCAATGGCACGTACACAGAATATAAAACGATTTTTATGGAGGAAAAGGTAGTCCGCTCTTCAGAGTATCTCACACAATGCTCCGGTGGCCTCTCTCTCTCATCGTTTGTCACTGATCCGGCCGCATCCCGTCCGCCGGGGGAAAGGGAGTGTGGTGGCCTCTCTCTCTCTGACCGTTGGTCACTGATCCAGACGCATCCCGTCCGCCAGGGGAAAGGGAGGAAGTGCATCATTTCTCTGTTCGACGACGTCGAGGCAGCACGTCCCGATCTGCGGTACACGCCATTCTCTCTGACCAAGCTCCGGCGCGGCAGGGCCTATGCCACCTGCTCGCAGATTCTGCCCGCCGCCGCTCACCTAGTTACATCCCGACGACCTCCAGGTATCCCCTCCGGCCTTGCTCCACTGCCCGTTTTCCCATGTCGCTGCATGTGGATCTTCCATAGTTCTTTGCGCAAAACATCGCTCGTCTGGCGTACTTTCCATATTGCATTCTCGTCCTCACACCGTTTTAGACAAACACAACCGTGTTGGTTTCTTCCCTTAGGACAAGGAATATGCTTCTTTTTTGTCGTCGCATGTGTCATCAACTGTTATTGGCTAGTAATTGTTTCCTTTCTACCTCTTTTTTGCAAACAGGGCTATCCATTTCACGTCGTTGCTATTGCGACCTTTTGGTGAACTACACAAATCACTTTTTTCTTAAGAGTGTTTTGTGCAGTTGTACTAAAATGTCACACGGGCAACGTCTCGACATTTCAGTGCGACTGCACAAAGGGAGATTGGTTTTGCTCTATCCTCCTCATCCAACTCCGAGCCTAATCTTCTCCAACTAGTTAGTCTTAAGAGAGACTGCAAAGGGGACCGGCTTCTATTTGTGCGTTTATTGTTTCATCAGTAGTCCTCTATTATCGTAATCACACTTGATATCTTTGGAACAGGGACGCTCAGCTCTATTTTAGTGGAACTGCACAAAATGATCGGAATGTTGCATGCTCCAGATAGCTACTTTTTTCCCAACATGCCTTGTTGATTTAGACAGAGCTGGGGGGACGTTGCTGCCAATGAAAGCATGGATCAATTTAATTTAACACCTTCTCACAACTTTGTCTTCAGTTGTGATGTAATTATTAGCTTTGATCTGCTAATAATTGACATGCATTAGCAAGGAAGTTAGTTTTTTATTGTTTCCGAAAGAGCATCGATGGCAAGACACACGAAACAAAAGTTGAAATCTCACACCATTGTACAATTTCATGTCGCTGGAAAATTATTTGTATAGTACGTCCATTATGTAAACAAATGATGGAAGCTTGATAGCATTGCCAGAAGCCTCGTCATCATCCGGGTCCATGTGCCATGCACAAAATTATAATCCTTCATTCCTAAATGTTTGTCTTTTTACAAATTTCAAACGGGCATATTTTAGAGTGTAGATTCACTCATTTTGCTTCGTATGTGTACTCCCTCCGTTCCTAAATATTCTATTCGTCTTAACAGAGATTTCAACAAGTGACTACATACGGAGCAAAATGAGTGAATCTACACTCTAAAATAAGTCTATATACATCCGTATGTGACAGTCCATTTGAAATCTCTAAAAAGACAAATATTTGAGAGAGAGAGAGAGTATTCACTCGTTGAAATCTCTAGAAAGACAAATACTCCGTAGTATATTTAAGAACCGAGGGGGTAGTGCACAACCGCATGGGAGACTCAGCCCGGTCGTTGCGCCGCATTAATAGTGAGTAATGAGCAGTCAAATCATAAGCCCCACCTTTCCCACTGTAAGTTGCTCTGAAGAAGCAACCATCAATACGGTCTTCTTTGAATCCACTCATACTACTCCATTCTTCACTGTTTATACAGCACGCTTCAGAAAAAGAAAAAAATCTATGGGACCAAGGCGACTAGCGATCGGCCTGAAAAATAGCATTGGTAGTTATAGCACGGTGTCTATTACTAGAGGGAATAATGCGTAAACACATGCATGCAGTGCTTCCACCCCGGGTACACACATGCATGCACTCCATAGTAGTACTGTACATGGAGAGAAAATTGTGGACTTGATTGCGGTTACCACGCCCTAATTAATTGAGCATTATACCAAACGCGTCTAAAGTCTCTCTGGTGGTGGAAATGCATTGAGACAAATGCATCATAATGAAGCGCGCCCTGTAAACTGTGACAGAGGGTGGAGTAGTATGAAGGTGCAAAACCAAGTACGCGTACTACTGCGATTGGCTCTTCGCCCCTTCGTGAAGTCGAACAATGATGGTACTCCGCATGTTGGGTACTACAGTGTATGCCTCTGACAATCTGACACCGAATGGACTGATGCATGTCCACCGAGGGTAGGTTGCATTAGTCAAAAGGCATAAGCGAGCTTCACCTTGTCCTGCAAGCTTCACCTCATTCTGCGAGTTGACGGGTCACACCAAAAAGTAGTGCTAGTCCATACTCCCTCCTTTCCGGTTAATATGGCTTAATAGTTTTTGCGGGTAAATGAGAGAGCTTTATTCATATATAAGCATTCTCAGGACGATCAGCCAAGACACTGGTCACTAGGAAGCGAGGTACCCCGCAAAAAAAGAAGTAGGAAGCGAGGTGTTTCATCAAGCTAGCTCTTGGCCACATTCAAAGTGCAGCAAGCATGGTTCGCACGAAGATGCGCCGCAAGGTTTGCTGACCTGTTTACATGCTGAATAACAAAAAAAGAGGAAATATTACTGAGCGCTACTATTTGTAACAGGATATGAGCCAGAATTAAGCGAGAATTGTGGCGAGTGTTCCATGCAATCAACTTACATTATCACATGCAAGAACCCTCGAAGAGAACCAAATGTGTTGAAGATTGCTTTATCACATTTTAAAATTATAAAAAGAGTGCAGACGCTCCTCCATCCGGTTCCTAGTACTAGTATATTACGTACCTTTATGGACTATAGTAGTAGTACTAGTAAGGCCTCCTTTGGTTTGTAGGATTTTTGTAGGAATTCTATAGGATAGGATTTGCAAAGGAAAAATTCCTTTGAAGCCCTTTGGTTTGTAGGAATGGATTACTATTCCTATGTAGGATAGGAATAAATCCTTCATGTTTTGGAGGAAAAAAACATTAGCCTAGACTCAATGGAAAAAATCCTATCCTATGCACCAAATGACATGTCTTTCTCTATAGGAATTGACATGCATGTCATCTCACTTCCTATGATTTTCCTATTCCTATAAAATTCCTATCCTATGAACCAAAGAAGGTCTAAACTTTGTGCTTGGCTATTCGGGAAGTCGAACAATAATAGCACTAGTAGTATAGTGTATGCTTCTGGCAATCTGACACCGAATTAACTGTTGCACGTCCACCGCCTGAGTGAGGGAGAGCTTGCAATAGTCAAAAGTTTCTCCTTGTCCTGCGAGCCACCGCGCGCAAGCTTCTCCCGCCCTCCAACCTTCTCCTCGTTCGGCAAGTTGACGGGACACAGAAAAGTAATGCTAGTCCATGTTGCCTCCTCTCCGGTTAATATGGCTTAATTTCAAACGAGACAAATACACTGTCTGTCATTTTATATTTGTAAAAATATGGTCAGTGGACTTCATAATACGCTCATTGCGCTCAATATATATATTTTCCGGTGTTCATACGGTCACTAGCTCACCCTGACTGAGTATGTGTGTGCATGCACGTGTAGGTTGAGCACTTCAGCGTGACCGTGTGTGTTCTGTCGTGTGCTCGGACATGCATGCATTAGGGCGTCGCGCGCATTTTTGCATCCATGTGTACGTGTGACTGTTGCATACACGTAGGGGGAGTACGTGTAGGGGCCACTAAGGAGCAGTCAAATCACACAGTAAGTTAGTCGAAAGAAGCAACCATCATTTCACTCTTGAATGACATGTACGCAATATAAAATGGTAGATATGGAGAGAAATAAAAAACCACTATATATACACTAGCAGGAGCCTAAGCTACAAGCCTGCTTGCTTAGGTTGCTCTCTTCACATGCATAGAACGACGGGCCTGATCCTGCAGCTGGGGAAGGGAACAATGTTCTGCGTAGACGCGGTCGACATCGGTGAGGGAGAAAACCCACAGTCGGTGCGTCCCAATCGGGGGTCACCGCGGTATGGGCCGATGCAGCTTCCCAACCGCCCTTCTAGCTACAGCCCGACATCCTAGGTAGTCCATCTTCCTTTTGGAGCCGGCTTGCTCCACTGCCGTAGCTCCATCTCCATGTCGATCTTTCTCTACTTCTACCGGATTCTACTTGTGATGAGTTTATGTCGCATGAACTAGTGCCAGTACTATTATTCTAATCACACTTCTTCAATATATTTGCCATCAGGGATGCTCAGGTCGATTTTAGTGGAACTGCACAAAAGCATCGTATGATCCAAGGGTGCCAGTCGTCTTTCCTTCGACAGGTTCTACCTGGCCAGGAAATTAAATCATGTTTAGGGTTTAAGTCGTAGTGACCCCATCAGTATTTTTTCTATCGTACACACTCTCACAAATTTTTTCTTTAGTTGTGAAGTAAATATTGGCTATGATCTGTGAATCATTGAGATGCATTAGCATGCGTGTTAGTTTTCCTTTTATTTGATGGAATGTTGTAACGGGGCAATTTGGAATAGGAATGAAAATGGAGTGGAAAAGTTTCCGTTTTTCTGGAGAAAAAATGGAAACGGAGAGAAATCAACGTTTCTTTTCGTTGGATCGCGCCATCGAGCAAAACCAACGTTTAAATCACGTTTGTCGTGTTCGTGTCTCACCCTCCTCCACGGCTCGACCCCACACGGTCCCTCGGCATGCCACTCACCGCAAACCAAGTAGTATACCATAACTTTGCTGCCTGCTTGTCGATGGATCGCGCCATGGAGTACTAGCACTACTGGAAGAGATTGATGAGTTGGGGGAGGACAGCTAGCTGTAGCACGGACTCCCAAGAACTTACTACTGGAAGAGATCGCGCATGTTGTAGACGGCAATTGCGACCTTTGAACGCGGAGTAGCCGCGTGCACCCGAAAGTAGCGCGGGCGACGCTCTCTCGGCCAGCGTGCCGCAATCAATGCCGGCGCCAGTGAGAGGTCGCGTCCGCTCTGGCCAGGCATGAATGCGGCACTGCCCGTTTCGGGCGGGAAGCACGCGCGGGTGATGACGAGGGTTCAGGTTGGTCAGGACCGGTCGTGGCAGCGGTCCGGACGTGCGCAAACAAGAGATGTTGTACGCTAATATTGCTGCATATATAATTAACAACGTAAATAATGTGCCAGTTGGACAAATATGATTGGAGATGGAGATGGAAATGGAATTTTACGTAAACACGGATATGCATGTCTATGTCTATGTGTGTGTGCGCGACGACTCTCGCGACCTGGAAGCAAGGGCGTGTTTTTGATAGAGTTTTCTTTCTTGGTATGTTAGAAAATTAGTTTGTCTAATTCACATCTAGATGTTATTTAAGGATATCACATCTAAGCTCCCACAAGTATATAATGTAGCAACAAGAAACAAAAAAAACTAGGAAAAACCACAAACAGAGTGGACATCAACTTATATGTGACAGAACTATGTCACATCTAGATGTGTCCTAGACAGACCCTTAGAAAATTGTCTGCTAGTTTTCGTTTCTTTTTTCCGGGAACGCACGTATTCTATTTAAAACCACTGCTATGGAGAGATTTTTTACTCCATTATAGCCTCTTGTTTGATAGAGTTTCTCACGTCTCGCTCTCTCACCCTCTCCATATCAAAACAAGATGACAGTGTCCACTCTATCTCTCTCCTCACTGGTGGTCATAGATCCGGCCGAATCCCGTCCGCTATGGGAGGTGAGGAGGTGCAGCGTTGACGTTGTCGCCATTGGCGACGGAGGAAGCCGATGCGCACCGTCCTATCGGAGCCGGCACTGGCATGGACGAAGATCCTCCACGCCCTTGTTCGCTGCCGTCGTGTGGGCAGATCCCGCCTGCCCGCCTAAACGACATCTCGCCCACCTGAGGTATAACTTCTTGTACTAGTCCAGCTCCCCAGGTCACTGCGTGCGGGTTTTCTTCTATGCGACTACTCCCCAGCTCCCCATGCATAGTAGCTAGGGTTCGTCAGCTGGTCCAACATCACCTACTAGTACTATTATAGAGGAAATGCCACTCAAAAAGTTGTCCTGATTTATGCCTCGGTGGAGGTATACATGTTGTTTCGACAAAAAGTACATGGTGGTTGTGCGATCATTGTCCATATGGTGGTAGTACTATCACTGGTTAAATGAAGAAATGCTTTTTTTCTCGGGTATCCTGGTTTAGTTCCCATCAAGATAATTATGATGCTTCTGTTTGTTGGTGTACTTTTCATTAATTGTTATTGACAATTGAGATGTCGTTGTTATCCCTTTTTTATATTTTTGGAAACAGCGATGCGTGTCTCCATACCCGGGCATGTCTTCCTCAATTTTAGTGGAACTGCACAAAATTGGATGGCCATTGTTGTTCCGCCTCACTGTCCTCTGCCGCGTGGTTCTTCCTTCCTCGAGCTTGACTACTGAGAAGAAACAGACCACAGTGAGGATTTGTCAAACTTCTTAGGTGCCTCACCCAAACTTGATGCCAAATGGATGATGCATCACCACGATGACCTATCGATGCTCATGGTTGCGCCTCATGGTTGCGTCGGCTGGTGAAGCTGATCGATTTTCGACGAAAAACAAGCTGTCTTCCATCAGTGCTCTTTGCTTGTTACGCACAAAGATGATATCCTTCGTCAGTTCACCTTGGTTGCGTTGGAGACGCAGTCGTCTTTCACGTTGGTGCATTTTTCGCTAGGGTTTTACGACAGGTGGGCCCAAAATGTGGCCGGCTCACCTGTCATACACCAAAAGCACGTGCAGTGAAGGCACCGGAGCTCAGTCCGTACTACAGTAGTATATATATATAAGCGGGAGCCTCAGCGCTTGTTCTCTAGGGTTTGCACTCTCCACACGCTCGCTGCACTACATATATGTTACTCCCTCTGTTCCGAATTACTTGTCTTAGATTTGTCTAGATACGGAGGTATCTAGCACTAAAATCAGTCTATATACATTTGCTAGGGTTTGCTATATTCACAGTCTCTCACCCTCTCTTCACCAGATCTAAACAAGATTGCGTTGGCCTCTTGTCTCTCTCTCCCCCCTCACAGCTTGTGAAGGAGGCGTCTGTATCCCGTCGCACCGGGAAGGGGAGGAGGTGCAGTGTTCACTCTATCGCCTTCGGCGAGGGAGGCAATCCACTGTCGGCTGCGTTGTTCTCTTTTACCCAGCGCCTATGCGGGAGGGCCACCGACCCCTTCTTCCTCGTTGCTGTACTTAGTGTGGGCAGATCCGGCCTCCCGCCGCACGCCTTGCCACATCCCGACGACCCTAAGGTATAAGTTTCTTTGAAACCCTCGTTGCTCTAGCTGCATGTGGATCTTTTTCGATCTATAGTCGAATCTAGGTCTTGGTTCAAAGAGGAATGAAGGGTGTGGTGGGCTGGAGCAAGAATCTAGGACGTGGTTCAATGAGGAAAGGAGGGGCGGAAAGTAGTATAGACTGGCTATCCAGCCGCTCTGTAGGTCGAAAAGGGAAAAAGGGGGTAACCCAGTACACACATCTGTAAGGAACCGATCTCTTTGTTGAAAAGGGAAGGAAACTGGGGGGTCGGGTAGTTTGTGCACGACTAGATTTGCTGCCCTCACATAGGAAGAAGGTTCAAAGAGAACAAATATGGGACCAGCGCATATATGCTGCTTGGCTACATACTCTGCATCACCCATTTATACGTGTGGAGGCACATGGTGCTGGCATGTCCCATGCAGCTATTTTGCTGTTGTTAATCTCAGAATTAACTACTGATCTGTTTTAAAAGAATTTCTCTGTCAATATGAATCGATGCAACCGTTTTAGAAAGGCCACTGTCCTATACTTTGTTTTCCATCAAGATAAGGTAGATGCTTCTTTTTGTGGACGCATGGTTCATCCTCCTTTATTGGCCAGTAATTGTTTTCTTTTTTGCCTCTTAAAACAGGGATATCTATTCAACTTGTTGCTATAGAAAACTTAAATGTCACACCGGCAACTTTGCTTGATTTCAGTGCAACTGCACAAAACTTGATTGGATTTCATATTCATGTTGGTAGATTCGTATTTTATGTTGGTCCTCTCATGAAAGGTCAGTACAACCCTTCATCCACATGATTGTGCAGTGTGGTTTGAGATGTTGTGCTACTTGTATTGGTACTGTTTTAAATAAATGATGAATTGAAGCTATTGTATTGCTGTCTTTTCCCATTAATTAGTGAACAAAAGTGGGACCAACCCAGACATGATGCTTGTTGCTTTGTTACAACAAATTCAGCATCACCCCCTTTATAAGCCAGTAATTGATGCCACTCTCAGAATTAACTACTGAATCTTATTTCAAAACTGCAACACTTGTTAGGGATTGGCGGGATTACCATTTTTGTGGCCGCATGTTTCATCCTCCTTTATTAGCTAGTAATTGATTGCTTTTTTGCCTTTGTTTATACAGGGATATCTATTCAACTTGTTGCTATTGTGACATTTTTCATTGCTACGCGAAACACTTTGCTTGATTTCATTGCAACTGCACAAAATGAGATTCGATTTCCTATTCGTGTTGGCAGATTCATACGTGATCTTGTGTGTGTCATGACAAGTTGGTACTTGCCTTCATCCACATGATCGTGCAGTGTGTTTTGAGATGTTGTGCTACTTGTATTGGTACTATTTTAAATAAATGATGAATTGAAGCTATTGTATTGCTGTCTTTTCCCATTAAGTAGTGAATAAAAATGGGACCAACCCACACATGATGCTTGTTGCTTTGTTACAACAAATTCAGCATCACCCCCTTTATAAGCTTTGTCGTTCTTTATACATGTTGAAACAAGGCATTGTTAAGATAATGTCTCAGTCAATATGAATACATCACACTGATGGAGAATTGCTACTCTCCTGTTTGTTTCCCATTAAGATAAAGTAGATCAGTAGATGCTTTTCTTCTGGGAGTACAAGTCATCAACCGTTATTTCTTAGTAATTGTTTCCCTTATACCTATTGTTGCTTACAGGGATATCAAAATTAAAGCTCGGTTTTATTCCGACTTCGATTTTAGTTGAACTACACAAAAGGAGCCAATGTGTAAGGTAAACTGCTGCATTACTGGGTCTAGTTGGTTGTTCCACTTTGCAGAAAGAAGTAGTCACTATTTGCGCTACATTACAGAAGGAATGACCGAGAAGCTTTACAGAGTATTATTAGACACCGGTGAAATGACTAGTCTGCAGAGACCATTGGCAATTTAACTATACGTGGAGTGCCCTGGGCAAAAAGTGCCCAAACAAGTATAAAAGCTACGACAGGACTCCACGATCATAGGCATTACATATTTTGAATGGGAAAATCTTGTCAAAGTTTAATCATTGATGTTAGCAAGAAGACGTTAGTTTAATATATTGGAATTGGAAAACCTTGTCAAAATTTGCTCATTGATGTTAGCCAGAAGACATGCATTTGATATTTTTTTGAGTGGGACGCCCTTACTGTGAGCAGCGTCGAGTGTTTTTTGCTATTCATGTGTTCAGTTTAGAAGTAAATAGTTACTCTGCTGAGATATTCCTGTGTTAAGAGTTTCTTCTGAATATTGTCTATGTAATGCCAGGCCTTGTGATTGATTGCAAAGTTGAGCTTGGAATGTTGTGGCATGTGGCATCACGAGCTGTTCACCATGCCTCCTGAGAATAATGCTTCGTATTGTTTTGCATGTTGATCTAATGCCAGTGATTTGCTTGTTAAGAAGATCATCCTCTTCTATTGTTTCCGTGCTTAAGAAGTTCATCGTCTGATGTTTCATTCATAGCCTATATGACAAGTCGGGTAGGTTAGACGTGAAACCATATGATCTTCCGACCAACTGATGATATTAGGCCGTGATTGGATCGTCGTTTTCCAACCAAAACTGCTTGTAAAACTGACGCTTGTAAATTAAAACAAATGGTCTCGGGCGATGGTGCTTGGTTGGTCGATTTTGACTAGTAAAATATCGGAAGTACTTGACACACGATAAAAATGCTGAACGACACTCGGATGATTGCTAATCCAGCCGTTAGCTACTGTTTCAGCCTTGCCCATGGATGGCATGATACGCACGTCGTGCATGTATCGTCTGGTAATGTCGTCCATATAGCAGTGCTCGTAAAATATACACTGGTCTCTCAAATTACACGTGTAACCCGCTGGTTTTAGTTACAGACCTCGGGCCCTCGGTTTCATTACGCCTATATTTTACGCGTTGTTTTCGATGACGAGTAAATTACACTTGTATGTTAATACATGTTTGAAATAAACCAGAGCTCCCAAGCGCGTCCTTACCGTTTCATGCCGTCTCTGTTTCTCGAAGGTGCTCGTAGGTGTCCGATGATCCTGGCTTCCTGAATGAGTAGCGGGCATTGTATCAAACCATCCGTAGGGCCTGCGAGGCCCTCTCCGTTGTCCTTCGAGTTGTTGCGCTCGCCGTGGCGCCGAGCATTGTTAACATCGTCAACGAACATGAGGATTCAGGAGATGACTTTATTTTGACTGGATGACACTAGGGACCCACTAGGGCCATAGCCATACGTACGCAAGTACCTCCTTATTATGTACAACTATATTTTTGTTGCTTTCTCCTGGTTTCGTGACATCACGGTCCCACACCATTGTCAACCTATGTAGTCAATATAAACGAGAGAATTGCACAAGGTGCGGCCGACAGCTGGGACCAAGCAGCTCGATCAGTATTTGTGTTTTTGAGGCATGAGCACTGCAGAGTTTTTCTTGGCGATGATTTCGTTGCTGTTCAGAGGAGAGCAGGGTATTAACTGGGCGAGTTGTGGCCTGTCTAGCCCAGGCCAGATATCCAGCGCAGATACTAATTTTTTCAAGATGAAAATGGCTAGCCCAGCTATACGTCTTTTTGAGGAATACCCAGGCAAGGTCAACTTGTTATTCTCCGCCCCGCTAGGCTGCAAATCTTTCCTAGGAGGGATACATTAGGCTTAACAGCAAAATGGGCTTTAAAAATAATAAATGGGATGTAATTATAAAAACTAGGCAGTAACTATAAAAAAATGCACCAAACACGAAATTAGTTTATAAAATATTATTTATGGATTTTGAAAATCTTAAATTTTCATTGTTGCGCATGTAATGTTTCGTTGGATTTTTACGTAATACAAATTTATATTTAATCTGACTAGAAATTTCGGGATGAAAATATTTCGGAGCCCATCAAAATGTGAGAAATTTTATTGAATTCTGTTTTCAATGGTTGGTTGAAATTATTAATCATTGTCCTAGCTTCAATGGGTTGTACTTTTAACAAACTGTAAATGAGTTGTTGTAAATTCCATTAGAATTCCAAAATAGGCTGTACATTCTTACAAAACGGAAATGGGCTATAAGTTCTCTGCCACACACTTGTGGGCCTAGTAAGTGACGCGTCCCCTAAAAAAATAAGTTGACGCGTATGCAAGGCTTTGCCAACTTGTTATAGTCAACACACGGTTCTAGCAGCAGTGGCCGTTGGATGTCTATCCAACGGATGTCGTGCTTCTTCTTCAATCTCGGATATTCTTAGCTTCGGCCGCCCAAAAAATGATTCCTCCCCCTGACATCTGGGGCGCGCCGTTTTGGAGGCTGACCTGTGGGCCTACTGAGTTGGAGCATACCAAGGGCTTTGTCAACTAGTCAATAATAAACGTTTCTAGCTTCAGTGACCGTACGATGTCCATCCAACGGCCGTAGTGCTTCTTCAACCTCTGGTCTTCTTGGTCCAGCCGCCCAAAGCAGCGCCGATCGTGCCGCCTGCTACTGCCTCCCGTGGCTGGCTGTGCTGCCGCGGAGGCCTCACCGCCCCCATACTACTCCCATCGCTGGCCAGGCCATCCCTCCACTCACCCACACCCCCTGTTATTCTGCGGCGATGGCAGCCTCACATCGCAGCCGAACCAGTGAACCCTCGTACTCCTCTCTGCGCGGGCTTCCACTGCTGCGTCTTCCCCGGCTTCGCGTCGTCCCCTTCCTAGGCCTCGCCGTCGTCCAGACCACCGCCCTGGTGCTCTCGGCGCGGCGTGGTCAACGTGGTCAACGACCGACTTCCATCGGAAGAGTACTGTACGTGGAGGGGCTAACAGCTGGGTCCAGGCGGCCGCAAGGAAGTGCCTCCTTATTATGTGCAAAATAATTATTCCTCCACCTTACAGCAGGGACCCACCGGACGGGCCACCTTATTTTGCGAAAAAAATGTTTCCCCCTGACTGCTCGGACCCACCGGACGGGCCAGCATATTTCGCGAAAAAATGTTCCCCCCGCTGTTAGCTCAGACCCACCGGAAGTGCCTCCTTATTACGCACAAAAAAATGAATACTCCCCCTGCTAGCTGGGACCCACCATGGTGGGAGGATGACTTGTGGGCCTACTAAGTTGACTGGGACGGGGGCCTTTGTCAACTTTAGTCAAGATGAAAGATTCTAGCTCCAGTGACCGTACGATGTCCATCCAACGATCGTAGTGCTTCTTCAACCTCTGGTCTTCTTGCTCCAGCCGCCCAAAGCAGCGCCGGTCGTGCCGCATGCTCCTGCCTCCCGTGGCCGGCTGTTCTGCCGCGGAGGCCTCACCGCCCCCTACTATTCCCACCGCTAGCCAGGCCCTGTGCCGACGACAGCCTCACACTGCAGCCGAACCAGTGAACCCTCGTACTCCTCTCTGTGCGGGCTTCCACTGCCGCGTCTTCCGTGGCTCCCTGTTGTCCCCTTCCTAGGCGTCGCCATCGTCCACCGCCCTGGTGCTCTCGGCGCGGCGTGGTCAACGTGGTCAAGGAACAACTTCCATCGGATGTGGACTGTACGTGGAGAGGCTGACAGCTAGGTCCACGGCTGCAGCAAGGAAGTGCCTCCTTATTACGTGCAAAATAATTATTCCTCCACCTAACAGCGGGGACCCATCGGACGGGCCACCGTATTTCATGAAAAAAATGTTTCCCCCTGACTTCTGGGACCCACCAGCTACACCTTCGCATGCAAGGAAGTGCGTCCGGGCAAAAAACAAAATGATTCGCCCCCCTGACTGCTGGGACCCACCAGCTACATCTTCGCACGCAAGGAAGTGCCTGACAGTCGGGACCCACCTGGTCGAAGCGTACGTCGAATTGTCATTCTGGTCGCGAACGTGTACGTACATATATACTGGTCGATGTAGAGGCGCGCACGTGTCGTAGTAGAGGCGTGCACGTAGCATGTACACGTACGTACAGCGGCCATGGTGCAAGAAAGAAAATACGGCCACGTATGTGTACATACGGGCGGGGTCTCGAACACCTACTCGCACATACGTACGGCCAGGGCTCGTGTACATGGCTGGGTCAGAATGGAGAAACAGCGTCGTCGTCGTGTTCATGGGGAGGCAACAGAATGCGTCGTGTTCATGGGGAGGCAACGAAATGCGTCGTGTTCATCGGGAGGGCTTGGACGGAACAGAGGAAACGGCCTTGTGTTCGACCGGCCACCTTCGAAACGGGATCCTGTTCATCGGGAGGGGTCTGGTGTACCGCAAAACGGAGGAAACAGACCTCCTCCGGTCGAAACGGGGGTCTGTTGATCAGGAGGGGTGTGGCGTACCGCAAAACGGACGAAACGAACTTGTGTTGGAGCGCTATGGTCGAAACGGGGGTCCTGTTCATCGGGAGGGGTGTGGCGTACACCAAAACGGGACTCCACGAGATACTGTTCATCTCCACCGTCAACCCCCTCCAGCCTCCACGAGCTACTGTTCATCCACCATCGACCGCCTCCAGCCTCCTCCTGCGATTGTTCATCCACGGGCTCCTGTTCATCCGGCCTCCACCGCGCGCTACTCCACCGGCTACTGTTCAACCACCCTTCTCCACGGGCTCCTGTTCAACCACCCCTCCACGGGCTACTATTCATCCTGCCCTCCACCGTCTACTGTTCATCCTGCCCTCCACGGGGTGGTCCTGTTCATCCAGCCCTCCACGGGGTCCTATTCATCCAGCCCCAACTGGCTCAATCGATTGGGGTCCTGTTCATCCAGAGGCAACACCACGGGGTCCTGTTCATCCACCCCCACCGGGAACTGTTCATCCAACCCCCCCCCCCCCGCAACACTCACTGTTCATCCAAAGGCAGCATCGATCGGCTTCAGTTAGCAGCAGTAGCAAAGGAATCGCTCGATCGGGTTCAGTTAACAGCCATCAACCGATCGCTCGGGTTCAGTAACGCGTAGCCTGCAGTGCAATAGCTCGGGTTCGGTTAGAGCCCAACGCCTTGCTCGGGTTCAGTTAGAGCCAACGCCTCGCACACACGCGCGTACGTGTACGAGAGAAACGTGCATCGCTCGGCCCCCGACCTCCCACCGTAACCGGGAACTCCCCGAAATATTCCTCCCCCTCGCTTCTACCACGGTTTTTTCCGTCATGGACGGCCCAAAGAATGTCATGCACCGGCCCGCCCAGGATGAAAAGCCCATTTTTTGTCATGTTTTTTTGTCATAGAAGTAGGAGCCCACCACATCTATGATGATACTGGGTTTTGTCACAATTATCGTCATAGAAGTGTCATATGTATGACAGAAAAAATTTCGTTCATCCCAAAATGTCATGGATGTGTCTTTTTTTGTAGTGCAAACTCATGAACCGGAGGGTCCTCATCCTGAGGCCACCTCTGATGAACTGCCCCTTCAAGACCGGAATACTGATGAACCACCAGAAGCTGATCCTGCCGTGCCTGATACTGAACTGGCAGCTCCAAACCGGGCTAGTCCAGTGAGAGGTACTGAGACTCCGTCATCACCCACAAAAACCACTGAAGGCCAAGGAGATGATGTTATCATTACTGGCATGGGCCACAGCTCTCCTGGCCATCCCGTAATCTTGGCCCAACATAGTGCCAAAGAAGAGCGTGCTGCTAGGGAAAAGGGCAAATGGAATACTGACTTATCAAGTTATGCCCATCTCAATGCTGAAGAACTTCACTCCGGTTCTTAAACCGTCTGCACTCAAACCGTGACTATGAAGCCAGTTTGGTAAACTTGATGAAGGAACGCTATGAGGTATTTTCATCTACCTTTACTTCTTGATTCCAAAGTTGAAGTGCTAGCCCAAGTAACCCCCAAGGTCCGTTTTATGATGTTAATCGTAAACCGGGTATTTGTAACACTTGAAGTCTCTCCTACTGACCCTCAAAATGTCAGGTCCTTAGTGAAAACCAAGACCGATACTTTACCAATGTAATTATATAGCTTTCCTCAGTGTATCCCCCAAATGCCGGTTTAGCTTTGTAAGCTAATCCGAGTTTTAATCCATATGACCATTTTGAATAGATGTACATTAGCCCCCAAGTGTCAAGGATAATGCTTGCATTGTTCTGGAGACTTATAAAAGATGTAGTGAATCAGAGAAAAATAGGCATTAGGCCCCAAGTATGAAGTGCATAACTTTTTATACGCTCTCTACTTAGAAAATATATACCCTGTTGTTGACATATCTTCACTGTTGCAGGCCGAACTAAGCAATAGAGATGCCCAAACCACTGATTTGCATGAGAACGTGAAATCCCAACAAGCGGAGGCTGCGAAAGCCAAGGAGGAACTGACCAAAGCCCTGACAGCTATGGAAAAGCTAAAAGAGTCTTTTAACACAGATCATGCTGACTGGGAAACCGAGAAGGCCGGTTTAACCAAAAGAGCTGAGGATGCCGAAGCAGCCCTGAAACCAGTTGTAGATGAACTAACTGGTTTGAAACAGCAAATCAACGCCATGACTTCCGCTGTCTTTGCTAAGTATCTCCTTATGTAGTTTGTCCAATTCATGAAACCTTATCATTTACCAGAGTGCTGATTTTAAACCATGACCGGCACTCGTATTGCTCATCTAGGCACAGATATGCATATGAAGCTTAAAGCGGCTTATACCTTGATCGAACAGCTATACTCCGGGTCCCAGCATGCTATTTGCGTTGTGGCTTACAATAAACCGGCTCCATCACTGATAAAGGAAACTCTTGAGAAACTGGCCATGTTACCAGCCTAGATTATCGAACTGAAGAAGGCAGCTGCAAGAGCAGGAGCATTAAATGCACTAATCCGAGCCAAGGCATGCATTCCAGATCTTGAAGCGGAGGACATCATTAAAGGATATCCAGGTGTGAAGGAGGATGGTTCAAACTTCGACAATAATGACGTCCGAAGGCTGTCCAAAGAAATGCGGCCAATAGCCAGCAAACTGGCAGAGGACACGGACTTGTCTCATTTCCAACCGGCTTATGACGCTGAAGGGAAGAGATAGCCTGCCGAAATCCATGAAGTCGAAGAACTTGTGCCTCCAATCCATAAGCATAGTTACGCTCTTGACATTAACCCCTCCAGCCTTATCCATGAAGAAGCCATGTTTCAAGCTTTAACTGGAATCAATTGGTCAACGGTTGATTTCCAGTGTCTGGGGAGGGATGAAGAAGAAGTGATCGCACCAACTGACCCTCAACCGTCAAACCGTCCAGACGAAGCGTCTTAAACCGGCAGCCGGTTTACCTGCTATTGTGTGCCAATGCTTAAAAACAACTGTCGGTGTCAAAACCGGTGGATCTCGGGTAGGGAGTCCCGAACTGTGCGTCTAAGGCGGATGGTAACAGGAGGCAGGGGACACGATGTTTTACCCAGGTTCGGGCCCTCTTGATGGAGGTAAAACCCTACGTCCTGCTTGATTAATCTTGATAATATGAGTAGTACAAGAGTTGATCTACCACGAGATCAGAGAGGCTAAACCCTAGAAGCTAGCCTATGGTATGATTGTTGTATATGATCTATCGACCAGCCTGGCCTCGGTTTATATAATGCACCAGAGACCTAGGATAACAAGAATCCTAGCCGAATATGCCGGTGGGGAGGAGTCCTTGTCTTGATCACCAAGTCTTGTGTACTCTTCCATGTATGTGGTAGCAGTCCGAACTGGCCCATGAGTATATGGCCATGGGGGTCCTCGGCCCAATCTAACTGACCGGGAGACGACGTGGTGAGTACCCCCTAGTCCAGGACACCGTCAGTAGCCCCTTGAACCGGTCTTCAAGTTGGGGACGCTCCTCGATTCTTCCAAACTGTTCTTTGTCTTCGGTCGTCGGTCTTGAAAACTGGTTCAACAAATCTTCCCATCTTCTATCTCGAGGATTGCCGAGCTAAACCTGAAGATCTCACACGTTGGGTATCTGAGGAGCCCTTTACGTCTTCGGCCTTTATCAATGCCTTGTTATTTTTACGCCACACCTCGGGTTTGAAGTTGTTCCTGGGCGGCAGTGTCCTCTTGCATCCTAGCTCCAACGCCGGACTGCATCCGATTTATCTTTCGCAACAGAGCTCCAACGCCCCGCTGCTTCCGAGCTCCAACGCCGGAATGTATCTGAGCTCCAACACCAGATTGCATAAGAATATTGTTACAGCCGAGGTCCAAAGCCAAACTGCATCCGGGCTCCAATGCCGGAATGTATCCGAGCTTCAATGCAGGACGGTGTCAAGCTCCAACGCTGGACTGTATCCGAGGTGTCATAGATCACCTTGGTTCAAAAAAGTTGAAGGAGTTTAGTCGAGCTTAATGCCGGAAATGCCCTCTATGGAGCCAGCCACTAGCGCCTGAGCTTTATGCTGGACTGCTTCCGAGGTGGTGCACCACCCCGACTGTGGGCCAATTTTTTGTCAATATTTTTTATTGGTGCAATTTATTCTCTGCCGAGATACATAGCCAGTAGCCCTCAAGGTGTGTATCGGTCTAAAACCCGAGATGCACCTAAAGGATGACGCAAGACCACTGATCCCAGTAGCCGCTGAGACTCAGGTTGATTTGCAAAATTGGCCTGAGGATCAAGTTCTAGCTCGGCAGAATACTTCGGGACACAAAAAGCGGCGTGCTCAGTCCTCGAGACTCAGGTTGGGTGCGGCCGACCAACCTGAGGATCAAAATCTCCTCGGCAACTGTATTGCACTTAAAATTTTCTGCATTTAACAGGCAATGCTGTAGCCCCCGAGACACTGGTCGGGTGGCAACACCAGATCAGGGGATCGATTTGCCCCTTTAATATTTTTAAATAATAAGCCCGAAGCCCAGTAGCCCCCGAGCCTTGATGCGGGCACAGGTGGCCAAATTAAGGATTGATATCCATAGTAAAATCACAATTTATGTGTAATGACTCTGTGTATCCAAGTACTTCACATCATTAATTCTCGGATCCGCATTGTACAAAACTTTGTTGACCGACCATCGGCTTCCACCTCCTCAGCTAGTAGCTGAGGAGTGTTTGTCCTACTTTATAAAGCCTTTATGAGGGCAAAGATTTACGACAAACAAGGCAATCTGGCCATACGGTTTTATAAACAAAGGTACGCAGAGAGATATGTTATATTACTGTTTAACATAAGAAATGTCTTCCAAAGAAAATAGTCCCGCTATCGGTTCCTTTGTTTTGGGTTTTCATGCTAAGCATGATCATAAAACCTCAGCTCTAATGTAAGAGCAAAATATCGAGGATTTAGTTAGGGAGGCCAGTTAATAGCCCCCGGTAGTGTTCGGCGAAAGTCGAGGTCAAGCCGTAAACACTTCGGCCATTGTTATGAATGGCCCATCATTTAACACAGTCATCGGATCGCTGACCAGTTGATGCTTATTGTGACAGTCAGTTTTTGGCTTTCTCCACTGAGGTGCTTAGTCATCCGATATCACTTGGAAGCACAATCGCAGTGGTTCTCCCTTTGCACACCTAGCCGAACAAAGCGGAACGTAGGAAGCAAGGGCAGGAGCCGGGTGACCCAACTATTGACCAAAGACACAATTCGAGACTGATGCATATATAGCAATATCCGAGAATGTTTTTGCCGATTCTCTAAAGTTGTCCGGCGTTGCACTGCGAGACTTGTGCGGAAAACACACAAATAGTTTAAAAGTGCGATAAGCTTGGAAAACCAAAAAACGTCAGTAAAAACTTGACGTCCGAACAAGATCAAGTGTTCGGTGCCAATCCGAAAATTGGCCTTAGAAAAAAATGCTTCTGTCGTGCTTTAACATGACACATCCTATCTCAAGACTTCAAGCGGGACAGCCTACGGCTTCAACCTCCTATCCCGAGGGCGGAGTACTTCTCATTAGGTCAGTTTAGCAAACTAAACTCTAGCGGCTTTGAGAGGGAAATTAGGCTCCCCGGCTAGTGACCACACGCTCGTGTCGAAAAAAGGAGTGATAAATAATAATAGTAATAAAAACTTTGCAACGACTAAGAAGAAGAACACTTATTATAAAACGGCTCATATAAATTTAAGAGCCCCCAAGTGACTTGGGTAAAAGAATTTTATGTATAATGATTGTATGTATTGAAGTACTAATATCATATCTTTGTTCACCCGAACCTTAAACGCGTCTTAACCGACCGTCGGCTTCTCTCCCTTCGGTCAAGGACCGAAAAGTGTTATGTACTCCACCTGTCGAGAATATCGACAGTGTTTCTGATAACCAGGCAACTGGGCCATAAGGCTATAACAGACAAAGCGCGCTCAGGGAACTTATGCTATATTACAGACGAAGTGTAAGAAGCATCTTCAAAGAAAATAGTACCCCCACCGATACCTTTCTTTGGTGCTCATTATTACTATGAGACTTGTGCAATAGATTTTTTGTACTCATGAGTTCCGTTGTGTGCCGACTAGGATTGAAAACAATAAGAGCGCTAGCTTTCGGCTTCACCCAGTCTGAGGTCAGAGCTCGGAGGACCCGGTCGTGACAATCGCAGAGGTGCTCCCTTTACTCCCTAGCCGAACAATCGGGAACGTAGGGGTAAGCACAGGAGCCAGGCAACCCGGCTTGCATATCGCTTAAGTCAATATGGTGCATATTGTGGCGTCATACACGAACAAGGAACGAAGCCATACAAGTATAATCATATGCAAGAGGAAAAGCTTCATAAAGGAAGCCCCCAAATAAACGGGGTATTTGAATTTGTGCATCACAAACAAAGTTTGGACAAGGAAATTTTTTACAAGCAACTTTTTTCTGAAAAAGTATAATGCTTGGTCGAACCGAACACAAGTTAAAAATTTAAAACTTTGAGCATGAAGGCAACTTAGCTAGTTAATGTGTTCGGTATTGATGACGCGGCCCCAGCTTGATGCGGGACAAGGTTCCATCCCCCAAGCCGGCCCCAAGGTGGCAGAGCAAAGAGCTCAGCACTCTGAAGGGGTGACATAGCACGGTCAATGTAGGTCGGCAGAGTGATGCCGAAGTCCCCGGCATGGGGTAATGAAGTGTTGACGAAGCCCCCCGTCCAGCCGAGGTGACGTGGTATGTCAGTACGCCAAGTTGACGATACTACCCAACCCGGATCATTTTCCTGTGCACAAAAAATAGTGCAAAGGGGAGATAATAGTAATGATAACAATAATAATAAATGTTGCATAATAAATAATTTATGCGAAGTGAGTAATAAAAGAAATATGGACTGGCGCTGAAGTCCATGTCGATGTAGGGCGTCGGCGTGATGCGGTAAAGGTGTGGCAAAGCCTGAATACACAGGTCGGTCTGAGTTCCGGATGCAGCGTTCGCCGGACTATGTATGGAAACTGACCGAACCACCACGCGACCGTCGTTAATGCGGACATCATTCGATAGACCTGTGTATAGGAACAAACCAGAGTAATAATTTCTTGGGAAAAATAAACTCCAACAAGCAAAAATTACTAGGATTAATAGCACCTGGTTTATTTGTTGTAGCAATCCAAAGAAAGGTGACTCCCAAAATTGGGACTCGATCCGCACACCCATTGCCTGATGGGCGATAAACCGACGGCATGGCGATGCAGGCAAAGGTTGGCTTGCGGAGGCAAAGCCCTCGGTCCAGCTAACGTGATGAAGCTGGTCCGCTAGTGACGCTGAAATCTCTGGAGTAGGTTAATGAAGAGATGGCGAAGCCCCCGGTCTAGCCGAGATGTCGAAGCCTCGATGTCAGCCGATGAGTTGAAGTAGATCGGCATGATGTACATCGGCTTGAAGAAGCAATAGTGTGGCCCTGCCGATGCCGGTCGTGACGTGGTTGATGCCGGCTTGATGAAGTGACCGTGCGGCTATGCCGGTGTGCTCGCTCCGTGTAATCTGTGGGGCGACGATATTGGTGATGATTTATCCTTCGCGATGCTGGACTCTTGTTCGGCTTGCCGAGATGATGATTCAAAGAAGTTGAGCTTGCCTCAACAAAGTGACGACGTGTCTAGCGCAGGTCGGTAGCCATGGAGCAGCATTGCCGGACTGGGTTGATACCAGCATGATAGTGAAGATTACCTCAGAGAAGGCTGAAAGTTTTCAGGGCACGTGTTTAAAAACAACGCACAATACCCTAGGAGAAAATTCCTTTGAGAAGATTGTCCCATATCACGTTCATAAAGAAACATGAATTCAGGTCGGATCCATATTCGCGCAGAAAACAGACCCGAAAAGTGATGCACTAATCAGAAGGTTCCTGGAGTTTGGACGGACAGATCGAGCTGAAATTTTGAGGCGTATTAGATATAGGAATTCCGCAGCTGATCAACAGTTGGATCTTGCAAAGGACGTCCGAGCTAGGTGCTGGAGACCACGCCCTAAACTCGTCCAGATTCCCATCCAGATTTGACAGGGCTCCGGTATATCGTAGATGGCCGGAGATTCCTCCATCGGAACTAGACGAAATTTTGCATGGTTGTTAGACTCAATTCCGCAGAATTCCACCAAAGGGATCGTCAAAGCGACGCTCTAAGAGGTGGTGGCAGCAGATACAAGCTCGTTGTTCGGAATAACAACACGGTCGACCGAGGGCAATGTTGACATTGAGCCCCGAGCTCCATGGATGATTCCTCCATGATCTTGATAGAGATAGGAGTTGATGTTGATGAAGGCCCTCATCCGAACATGACGATCGGAGGCAGGGCACAGTCCTTGGTCAAGCCAAGGTGACCAGTCAAGCCGGTGACGAAGATGTCAATGTCGCAGTTGATCTACAGACGAGCCATCGATCCTTTTGCCGATCACACGGCGGAACTCTCAATGAAAGCACCAATGTCGGTGTCAAAACCGGCGGATCTCAGGTAGGGAGTCCCGAACTGTGCGTCTAAGGAAGATGGTAACAGGAGGCAGGGGACACGATGTTTTACCCAGGTTTGGGCCCTCTTGATGGAGGTAAAACCCTACGTCCTGCTTGATTAATCTTGATAATATGAGTAGTACAAGAGTTGATCTACCACGAGATCAGAGAGGCTAAACCATAGAAGTGAGCTTATGGTATGATTGTTTTATATGATCTATCGACTAGCCTGGCCTCGATTTATATAATGCACCAGAGACCTAGGATAACAAGAGTCCTAGCCGAATACGCCGGTGGGGAGGAGTCCTTGTCTTGATCACCAAGTCTTGTGGAATCTTCCATGTATGCGGTAGCTGTCCGAACTGGCCCATGAGTATACGGCCATGGGGGTCCTCGGCTCAATCTAACTGACCGGGAGATGACGTGGTGAGTACCCCCTAGTCCAGGACACCGTCAAAAACTATTCAATTGGAGCCGTTTGGAAGCTTCATGTAATAGGATTGCAAAAAATCCTTTATCTGTCATGCCATCGAGCATGTTTTGTGATGCTTTGATAATGTGAAGACTTGCTCCACCTTTTGGGATCTATTTATGCATAACCCATGATGAGTTGTGCTCCTGGATACAAGAACTTGAAAAGTATCCTAGTGGTTTACCACTAGACGGGTCATGATGCCCAAGAATAGACAATACTTGGATGGATAATCAAAGTTTGTATACAAAAAATAACATGTGCAACATACCTCGTTGGCTGACCAACTGCTTGTATGGTAAAGGTGTAAACACCAATCCGGAGCAGTGATAACTCCGTCCTTAATTTGTCGGATTATGATAATAAACCGTACCGGGATATAATAAACACCGGGTTTTTCTTATAACACTGGTGACTTGTTAGTCAAAACCAGACCAGGGTAATGAACGCCGGTTTATAACTGATCTTGTACTGACAACTTGTAGTTGAAACCCAAGCCGGGTCAAGGACACCGGTTTATCAGAAGACATTAGGAACCTCAATAAAGGCGAAAAACTTAGCAAATAAGACTCGAAAAAGAAATATGCGAGGCTTTTTATGAGCTGCTAGGCTCCAAATCGAGGCTTTTCATGGGCTGCCAGGCCTCTAAGTTAAACCATTTAACAAAGCCTTTTAAGATGGGCCTCCAATTAACCAATCTTCGTTTTAACTTTGACAAGTTCAGAGTCTGTATAAGATTGACATGTCAAACGTTCGGCGGGTCATACCAGGATTACCTGGACAGGAGTGGCTTACTTGATGAAGGCAGGTTAACCCAGGGTTTTAGGTGAATACACCAGGCTTCCAAGTCGTGGCTTGATAGCCAATTACAAGGGTCCTTTCAAACTCTTTTTTGCTTTGCACAAAGAGCCCCCAAGTAACTTCGTGAGCTGTGCTCAGTGGGTGCCCATGTTTGAGTTTGTGCTTTGTGCAACACTCTCTTTGGCCCCACCTAATTTCCTTTGTGGCTTAGCGCCCATCAAGAGGTGTAGCTATGGTGTGATAACAACCAAGCCCCCTAGTGAAATCCCTTTGTGGTGTTTAAACCTATCAAGAGGTGTAGCTATGATGTGACAACAACCAAGCCCCATAGTGATATTTCTTTGTATCCGTGCGACTGCAGAGACCGCTTTAACAAAACTTTGCTTTGTCAATAGAAACTCTTGTAGCCACACACATGATGTAAAAAGAACAGAGACCCCGCTTTATTTGAGGTTCCGGTTTATTATATAATACATACATTGTCATAAATATGTACATATGAAGAAGCCTGTGGCTTAAGTATAGTAAGGCCGAAGAAGAGCTATATTCCATGGCCGCTTGGTCTCCTCCTCTGATTTATGTGAGTCTTTGTGCTCTCGAGCATCAATGAGGTAGTATGACCCGTTGTGTAGATTCTTGCTGACCACAAAAGGTCCTTCCCAAGGTGGGGATAACTTGTGCATATGAGTCTGATCCTGGATGAGCCGGAGCACCAGATCACCTTCTTGAAAAGTTCTGGCTTAACCCGGCGGCTGTGATAACATCAGAGATCTTGTTGGTAAATCGCCGAACGTGCTACTGCAAGATCACGCTCCTCATCTAACAGGTCCAGAGAATCCTGACGTGCCTTCTCATTATCATCTTCAACATAAGCCATCACACGGGGCGAGTCGTGACGGATGTCACTAGGAAGAACCGCCTCCGCTCCATAAACCATGAAGAAAGGTGTGTAACCCGTAGATCTGTTAGGTGTGGTGTTGATGCTCCATAACATAGAAGGTAATTCCTCCACCCAACAACCCGGGGTCCGCTTCAAAGGAACCATAAGCCGGGGTTTAATACCTCACAAAATTTCTTGATTTGCCCTCTCCGCTTGTCCATTGGATTGGGGGTGAGCCACCGATGCTATATCAAGCCGGATGTGCTCACGTTGGCACAATTCCTCCATCTCTCCCTTTGACAGATTAGTACTGTCGGTGTCAAAACTGGCGGATCTCGGGTAGCGGGTCCCGAACTGTGCGTCTAAGGCGGATGGTAACAGGAGGTAGGGGACACGATGTTTTACCCAGGTTCGGGCCCTCTTGATGGAGGTAAAACCCTATGTCCTGCTTGATTTATTCTTGATGATATGAGTATTACAAGAGTTGATCTACAATGAGATCGGAGAGGCTAAACCCTAGAAGCTAGCCTATGGTATGATTGTATGTTGTCCTACGGACTAAAACCCTCCAGTTTATATAGACACCGGAATGGGCTAGGGTTACACAAGGTCAGTTACAAAGGACGATATATACATATCCGTATTGCCTAGCTTGCCTTCCACGCCAAGTAGAGTCCCATCCGGACACGAGATGAAGTCTTCAATCTTGTATCTTCATAGTCTAACAGTCCGTCCAAAGGATATAGTCCGGCTGTCCGGAGACCCCCTGTCGGTGTCAAAACCAGCAGGTCTCGGGTAGGGGGTCCCGAACTGTGCGTCTAGGCGGATGGTAACAGGAGGCAGGGGACACGATGTTTTACCCAGGTTCGGGCCCTCTTGATGGAGGTAAAACCCTACGTCCTGCTTGATTTATTCTTGATGATATGGGTATTACAAGAGTTGATTTAATACGAGATCGGAGAGGTTAAACCCTAGAAGCTAGCCTATGGTATGATAGTTGTTGTCCTATGGACCTAAACCCTCCGGATTATATAGACATCGGAGGGGGCTAGGGTTACACAAGGTCGGTTACAAAGGAGGAGATATACATATCCGTATTGCCTAGCTTGCCTTCCACGCTAAGTAGAGTCCCATCCGGACACGGGACGAAGTCTTCAATCTTGTATCTTCATAGTCCAATAGTCTGGACGAAGGATATAATCCGGCTGTATGGATACTCCCTAATCCTGGACTCCCTCAGTAGCCCCCGAACCAGGCTTCAATGACAATGAGTCCAGCGCGCAGTATTGTCTTCGGCATTGCAAGGCGGGTTCTTCTCCAATTTCCAAGTGTTTATAAGCAGTGTCCAACCCCATAAATGTTGAACCTCTTGGCTTCTGTGCCCAATAAGGGCTATCTCCCATGCGTCGAATGAATACGAGGCGCTAGGGCATTTTTACATTTGCCCCCATAGCCAGATAAATAAATTGTCTATTAAAGGGATAGGGATTCTTATATCCGATCCACACCATCCTCCCTTCAGCGAGAATCCATCAGAGCGCGTTTCGGAATGATCCATTCCAGCATGGCCGACCTCCACAGCTCCTCCTCCCGCCCCCGTAGCCCTAAGCCCGGTGATTGGGAGAGGTGTTCAGTCCCACACAGTTGATTGGTTGGACTGCAGACCAAGGGATTTCTCCCTCTGGCGTATATGGTGCCCGTTCGAGCCGGGCTTGCCACCTACAATGGCGGGGAGCAAGCGGAGAGCATTCCCTGTCCCTCCATGGGGGAACGGGTCTGCCTTATTCCTTATTTACTAAGGGGACTCAGATTTCCAATTCATCCGTTCCTCCGCGGGCTCCTGGAGTTCTACGGCCTCCAATTACACAATTTCACCCCTGCCTCCATTCTACATATCGCCGGCTATGTTGCTCTCTGCGAGTTGTCCCTAGGCTGCGAGGCTCACTTTGAGCTGTGGAAAAGGCTACCTGTGCGGTACCCCAAAGAAGTCGTTCGAAGACTGGCCTTCAGAATGGTTTTATATGGAGGACGTTCCCCTTCCGGACCCTGTTCGGCGGGGTCTTCTTGAGTTCAACAATGCTCCTCTGAAGAAGCGCCGAAGTTGGCGCCCACGGAGCCCCCAGGTGGAAGGCAACAGAGAAGTCCTCTATCTGATGAACCGGATCAAAGCACTAGCTCAATCAGGATTGACAACAATCAAAGTTATGTCCATTTGCATAATGCGGGGAGTGCAACCACTTCAATACCATGGGCAGCCCTTGTGGTGTTTCAACGGGGCGGATGACGCCACCCGCTACGGGCGTAAGGGTCCGGGCGATGCTGCCGCTTTGGCAAAAATTCTGTCCGAATTGTTCAAGGGAGAGGAGGAGGAGTTCACCTGCATCAAGCCACGGGATGGATTCTCCATGTACAATCCTCCAAGCTGGGTAAGCTATATCCCCTTACTTCCATTTTCCCGCATTCTTTGTCGTAAGTATTCACCTTGCCAGTTTGCGGCAGGAACTACGAAAAGCCATAAAGGAGGTCAGCAGCCCCTCTTCACAACCGGAGGACCCTGACCGAGCCCTCGACTCCGGACATGAAGAAGGTCCGGTTATCTTCGTGGAGCTGATAGACCGGCAGTTCTATCAGTTAAGCTGCGATGATGCCATGGTGCCCATTACGGCCGACTATCCCGGACTGCTCCCTGCATCGCATGTAAGAAAAACCAAAAATCCCAACTCCAAAAACTAGGATTCCCTTTTAGACACTTCACCCACCATATATACATGGCATTTTTTACATGGAAGGCATTCGGGACGCCCTGCCGAACTCGCAGCAACTCGCCAACAAGAGGCGCCGAGGCCGGGTAGGCTAAAAAGGAAGGTGGTTAGGACAGAGACGCCGACACAAAGGTATAAAAACCCCGCTCCGTGGTTGCCGTCTTTCTCAAAATGTAATGAAGCCCGAGTTTCTTTAATAGAAAAAACGCTCGCCGGGATATGTCCGGCGATGTTGCTGATCACGCCTCCACCAGTCGGGCGCCAGGACCGGACATAGAGGCGGAAGCCGATATGGGCAGGCGCCGGATAATCCCCCTACAGAGGATGCGGATAGATTATCCGCTACTAACTCAGAAGTGGAAAGCGCCATGAATCATAGGTGCCGCCGGGCCGTACTCCGTGACGCTTGTTTCTCACCAGAGGCATTTGATGCCTTTAATTCCGGAGAGGCAAACCTCCGTGCTGCTCAAGATGGTCTAGCCAGTGCCACGGATCAGTATATAAAGGATGTACGGGTGAGTAAATCTGGCGATTTATATGTATCAGTAGCCCCTGAGACTTGAAACAGTTAGCAGAACTGATTTAAGGATCATCTTTATTGTGCAGGTTCTTACAGAGAAGAATACTAGGTTGTCCTAGGAGCTGGAGGAATGCAAGACCCAACTGTGGGCCGCTGTTGCCGCATTGCAGGAACCGAAAAAGCCTCCTGCTGGTTACATTTACTTTAAAGAATGATGGTTACCATATAGTGTGCGGCGTGGCTGCAGATTTAACAATAGATTTTGCAGATGAATCCGGAGGAACAGCATGTCGTGCGACAGCTAGAGGCTGGCAAACGCGTGCTGACTGAGGTTAGGCAGGAGAAAAACAATCTCCTAGATGCCAATGTCTAGCTGAGCGTGGAACTAAAAGAAGTTCGAGCCCAGCTTGCAAACTCCGGGAAGGAGAAAAAGTGGCTTCGGCGCGGCATTTTCAGTAAGTGCTTGAACGAATCCTTTTGAAGGAGTTCGGCGAAGAAGTCGACTAACAGCGTTATGTCTGCAGGTATGCTGATGGGTCGTCCTGTGGAGGAAATGCCCAGGTATGCAGGTGATCTTCTATCCGAGCTCTCGCATCATCACGAACAAGTTCGGCAGGTGATGCAAGGTGTTGCCCAGGCCTTGTGGCCATCCGCCTCCCTGCCAGAAGGCGTTGCAGAGCTTACGGAGAAGCTCAAGGGAGCACGGCGGCGCTTCAGATTATGGAAGATATCGGCCTGCCGACAAGGGGCCCGAGAAGCCTAGGCCACGGTGAAGACGCGGTACACCAAGGCTGACCCAAATCACATGGCTGAGGTCGGACCTGTGGGGCCCGACGGAAAAGAGATCCCCCTTGGCTTAGTTTATGGGCAAGCAGAATTAGTGTCGGTGTCAAAACCGGCGGATCTCGGGTAGGGGGTCCCGAACTGTGCGTCTAGGATCGATGGTAACAGGAGGCAGGGGACACGAAGTTTTACCCAGGTTCGGGCCCTCTTGATGGAGGTAAAACCCTACGTCCTGCTTGACTAATATTGATGATATGGGTAGTACAAAAGTTGATCTACCACGAGATCAGAGAGGCTAAATCCTAGAAGCTAGCCTATGGTATGATTGTTGATGTGTATATATTGTATATCTATCGACTAGCCTGGCCTCGGTTTATATAATGCACCGGAGGCGTAGGATAACAAGAGTCCTAGCCGAATACGCCGGTGGGGAGAAGTCCTTGTCTTGATCACCAAGTCTTGTGGAATATTCCTTGTATGCGGCAGCCGTCCGAACTGGCCCATGAGTATACGGCCACGGGGGTCCTCGGCCCAATCTAATAGATCGGGAGACGACGTGGTGAGTACCCCCTAGTCCAGGACACCATCAGTAGCCCCCTGAACCGGTCTTCAAGTTAGGGACGCTCCTCGATTCTGCCGAACTGTTCTTCATCTTCGGTTTCCGGTCTTGAAAACTGGTTCAAAAAATATTCTTCATCTTCGATCTTGAGGATCGCCGAAATGCATTCGACGAGTTTACACGCCGGGTATCCGAGGAGCCCCTTTAAGTTTCCGGCCTTTATCAATGCCTTGTTTATTTTTATGCCACACCTCGGGTTTGAAGTTGTTCCCTGGAGGCAGTGTCCTCTTGCGTCTGAGCTCTAACGCTGGACTGCATTCGAGGTATCTTTTGTGGCGGAGCACCAATGCCGGACCGCTTCCAAGCTCCAACGCCGGAATGTATCCGAGCTCCAACACCGGACTATGTCCAAGCTCCAACGCCGGACTGTATCCGAGCTCCAACGCCGGACAGTGTCCCAGCTCCACCGCCGAACTATATCCGAGGTGTCATATCACCTTGGTTCAAAAAAGTTGAAGGAGTTTAGCCAAGCTTAATGCCGGAAATGCCCTCTATGGAGCCAGCCACTAGCGCCCGAGCTTTATGTCGGGCTACTTCCGAGGTGGTGCACCACCCCGACTATGGGCCGATTTTTTGTCAATATTTTTTATTGGTGCAATTTATTCTCTGCCGAGATATATAGCCAGTAGCTCTCAAGGTGTGTATCGGTCTAAAACCCGAGATGCACCTGAAGGATGACGTAAGACCACTGATCCCAGTAGCCGCTGAGACTCAGGTTGATTTGCAAAATCGGCCTGAGGATCAAGTCGAAGCTCGGCAGAATACTTCGGGACACTAAAAGCGGCGTGCTCAGTCCTCGAGACTCAGGTTGGGTGCGGCCGACCAACATGAGGATCAAAATATCCTCGGAAACTATATTGCACATAAAATTTTCTGCATTGGACAAGCAATGTAGTAGCCCCCGAGACACTGGTCGGGTGGCAACACCAGATCAGGGGATCAATGTGCCCCTTTAATATTTGTAAATAATAAGCCCGAAGCCCAGTAGCCCCCAAGCCTTAATGCGGGCACGGGTGGCCGAATTAAGGATCAATATCCATAGTAAAATCACAAATTATGTGTAATGACTCTATGTATCCAAGTACTTTACGTCATTAATGCTTGGATCCGCATTGTACAAAACTTTGTTGACCGACCATAGGCTTCTAGCTCCTCGGCTAGTAGCCGAGGAGTGTTTGTCCTACTTTATAAAGCCTTTATGAGGGCAAATATTTACAACAAACAAGGCAATCTGGCCATACGGTTTTATAAACAAAGGTACGCAGAGAGTTATATCACTGTTTAACAGAAGAAATGTCTTCCAAAGAAAATAGTCCCACTATCGGTTCCTTTCTTTGGGTTGTCATGCTAAGCATGATCATTAAACTTCAGCTCTAATGTAAGAGCAAAATATTGAGGATTTAGCTTGGGTGGCCAGTTAATAGCCCCGGTAGTTCGGCGACAGTCGGGGCCAAGCCGTAAACACTTCGGCCAATGTTATGAATGGCCCATCATTTAACATAGTCATAGGATCGCTGACCAGTTTACGCTTATTGTGAAAGTCAGTTTTCGGCTTTCTCCACTGAGGTGCTTAACCATGTGAGCTGGAGGAAAAATCGCAGTGGTTCTCCCTTTGCACGCCTAGCTGAACAAAACGGAACGTAGGAAGCAAGTACAGGAGCCGGGCAACCCAACTATTGACCGAAGACACAATTCGAAACCGATGTATATATAGCAATATTTGAGAATGTTTTTGCCAAATACCTAAAGGTGTCCGGCGTTGCACTATGAGACTAATGCTGGAATAGCACAAATAGTTTAAAAGTGCCAAAAAGCTTGGAAAACCAAGAAACGTCAGTAAAAACTTGACGTCTGAACAATATCAAGTGTTCGGTGCCAATCCGAAAGTTGGTCTTAGAAAAAGAAGTGCTTCTGTCGCGCTTTAACATGATACATCCTATCTCAAGACTTCGAGCGGGTCCGCCTACGGCATCAACCTCCTATCCCGAGGGAGGAGTACTTCTCATCAGGCCAGTTTAGCAAACTAAACTCTAGCGGCTTTGAGAGAGAAATTAGGCTCCCCGGCTAGTGACCGCACACTCGTGTCGAAAAAAGGAGTGATAAATAATAATAAAACTTTGCAACGACTAAGAAGAAGAACACTTATTATAAAATGGCCCAAATAAACTTAAGAGCCCCCAAGTGACTTGGGTAGAAGAAGGATTGCATGTACCGAAGTACTTATATCATATCTATGTTCAACCGAACTTTAAACGCGTCTTAACCGACCGTCAGCTTCTCCCTCTTCGGTCAAGGACCGAAAAGTGTTATGTACTCCATCGGTCGAGAATATCGACGGTGTTTCCAGTAACCAGGCAATCAGGCCATAAGGCTGTAACAGACAAAGCGCGCTCAGGGAACTTATGCTATATTACCATGAAGTGTAAGAAGCATCTTCGAAGAAAATAGTACCCCCACCGATACCTTTCTTCGGTGCTCATTGTTATTATGAGACTTGTGCAATAGATTTTTTGTACTCATGAGTTCCGTTGTGTGCCGACCATCATTGAATAACTATAAGAGCGCTAGCTTTCGGCTTCACCCAGTCTGAGGTCCGGCTTGGGTGACCCGATCGTGACAATCGCAGAGGTGCTCCCTTAACTCCCTAGCCGAACAATCGGGAACGTAGGGGTAAACACAGGAGCGAGGCAACCCAGCTTGCAAAGCACTTAAGTCAATATGGTGCATATTGTGGCGTAATACACGAACAAGGAATGAAGCCGTACAAGTATAATCATATGCAACAGTAAAAGCTTCATAAAGGAAGCCCCCAAGTAAACGGGGTATTTGAATTTATGCGTCACAAGCAAAGTTTGGACAAGGAAATTTTTTAGAAGCAACTTTTTTCCAAAAAAGTATAATGCTTGGTCGAACCGAACGCAAGTTAGAAATTAAAGCTTTGAGCATGAAAGCGACTTAGCTGGTTAATGTGTTCGGAATTGATGACGCGGTTCGAGCTTGATGCGGGGCAAGGTTTCATCCGTCAAGACGGTCCCGAGGTGGCAGAGCGGAGAGCTTGACACGCCGAAGTGGTGACATAGCACGATCAATGCAGACCGGCAGAGTGACGCCGAAGTCCCCGGATCATTTTCCTGTGCACAAAAAATAGTGCAAACCGGAGATAATAGTAATAATGATAATTAAAAAAAATTGTTGCATAATAAATAATTTATGCAAAGTGAGTAATAAAAGAAATATGGCCTGGCGCCGAAGTCAATGTCGATGCAGGGCATCGGCGTGATGCGGTAAAGGCGTGGCAAAGCCTGAATTCACAGTTCGGTCCGAACTCCGGATGCGGCGTTCGCCGGACTATGTACGGAAACTGACCGAACCATCATGCGACTGTCGTTAATGCGGCAACCATTTGATAGACCTGTGTACATATGATGGACAAACCAGAGTAATAATTCCTTGGGAAAAATGAACCCAAACAAGCAAAAAATACTGGGATTGATAGCACCTGGTTTATTTGTTGTAGCAATCCGAAGGATGGTGATTCCCAAAATTGGGACTCGCTCGGCACACCCATTGCCTGATCGGCGATGAAATGACGGCATGGCAATGCTGGTAAAGGTTGGCTCGCCGAGGCAAAGCCCTCGGCCCAGCTAACGTGATGGAGCTGGTCGGCTAGTGACGCCGAAGTGTCTGGAGTAGGTTGATGAAGAGATGGCGAAGCCCCCGGTCCAGCCGAGATGTCGAAGCCTCGATGTCAGCCGATGAGTCGAAGTAGGTCGGCGTGATGGACACCAGCTTGGAGAAGCAATAGTGCGGCCCTCTCGATGCAGGTCGTGACGTGGTCGATGCCGACTTGATGAAGCGACTGTGCGGCGATGCCGGTATGCCCGCTCCGTGTAATCCGTGGGGCGGCGATGTTGGTGATGATTTATCCTTCGCGATGCCGGGCTCTTGTTCGGCTTGCCGAGATGATGATCCAAAGAAGTTAAGCTCGGCTCAACAAAGTGACGCCATGTCTAGCGCAGGTCGGCAACTGTGGAGTAATATTGTCGGACTGGTTTGACACCAGCATGATGTTGACGATCATGTTCAAAAGATCTTACAGTTAGTGGGATGTGTTCGGGAACAAAACACAATACCCCATACAAAACTTCCTTCAAAAGGGATGTCCGAAATCCTGTTCATAAAAAAGATGAACTCGGGTCAGATTCGTTTTCGCGCAGAAAACAGATCCGGAAAGTGATGCACTAATCGGAAGGTTCCCGGAGTTTGGACGGTCGGATCGAGCCGAAATTTGGAGAGGTGGTAGATATAGGAATTACGCAGCCGATCAACGGTTGGATCTTCCAAAGCATGTCCAAGCTAGAAACTGGACACCACGCCCTAAACTCATCTAAATTCCTGTCCAGATTTGACAGGGCTCCGGTATATCGTGGATTGCCAGAGATTCCTCCATCGGAACTCGACGAAATTTTCCAGGGTTGTTGCAGACTCAATTCCGCACAATTCCACAAAAGAGATCGTCAAAGCAATACTCGAGGAGGTGGTGGTGGCAGATACAAGTTCGCTGTCCAGAAAAACAGCACGGTCGCTTGAGGGCAATGGTGACGTTGAGCCCCCGAGCTCCATAGATGATTCCTACGTGATGTTGATAGAGATCGGAGTTGATGTTTGATGAAGGCCCTCGTCCGGACATGGTGATCCCAACACGGGGCGCAATTCTTGGTCGAACCAAGGTGACCAGTCGAGCTGGTGACGAAGATGCCGAAGTCGCGGTTGATCTGGAGGCGAGCCATCGATCCTTTTGTCGATCACACAGCGGAACCCTCAATGAAAGCATCAATATCGGTGTCAAAACCGGCGGATCTCAGGTAGGGGGTCCCGAACTGTGCGTCTAGGATCGATGGTAACAGGAGGCAGGGGACACCAAGTTTTACCCAGGTTCGTGCCCTCTTGATGGAGGTAAAACCCTACGTCCTGCTTGATTAATATTGATGATATGCGTAGTACAAGAGTTGATCTACCACGAGATCAGAGAGGCTAAATCCTAGAAGCTAGCCTATGGTATGATTGTTGATGTGTATATATTGTATATCTATCGACTAGCCTGGCCTCAGTTTATATAATGCACCGGAGGCTTAGGATAACAAGAGTCCTAGGCGAATACGCTGGTGGGGAGAAGTCCTTGTCTTGATCGCCAAGTCTTGTGGAATCTTCCTTGTATGCGGCAGCCGTCCGAACTGGCCCATGAGTATACGGCCACGGGGGTCCTCGGCCCAATCTAATAGATCGGGAGACGACGTGGTGAGTACCCCTAGTCCAGGACACCGTCAATTAGCCACAAAGTATTCCCAACAGGATTGTAGGCTAGACCACCTGTTGGATGGTATAGAGGAGGAATTTAGTCAGCCTGCATGACTATGTAATTAAAGTGACATGTATAATGCCTTCTAGCGGGATTGTAGATCATTTGTCATGGCGGACCTTTTCGCTTCAACCTTGGGACCCGATAGTCCGGAGTGTATCCGAATACCCGCTCAGTTATATAAGAACCGGGGTATGCGTGGAGACCAGGCGTAGGGGTCATTGGTGCTTGAACAGACAAGTGCCCAACTAGTTATATTATATTACATGGGTAGTAAGAAACATCTTCCAGGGAGAATAGTTCCGTTAAGGGTTCCTTTCCCTAGGTAAGCATGCCCTAAAGTGCATGTCCGGACTGCGATAGGAAACGCAGGAAAAAACATCTGGGGGCAGATATGGAAAATAAATAAAAATCATCTTTTGTTCGCCGACCGAATATTCCCTTAAGAACGCTAGCTTTCGGCTTCACCCAGTCTGAGGTACACATCCGGCTGACCCGACAGTAACAATCGCAGAGGTGCTCCCCTTATGCCCTAGCCGAATTAACGGGAACATAGGGCATAAATACAAGAGCCAGGCAACCCAGCTTGGCCAAAACTTAAGTCATGTCAATGCATATAATGGCAAAAAAAGGTACATGTGGAAGCATAACACATGTGCGGGGCACGAGGCCCAAATAAATAATCAAGCTTCTGTGAAAGAAGCCCCCAGGTATGATGAGTGCGGCTAGCGCATCTATAATGTGCAAACGAGGCGCAAGTTGGCCTTTGAAGGCCTGGAGAAAGAATAAAAGAAAGAAAGAAAAACAAGACAGATAATGTATAAAAAATGGACAGAGGAAGGGGACGAACACAGGGTCCGGCGCTAGGCGTAGAATCTTCGGAGCCTGGCCGCGTTCCATGGGTTCGGCTCGAGTTGATTAGTCAATGCATCCCGCAGTCGGTATGCTCCACCGATCAGAACTTGGTCAATAATGAAGGGACCTTCCCATTTGGGCTCGAGCTTGTTCTTTTTATTATCCGGCAGACGTAGATCTAGTTCGCCAACGTTATAAGTTTTGGCCCGTACTTCTCTGCTTTGGTATCTGCGAGCCTATTGCTGATAAAATGTGGAATGGGCTTTTGCCACGTCGCGCTCCTCCTCCAAGGTGTCCAGACTGTCCTGCCAATCAAGCTCGGCTTCAATTTCTTCGTACATGCACACTCGAGGTGAGTCATGAATTAGGTCACAGGACAAGACTGCCTCTATGCCGTACACCATAAAGAAGGGTGTATATCCGGTACTATGGTTTGGCGTGGTCCGCAGCCCCCAGAGTACGAAGTCGAGCTCCTCTACCCAGTGCGTGTTAGACTATATTAAGGACCGCACTAGCCTGGGTTTAATGCCGCTCATTATAAGACCGTTCGCGTGCTCCACTTGACCGTTGGTTTGTGGGTGATAGACCGAAGCATAATCGAGCCTGATGCCCATTTTGCTGCACCAGAGTTTTACTTCATCGGCAGTAAAGTTTGTGCCGTTGTCAGTGATGATGCTGTGAGGGACGCCATAACGGTGTACGACCCCGGATATGAAGTCTATCACCGGTCCGGATTCGACTGTTTTAACATGTTTGGCCTCTATCCATTTGGTGAATTTATCCACCATGACCAGTAAGTATTTTTTCTTGTGGGTTCCCCCTTTAAGGGGTCCAACCATGTTAAGCCCCCAGACTGCGAAGGGCCACATAATGGGGATTTTTTGGAGGGCGGTGGGTGGCATGTGGCTTTGATTTGCAAAGAGCTGGCAACCGGCACAACGTTGGACCAAGTCCTGTGCATCTATCCGGGTCCTTGGCCAATAGAATCCTATACGGAAGGCCTTGCTGACAAGAGCCCGGGCTGCGGCATGGTGACCGCCGAGTCCGGCGTGAATTTCTGCCAAAAGGTTCCGTCCTTCCTCTTCGGAGATACACCTTTGAAGGACTCTGGTAGTGCTTTTTTTATACAATTCTCCCTCATGGACCCTGTAGGCCTTAGATCGCCGCACTATGCAGCGTGCCTCATTTTGGTCCTCCAGAACTTCCTACCTAGTTAGGTAGGCCAGGAATGGTTCTGTCCATGGGGCTATGATGGCCATTATTACGTGGGCCGAAGGTGTTAGTTCGGTGGCGGAGCCTCCGATTGTGTCAGAGTGTTCGGTATCGGGTATTTTGGCCGGGTCCGGATTATTGTTACCGGTGTCCCCTTCCCATACTACGGATGGCTTGAATAGCCTCTCCAGAAATATGTTGGGGGGGGACCGCGTCGCGTTTTGCGCCGATGCGGGCGAGGATATCCGCCGCTTGATTGTTTTCCCGAGCCACATGATGAAATTCGAGCCCCTTGAACCGAGATGACATTTTTAGGACGGCGTTGTGATAGGCCGCTATTTTCAGATCTTTGGCATCAAAGTCTCCATTTATTTGGGATATTGCGAGGTTCGAATCCCCCGCACATCTAGCCGTTGAATGCCCATGGATACTGCCATCCGTAGACCATGTAAAAGGGCCTCATATTCGGCTGCGTTGTTGGAGTCCGTATACATTATCTGGAGTACGTATTGAACTGTATCTCTGGTTGGGGACGTCAAAACGACGCCAGCCCCCAGACCAGCCAACATTTTGGAGCCATCTAAGTGCATGATCCAGTTGGAATATGCGTCGTACTCTTTAGGGAGTTTGGCTTCCGTCCATTCGGCGACAAAGTCAGCCAATACTTGCGACATAATGGCTCGCCGCGGCTTGTAAGTTATGTCGAATGGGAGGAGGTCAATGGCCCATTTGGCAATACGGCCCGTGGCATCGCGGTTGTTTATAATATCATTAAGTGGCACTTCTGAGCCTACTGTTATTGAACACTCTTGAAAGTAGTGTCGCAACTTCCGGGATGCCATGAATACCGCGTATGCTATCTTTTGATAATGCGGGTACCGTGACTTGCATGGTGTAAGGACAATGGATACATAGTAGACCGGCTTTTGAAGGGGGAATTAATGTTCGTCCGTTTCTCGTTCGACGACGACCACTGTGCTCACAACTTGATGAGTTGGCGCAATGTATAACAGCATTGGTTCGCCAATGTTTGGCGCGGCCAGGACTGGGTTGGTTGCCAATATGGCTTTTATTTCTTCCAATCCGGATGTGGCGGCATCCGTCCACTCAAAGTGTTCGGTGCACCGAAGGAGGCAATAAAGGGGTAATGCCTTTTGTCCCAGGCGGGAGATAAAGCGGCTTAGAGCCGCCACGCATCCGGTTAATTTCTGGATTTTTTGAGGTCTGTTGGGATATCCAATTGTGACAGAGCTCGGATCTTGGCCGGATTTGCTTCAATTCCTCTGCCGGATACAATGAAGCCCAAGAGCTTTCCGGCTGGCACACCGAAAACACATTTTTCCGGGTTGAGCTTGATGTCATACGTTCGGAGGTTATCGAATATGAGCCTCAAGTTGTCTACTAGAGATTTGACATGTTTGGTTTTGACGACCACGTCATCTACGTATGCCTCCACTGTTTTACCGATCTAGTTTGCCAGACATGTCTGAATCATGCGCTGATATGTTGCGCCGGCGTTTTTGAGCCCAAAGGGCATTGTGTTGAAGCAGAAGGGGCCGTATGGTGTGATGAATGTCGTTGCGGCATGGTCGGGCTCCGCCATCTTAATTTGGTGGTAGCCGGAGTATGCGTCGAGGAAACACAATGAATCGTGTCCTGCGGTAGTGTCGATAATTTGATCGATGCAGGGGAGGGGGAAGGGATCCTTTGGGCAAGCCTTGTTGAGGTCCTTAAAATCGACGCGCGGGCGCCAGGATTTGTCCTTCTTTGGTACCATCACCAGGTTTGCTAGCCAGTCCGGATGTTTTATTTCTCTAATGAATCCGGCCTCCAATAACTTGGCTAGTTCCTCTCCCATGGCTTGTCTCTTAGGTTGAGAGAAACGCCGAAGAGCCTGCTTGACCGGCTTGAATCCCTTTAGAATATTGAGGCTGTGCTCGGCCAGCCTGCATGGGATTCCTGGCATGTCTGAAGGGTGACAGGAAAAAATGTCCCAGTTCTCGCATAGGAACTCTCGTAGTGCGGCATCTACGTCAGGGTTTAATTGTGCCCCGATGGAAGCTGTTTTTGTAGGGTCCGTTGGATGGACTTGGAATTTGACTATTTCATCCGCCAGTTTAAAGGAGGTGGACTTGGATCTCTTATCGAGTATCACATCGTCCCTGTTCACCGTGGAGCGCAGTGCAGTCAGTTCCTCAGCCGCTAGGGCTTCGGATTATGCCTCAAGGGCCAGTGTGGCTGTCTTGTTTTTGGCACGGAGTGTTGTGTCCGGATCACTAGCAAGAGTGATAATTCTATTGGGCCCGGGCATTTTGAGCTTCATGTACCCGTAATGGGGTATGGCTTGGAAGATTGTGAACGCCTCCCGCCCTAACAGGGTGTGGTAACCGCTACTGAACGGGGCCACTTGGAATGTAATCTCTTCGGACCTATAATTCTCCGGCGTGCCGAACACCACATCTAGTGCGATTTTGCTTATACAGCGTGCTTCCTGACTGGGGATTATTCCTCTAAAGGTTGTGCTGCTTCGCTCGATGCGGTTCCAGTCTATTTCCATTTTTTGAAGGGTTTCCTCATAGATGAGGTTTAATCCGCTGCCGCCGTCCATGAGTACCTTGGTGAGTCGAAAGCCGTCCACAATTGGACTGAGGACCAATGCGGCTGGTGCTCGGGCTGTTCGGAATTTAGGTTCGTCACTAGCATTGAAAGTAATAGCCGTGTCACTCCATGGGTTTATTGTTGCCACGTGGTAGATTTCGGCAAGGTTGCGGAGTGTTCGCTTTCTCCTATTATTTGATGCGAAGGTCTCGAAGACCATTAATACTGTACTGGTATTTCTGGGATGGTGCTCTGTGGCTTCTGGAATTAGGAGATCCTCGCCACTTTTGGCTACCTCCCGGAGTATCCAACATGCTCTAAGGCTATGTGTTGGTATGGAGCCCTTTGTGCTGTGAATTTTACAGGGTCCATTGAGCCATCCCTCCAGTATGGTTCCATGCCCTGTAGAGGGTTTTTGCTTTTTGGTAGTTGACCCGGGTGTCTTTTGATAGTGCACCCTTTTATTTCGGACTGGGTTCGTATTTAGGGCCGAATTATCCCAAAAGTTTGTTTCGGTTTTCTAGGCACTTTCCATCGCATAGTACTTTCGTACTATGGACGCCAAGTCAGCGAAGCGTGATATCTCACGGTGATTTATGGCGTTAATGATTCCCTTGTCCGTGCAATTATTGCAGAAAACTAAGATTGCATCTTCCTCGCGACAGTCCTTAACCTTGTTCATCGCAAGTAGGAATCTGGCCCAATAGTGATGTACTGTTTCCTGGGGCTCTTGCCTGATGTGGGAAATATCGCTTATGTTTGGGTTGGTGGGTGGAATTGAATCCGAACCCTTACCCGATCTGGGATCCTTACAAGGTGCCGGAGAAGACCAAGAAGGCCAAGGGAACCCGAAAGAGTTCCCGATGCCAGGTGTTATCGGACTCATTGTACGATAACTCCACGACACACTCCTCCCCCGAAGACAAGGAGGAGGATGAAGATACTCCCCCTCCAGTCGGGGGAGAAAAGAAAAGGAAGGCCGCCCCAACCGGGGGGGCGGAAGGGTCCAAGAAGGGAAGGACTCTCCTTCCGGACTACTCTACCACCGCCGCCGAAGAAGAGGACGAGTGGCTGCTCAGGGCCAAGCCCTTGGCAAAGTCGTAAGTATTTGGATGCCAGAGTAACTCATAGCATTCATTTGTCGCACTGTTTCTTCTAATGCCGAATTGTGATTATGCAGACTGCCACAAGCTCGTATCGACGTATCGTCGGATGGCTCCCTGGGCTCGTCGGATATGGATAGCGATCCACTTCCGACCGCCACCTCCCGCTGACCTACGGACAACGCTGAGGTATTGTCTCAAGAGGCACCGGGTCGAGGGGAGACAGTCCCGGAGGCACCTCAAGGCGACCTTCTGGACTTCGGGAGCAGAGGGAGCAAGCTCCCGAGGGCTCCGAGTTCGGCCCTCAGCCGAACACCGCGCCGGAACCCCCAGTGGTTCCAGACTCGGGTAGGCGGCCTCCTTCTAAAAGGGGGAAGACGCCTGTGCCGGTGACTTCTGTCCATCCAGAGGCACCGGACAGTCTGCTGGGAGCTCTTCGCAGCGCTTCCATCGAAGAAGAGCACCGCACTATTATGAGTGCGGTGGTCCAGAAGGTTCAGTCCGCCAAGAGCGGACTGACTGAAGCCTGTGCCAGCCTTCTAACAGGCTTTGAGGTAAGTTTATAGGAAAAATATTACCGCATAGAAAGTAGCCCCTGATGCTCTGTTCGGTGTTCACAAAGAAAAGCCGAACAGAGGATCAAACAATATCGCAGGAGTCTAATATAAGTATGTCTATATGCGTATGTAGGCTTTGCTGCTGGCCTCAGCCGCACTGACTGCGGAGGTCGCCACACTGAAGCAGGACCTCGAAGGGTCCAAGAAAGAACTCGGCCTTGCCAAGAGGCAGCTCGAGGAGAACAAAGGTAAGTAGTACCTAGTCTATGGATATATATAAAAAGAATGTGATTGCAAAATGACAGGATCATCATAAATTTGCCAGGGGCCACGACCGAGGTGGTGACCCTGAAGCAAGCACTATCCAAGGCCGAAAACGAAGCGGCCAAGGAGCACACCGAGCGGGAAATGCATGAGGCACGGGTGGGCGAGGTGCAGCAAGAGCTCCACGCTCTCATGACAAAGCACGAGGCGTTGGAGCTTGACTTGAAGACGTGAGAGTCCGAGCTTGCCACCGCCCGTGAAAGTGCAAAGAGTGCCAAGGCCGAAGCACAAAAGGCCCTCCAGGAGATTGATGCGATGAAGAAGATAGCGGCGGGTAAGGAATTCTATATGCAAAGCAAGCATATGAAAGTAAATTACCTGTTACTTACCCGAATCCGGAGCTCTCCAGGAGCATTCGCAGATTTCCCCGCAGCATGTCAGATGCCGCACAGTTTTACCAGGCCGAGGAGGGAAGCTCAACGGAGAAGCTGTTCTGGTCTCAGTATACTGGGACCGAACACCCGATGCCTCTGAGCGACCAGCTGAAGCAACTGGTCGAGCTACACAAGGCGGCCGAACAGGACATGAAGGGTTTTATAGTCCGGATGTGGCCTGGCGACGCCCTTCCCAATAGCTACTTCGGCCTGGTGAGGCAGCTTGTAGATGCCTGCCCACGGCTGGAAGTCATCAAGCGGTTCGTCTGCATTGAAGGTGCACGCCGGGCTTTCGCCCATGTGAAGGTGCAATGGGCCAAGCTGGACGCCGTGAAGCTTATTAAGGAAGGGTCACCGGAGGGCAAGGAGCATCTCCACCCCGAGATGTACTATGAGGGTGTCCTGAAGGGTGCTCGTCTTATAGCGGACGAGTGTACAAAAGATATAATATTCGAGTAAACTCACTCGTGTAATCCTGTATTTATGAAAACCTGTTCATATGCGCTATGTAACGCTTGTTTGAATTTAAAATATTACCTTCTGTTCATTATCAAATCTGAGAGATGGCTAGTCGTCGGCTTCTGCCCCCACACCACGAGTGCTGGGGTGTTCGGGATAGACCTGAGCACTCTTGTTCCCATTGTTGGGTCCTTCGAGGGAGGTGCTCAGCACAACAAACAAGGCAATCAGACTATAATGCGTTATCACTCTCACTTAGCCATAGAATTATATCATTTTAAATTTCAGCGAAGCCCCTAGTATTCGGAAGGCCGAATTCGGGGCACGATACACGCCTTAAGCCGGACAGGGCCGACTCCTCGCTCTAAGCGGCATAAGTCTTTAGGGACTCGAAAACCTCTCGAACAGCGACCAGTCTCTCTCCTTATCATGACAGTCGGTTTTAGCTTTCTCTACTGAGGTGCTTAGCCCAGCAGAACCGGGGCACAATCGCAGTAGTTCTCCTAGTGCTACCTTAGCCGATATAGCGGAACGCAAGGTACCAAAACATGGGAGTCGGGCAAACCCAACTATTGACCCAAGATATGATTCAGAGCTGATGCATATAATGCTATAAGTTCGGGGTGCCGCACTGTCAAAAGTGTTCGGACTTCTCATGCCGTATTATGGGGTATGCTTAAGCCCCTAGCGTATTGGCCGTACCAGAGTGTACGGGTGCTGGATGTCATGAATGAACATATATATATAAGAAGAATGCAATAATAGTCTTAATGCTATGAATTTTTTTATTCAAAAAGGTGCATTAAAGCAGAATGATACAAGTAGTGCGATAAGAAAAAAGTAGGACTGTTTGACATGTCCCTTCCAAGGGCAAGCTGAGGAATAGTATTCAAACAAAGATTTCACTCGTTATCGTAATCCACCTGGGAGTTCCGTGGTGTGACATAGCTTTCTGCCTCCTTGGATACTGCATCATGTGTTCGGCAATCGCACTGCCGGACAGGGTTTCCAGAGATTGACGTCCTGAAAGAGAAAAATAACAAAGCGGGAAGCCCCTAGTGCGGTTTAAGCCACGACTTGGGGCGTGCTGCCGTCGTGCTCCCCTCCCCGCCTGTGCCCATGGTATTTTTAATGCGTAATTATGTACGCGTGGCATGGATTTCGCTGTTTGGCTGGGGCCGGGGTGGGGGGCGCATTGCTATGCAAGCTCGGGACATGCCAGGCGGTCCGATTGCCGATTAATCGCCGAACTAGTGGATTGCCTTAAGAGGCTGCTTTGCGCTTCTACTGCGAGGGCCGTAGTGTGCTCCTCCGTGCGGAGAGAGCGCTCTGTGTTTCCATTGACTATGATGACCCCCCGAGGCCCTGGCATCTTGAGCTTGAGATATGCATAATGCGGTACCGCATTGAATCTTGCAAATGCGGTTCGCCCGAGCAGTGCATGGTAGCCACTGCGGAATAGGACTATGTCGAAGATTAACTCTTTGCTTCGGAAGTTATCCGGAGATCCAAAGACCACTTCCAGTGTTACTGAGCCTGTGCAATGGGCCTCTACACCTGGTATGACGCCTTTAAAGGTCGTTTTGGTGGGCTTGATCCTTGAGGGGTCTATACCCATTTTGCGCACTGTGTCCTGATAAAGCAGGTTCAGGCTGCTGCCACTGTCCATTAGGACTCGAGTGAGGTGAAATCCATCAATGATTGGGTCTAGGACCAGTGCGACGAATCCGCCATGACGGATGCTAGTGGGGTGGTCCCTGCGATCGAAAGTGATCGGACAGGAGGACGATGGGTTGAACTTTGGGGCGACTGGCTCCAGCACATATACGTCCCTGAGCACACGCTTCCGCTCCCTCTTGGGGATGTGGGTTGCGTATATCATGTTCACCATCCGCACTTGTGGGGGGAACCTCTTCTGTCCTCCGGTGTTCGGCTGCCGGGGCTCCTCCTTGTCATCGCTATGTGACCCCGTATCTTTGTTTTCGGCATTTAGCTTGCCGTCCTGCTTGAACACCCAACAATCCCTGTTGGTGTGATTAGCTGGCCTGTCGGGGGTGCCGTGTATCTGACACGAGCGATCGAGTATACGGTCCAAACTAGACGGGCCCGGAGTGATTCTCTTGAATGGCTTTTTCCGTTGACCGGGTTTAGAGCCTTTGAATCCGGCATTGACTGTCGTATCCTCGATATTGACTAGCCAATCATCGCGGATGTTGTGCTTGAAGGCTGCTAGGGCCTCTGCATCCGGACAGTCAACGATTTGATTTTTCTTTGTTAGGAACCGTGTCCAGAATTGCCTGGGCGATTCCTCTGGCTGCTGAATTATGTGGCTCAAGTCATCGGCATCTGGTGGTCGCACATATGTGCCCTGAAAGTTGTCGAGTAATGCGGCTTCCAAATCTTCCCAACAGCCAATGGACTCTACTGGCAAGCTGTTGAGCCAATGTCGAGCTAGTCCTTTGAGTTTGAGTGGTCGGTATTTGATGGCGTGTAGGTCATCACCGCGGGCCATGTGGATGTGCAGGAGGAAATCCTCGATCCATACCGCAGGATCTGTTGTGCCGTCGTATGATTCTATATTTACGGGTTTGAAACCCTCTGGGATTTGATGATCCATTACTTCGTCTGTGAAGCATAAGGGGTGTGCGGCGCCTCTGTACTAGGCTATAACACGACACAGCTCGAATGAGTCTTGCACGCTGTGTTCGGCCCGGCCGGACTTACTTTTACTGTATCCGGGGTGACGATTATCGTCTCGCATAGTGGCGCGCCCTCGTGATTCGTAGATTGATCTTACATGTTTTGCTTTGTCCTCCAATACATCTCGCAAGTCTGGCGTATTTCCCCATGCCTTTTTATTTGGATGACGTCGGGGTGCGGGCTGAGCTTTTGGTTGGAATGTCTCTCTATCACGGCCACGAGGTGGACGATCAGCCGCGTCATACGCCGGGGATGTAGGTTTTGGTGCTTCCTCCTCCAGTCGGGGTAGCAACCTGCATTTTGAGTAACTCTTGGAGGGGCGTTCGAGTTTATACTCTTCGGCCGCCAGGACTTTAGTCCATCTGTCAGCTAGCAAATCTTGATCAGCTTGAAGCTGTTGTTGCTTTTTCTTAAGGCTATTTGCCGTGGCTATAAGCCTGCGCTTGAAGCGCTCTTGTTCGACGGGATCCTCTGGCACAGCGAATTTTTCATCGCCGAGGCTTCCCTCGTCTTCGGAGGGGGCATGTAATCATCATCCTCCGCCTCTCCATCTGCCGCTCTCTCAGGAGGGCTGGCTCCTCCATCCTCCTGCTCTAAATCTTGCTGGAGGGGATTGTTGTTGTCTTCGGCACTGTCCGGAGTGCTATTATCTCCGGTGCCGGTATCACCACTTTTGCCTTGGCAGGACTTAGAGCAGCGCCGCTGACGCTGGCGCTTGGATTGCTTCTTGGAGGGGTCATCCTCCGTTGTCTCGTCGCCATTGCCTTCTTTGGGTGTGTCCACCATGTATATATCATATGATGAGGTGGCTGTCCAGTGCCCTGTGGGCAGTGGTTCCTCTTCGACTCCCGCATCGTCTTCCATACCGTTGATATCTTCGGAGTCGAAGTCGAGCATGTCGGTTAAGTCATCGACATTGGCTACTAAGTGGGTGGTGGGTGGGCGGCGAATTTCTTCGTCATCCGCATCCCAATCCTGCCGGACGTAGTTCGGCCAGGATCCTCTTGACAAGGAAAGAGACCTTAATGAGTTGAGTATGTCGCTGAAGGGCGAGTGCTGAAAAATATCCACGGAGGTGAACTCCATGATCGGCGCCCAATCGGATTCGATAGGAACGGGCGCAGGCGGTTCGGAGTCCGTGGCCGGAGAAGGATCCGGCAGTTTGGCAACACGGCTCTCGTGAAGGGTAAGGTCGATATTCGGCTCGATCGCTGCAGAGGGTACGACCTCCGTGACGGGGTCTACCCACCCGCCCTCGGATGGCGAAACTGGCTCCGAATTGAGGGTCGGAGCGGCTGCCAGTGCGATCTCCTGAATACGGTCCGATGGTAGGGCTAAATCGTACTCATCGTGGCCGCGTAGCGCACAAGGCAGGGGCTCGAATCCGTCGAAGATCAAGTCTCAGCGGATATCGGCCGTGTAGTTTAAGCTTCCAAACCTGACCTGGTGGCCAGGGGTGTAGCTTTCGATCTGCTCCAGATGGCCAAGCGAGTTGGCCCGCCGTGCGAAGCCGCCGAACACAAAGATCTGTCCGGGGAGAAAAGTCTCACCCTGGACTGCATCGCTATCAATGATCGTAGGAGCCATCAAGCCTAACGGTGACGACACAGAGGAACTCTCAATGAAAGCACCAATGTCGGTGTCAAAACCGGCGGATCTCGGGTAGGGGGTCCTGAACTGTGCGTCTAAGGCCGATGGTAACAAGAGGCAGGGGACACGATGTTTTACCCAGGTTCGGGCCCTCTTGATGGAGGTAAAACCCTACGTCCTACTTGATTTATTCTTGATGAGATGAGTATTTCAAGAGTTGATCTACCACGAGATCGGAGAGGCTAAACCCTAGAAGCTAGCCTATGGTATGATTGTATGTTGTCCTACGGACTAATACCCTCCAGTTTATATAGACACTGGAAAGGGCTAGGGTTACACAAGGTCGGTTACAAAGGAGGAGATATACATATCCGTATTGCCTAGCTTGCCTTCCACGCCAAGTAGAGTCCCATCCGGAAACGATACGAAGTCTTCAATCTTGTATCTTCATAGTCTAACAGTCCGGCCAAAGGATATAGTCCGGCTGTCCGGAGACCCCCTAATCCAGGACTCCCTCAAGTACCATTATCCATTATAATACTGTGTGGAGAGCCAAACCGGAATATCACCTTTTTGATGAACTGAACCGCCATGGCCGCATCACACTTACTGACTGGCTTTGCTTCCACCCATTTGGTGAACTTGTCCACTGCTACTAACAAGTGGGTCTTTTCGTCCTTGGATCACTTAAAGGGTCCAACCATATCAAGCCCCCAAGTCGCAAACAGCCTCAACTCCTGAGCCGGAATATGAGCATGGCGTGCAAATTTTTGACAACCGTCACATCGTTTGACTAAATCCTCAGCATCAGCATGAGCTATTAACCAATAGAAACCGTGGCGAAAAGCTTTAGCCACCAAGGACTTTGAACTGGCGTGGTGACCACAATCCCCTTCATGGATTTCTCAGAAAATCTCACAACCCTCGTGAGGGGAAACACAACGCTGAATTGCCCCTGAGACACTGTAACGATGTAATTCTCCGTTGAGTATAGTCATCGATTTGGAACGCTGGATTATCTCCCGGGCCAAGGTTTCATTCTCTGGTAACTCGCCCCGGTTCATGTAAGCCAGGTATGGGATTCTCCAATCTGGTATGACATGCAAAGTTGCCACCAATTGAGCCTCCGGGTCAGCAATGGCCAACTCCTCCTCTGTTGGTACCTTGACCGACGGATTATGCAGCACGTCAAGAAAGACAATTGGTGGGACCGGCTAACGCTGAGAACCAAGGCGGCTTAAAGCGTCCGCCGCTTCATTCTTTCGTCGGTCTATATGATCCACCTGATAACCCTTGAAGTGACCAGCCACTGTGTCCATCTCTCATCGATATGCAGCCATGAGTGGGTCTTTAGAATCCCAAGTGACAGACACCTGTTGGGCCACCAGATCTGAATCCCCAAAACACTTAACCCGGCTTAAGTTCATCTCCTTAGCCATCCGAAGACCATGGAGCAAGGCCTCATATTCAGCTGCATTGTTAGTACAAGGGAACATTAAACAGAGGACATAACAAAACTTGTCACCTCGTGGGGAAGGTAGTATGACTCCATCCCCCGAGCCCTCCAACTGCCTGGATCCATCAAAGTGAATAGTCCAATACGTGTTATCTAGCTTTTCCTCTGGTGCCTGCAATTCTGTCCAATCATTGATGAAATCCATGAGTGATTGGGATTTAATTGTTGTACGAGGTATGTATTTGAGCCCGTGAGGTCCAAGCTCAATAGCCCATTTGGCAATCTGGCCAGTTGCTTCTCTGTTTTGAATGATATCTCCCAGAGGGGCTGAACTGACCACTGTGATAGGATGACCCTGAAAATAATGTTTAAGCTTCCGTCTTGCCATAAACAATCCATACACCAGCTTCTGCCAATGTGGATACCTCTGCTTTGACTCAATAAGCACTTCACTGATATAATAAACCGGTCGTTGAACCGGATATTCCTTGCCAGCTTCCTTGCGTTCCACCACAATAGCCACGCTAACAGCTCGGGCATTAGCAGCCACATATAGCAACAACGGCTCTTTATCGATCAGGGCTGCAAGCATAGGCGGTTCAGCTAACTGCCTCTTCAGATCCTCAAATGCTTTATCAGCCGCCTCGCTCCAGACAAAATCATCTGTTTTCTTGAGCATCTGATATAAAGGGATAGCCTTCTCCCCAAGACGACTGATAAACCGGCTCAAAGCCGCAATCCGGCAGGCCAAACGTTGAACGTCATTGATACACGCCGGTTTAGCCAAAGATGTAATTGCTGAAATTTTTTCCGGATTAGCTTCAATGCCTCTATTTGACACCAGAAAACCCAAGAGTTTGCCTGCCGAAACACCAAAGACACACTTTTCCGGATTGAGCATCATCTTGTAAACCCGGAGGTTGTCAAAGGTATCTCTCAAATCATCTATCAATGTTTCCTCCTTCCTAGACTTTATCACAATATCGTCCACATACGCATGAACATTGCGCCCAATCTGCTTATGAAGACAATTCTGAACACAGCGTTGATAAGTCGCCTGGGCACTTTTGAGACCAAAGGGCATGGAGACATAGCAAAAGGCTCCAAAGGGAGTTATGAAAGCTGTCTTCTCCTGGTCCTTAACTGCCATTTTGATCTGATGATAACCAGAATAAGCGTCCAGAAAACACAAACGGTCACAACCCGCCGTAGCATCAATGATCTGATCAATACGAGGGAGGGCAAAGGGGTCTGCAGGGCAAGCTTTGTTCAAGTCTGTGTAATCCACACACATACGCCAAGTACCGTTCTTCTTAAGAACCAGCACCGGATTAGCCAACCACTCTGGGTGAAAGACCTCCACGATAAACCCTGCGGCCAACAACCGAGCTACCTCCTCACCCTTGCGCCTTTCTTCATTGAAGCGGCAGAGAAACTGCCGGACTAGTTTAAACTTAGGATCAATATTAAGTGTGTGCTCAGTGAGTTCCCTCGGTACACCCGGCATGTCAGAAGGTTTCCATGCAAAGATATCCCGGTTCTCACGGATGAACTCGATGAGCGCGCTTTCCTATTTGGGATTTAGGTTAGCACTGATGCTGAACTGCTTGGATGAATTGCCAGGAACAAAATCAACCATTTTAGTATCTATGGCCGATTTAAACTTCAACGCCAGATCGTGTTCCGTAGTTGGCTTTTTCAAAGAGTTCATATCCGCCGGATCAACTTGGTCTTTATAAAACTTCAGCTCCTCCGTGGCACAAACCGACTCAGCATAAGCCGCATCACCTTCCTCACATTCCAAAGCGATCTTCCTGCTCAAGTGTACTATGATGGTCCCCTTATGACTTGGCATTTTAAGCTGTAGATAAACATAACACGGCCTCGCCATGAACTTAGCATAAGCCGGTCGCCCAAAGAAAGCGTGATACGGACTTTTAATTTTGACCACCTCAAAAGTCAATGTTTCTGACCTTGAATCATAGTCATCTCCGAAAGCCACCTCCAAGGCTATCTTGCCCACTGGATATGCAGACTTGCCAGGCACCACACCGTGGAAAACAGTGTTTGACTATTTAAGACTCTTATTTGTCAACCCCATACGATGGAAGGTATCATAATATAGAATGTTGATACTACTTCCCCCATCCATGAGTACCTTAGTGAACTTATATCCCCCAACTTGAGGGGCCACCACTAGGGCCAAGTGACCCAGATTGTCAACCCGGGGTGGGTGATCCTCTCTACTCCAAAAAATGGGTTACTCAGACCAGCGCAAATACTGAGGCACCGTCGGTTCAACAAAGTTTACTGCGCTCTTATGAAGCTTCTGATCATTCTTACACAAGCTAGTGGTGAAGACATGATATTGCCCACTATTTAGCTGTTTAGGATTTCTCTCATAACTCGACTTCTGCTGCTGCTGGTGGTTCCCCTGATGGTTGTAACCTCCTTGGTTGCCATGGTTCCCTTGATTACTGTGTCCAGTTTGATTGCCCTGAAATCCTGAACCGGAGTTGCCGCCTCCGTAAACCGGCCCGTGGAAACCACCTCCTGAACCGCCGGGTGGGCCATTATCGTACTGAAACATATTGGAATTCTTGAAATCCCGCATGATGTAACAATCCTTCCAAAGATGTTATGCTGAACTCTCCTTTGATCCATGCTTCGGACATGGTTGATTTAACAGGCACTCCAAATTGGGGCCTAAACCTTCGCCCCTCTTGGGCTGCTTACCCTTACGACGCTGAACATTCTCCTGAGCATTGGTGTTAGCCACAAAGTCCAGACTATTGTCGGCCTTGCGTTTACCATTGTTCCCATGGCCTGCCGGATTATGTTGCTGACCCTTGGTGTTGTCGTTCTTTTTCCCTTTCCCCGATTTGTCCTCCTCTGAGTCAGGGTCTTTGGTATTATCTGAATCGGCATACTTAACCAAAGCGGCCATAAGCGTTGACATATCATTGCAGTGACGTTTGAGCCTTCCTAGCTTTAGTTTGAGCGGCAGAAAACGACAATTTCCCTCCAGCATTAGCACTGCGGTATCTGCATTGATACGATCTGATGAATGCAGAATAGCTGAGACCCGCTTTACCCAATGGGTCGTGGACTCCCCATCCTCTTGGACACAAGCGGCCAGATCCACAATTGACATGGGTTGCTTACAAGTATCTATGAAGTTCTGGATAAACCGGTGCTTCAATTCGGCCCATGATCCCACAGAGTTAGTTGGTAAGCTTTTTAACCAAGTGCGAGCTGTTCCTTCCAACATCATGGTGAAGTATTTAGCACATATTGCTTCATCCACATCTAACATCTCCATTGCCATCTCGTAGCTCTCAACCCATGCCTCTGGTTGCAGATCGACGGTATAATTGGGTACCTTACGAGGCCCTTTGAAATCCTTGGGCAGTCTCACATTACGCAAATGGGGATAAGACACGACACCCCTAAGGAACTGAATACCACACCTGGCTCCACTGAAAGCGGTAGGGTGAACCGGAGTAGGTTGACGGGCTCCTTGCAGAGCTGCTAACCCGGCCTCTCGACGCGCACGACCATGGTCTACCACATCCTGTGCATTAGCACCTCCCCTTGTCGGGTCGTGCCCTCGTGGCGGATTACGGTGACGTGCGCTGCTTGATACGGCTGGTTCATCCTCAACGTGCTTGCTGTAGCTCCGGCTTGGGCGGGGGTGGAGTGGATCCTCTCGCAGTTGTGTGAATATGCCTGTTGCTGGTTTAGAGATGTTTGAAGGAGATCTCTGGCCCGTCGTGCCTCAATTGCAACTGGTGATTCTCCGTCGGTTGGGAGGGCTGCCAATCGTGAAGCGGCGGCCACAATGTTGTCCAACGGGTTGGAGTAATTACCGGGAGGTGCTGGAACATACTGTGGCACAATGTTGTTCTGACGAGGCGGGTCCATCATGCGTGGCTGAACCGGCGCTCCTGTTCCTGGCGCCTCCGTCTGGTTTAATATTGGCTGGTTACTAGTTCCTGCTCCTGGCGTATTGAAGAGATTTCGTGGCTCATAACCCGACGGGAGATGCGATCGGTATCTTCTTCTCATGACTTCTTTGGAAGCGTTCTGATCCAGCCTAATCCGGTAGGCCTGAGCCTCCAACTCGGCCCGTTCTATAGCCATCCTAGCGTTCTCTACCGCTAGGTCCACTTTAGCCTGAGCTATCTGATCTTTCACCTTTGCAATATCCGCGTTGTGCTGATCCCGGGCTGCTGCATCCACCTCTGCGGCCATCAATGTTGCCAAAGTGTCGAACAAGTCATACAGGACTTGAGCCGGAGGCGGCGAAGAGCTTCCTGCCCCCGCTGGCGTGGCCGTTATTGAACCGAAGAGTATTGCTGCTGTGGCTGATGAGTGAGGCGCTGACTGTGTACCGGCCATGAAGATAGCGGCCCGGTTTGGCAAATCAGGAGAGTCCGGAATACTGTTGCCCTCGGAACCTCCACTAATCCGGCCATCCTGCAACTGATAGAGCGATTCAGTCTCTCCAGAAGACTCGTCGTCGGAACAGACAACGGTTTCTCCATCGGATGCCTGTCTGTCCTCGCATTCTGCTCCATGGATGACACCTACGAAAACATGCTTTGCCACGGGCTGAACCGGGGAAGGGCTTGCACACTGAGCCGTCTCGATGATGTCGGTGCAGGTGTCTAGCTCAGGGCCCGGTTCGCCAATCTTGCTGATGAAGACGTGAATCCCACCAAATGGGACCCGGTACCCGTATTCGATGGAATCGGCCTTGGGGCCCCATCCTGCGTTGTCGATGTAGAGCTTGCCGCGACAACTCTTTGTCATCCGGCCCATAGCGTATCCCTTGAGTCCATCAAAAATGCCCTTTAAGAACTCAAAACCATCGTGCAATAGCCCCATGGTGGGCGCCAACTGCCGTGGGTTTGTCACGGTAGACGTCCTCATGAAAGGACTTAGTCGTGGAGCCATTGCAACGGGTTAGCTTAAAGGGGTTAAACCAGACAAGGGGACACGGGAGTTTATACTAGTTCGGACCCTTCGATGAAGGTAAAAGCCTACGTCTAGTTTTGATTGGTATTGCTAGGGTTTCGAAGACCAGGGAGCGAATCCGCTTTGTCTGGCTCTCGAATTATTGTCTGTTGTCCCTAAACCACTGTCGGGTCGTTCCTTTATATACATAGGTTGACGCCCGCCAGTTTACAGAGTCCCGAAGCCGGATCATAGATGTGTCCGGTTCGGTCTCTACACTTCCTATCTTACAATGCAAGTTACATAATTAGGCCGGTTTACATCTACAGGCCTTAACTCGCCTCCGGGCCTTGGGCCTTCATAAAGCGCCATCATTCTTACATCTTCATGAGCTTCTAATCTTCATAAAGCTAATCTGGCTACTCCTGGCCGGTTTACGTCCAGTAGTAATATCCCCAACAGGATGTCTAACTTGTTTTTGTAGGGCATGTTGTGATGTGATATGGTCAAGACGTGATGATATAAATTGTTGTATGAGATGATCATGTTTTGTAACAGTTATTGGCAACTGGCAGGAGCCATATGGTTGTCGCTTTATTGTATGAAATGCAATCGCCATGTAATTGCTTTACTTTATCACTAAGCGGTAGCGATAGTCGTAGAAGCAATAGTTTGCGAGACGAAAACGATGCTACGATGGAGATCAAGGTGTTAAGCCGGTGATGATGGTGATCATGATAGTGCTTTGGAGATGGTGATCAAAGGCACAAGATGATGATGGCCATATCATATCACTTATTTTGATTGCATGTGATGTTTATCTTTTATGCATCTTATTTTTCTTAGTACGGTGGTAGCATTATAAGATATTCTCTCACTAAATTTCAAGGTACAAGTGTTCTCCCTGAGTATGCACCGTTGCTACAGTTCATCGTGCCGAGACACCACGTGATGATCGGGTGTGATAAGCTCCACATTCACATACAATGGGTGCAAGCCAGTTTTGCACAAGCAGAATACTCAGGTTAAACTTGAAGAGCCTAGCATATGCAGATATGGCCTCGAAACACTGAGACCGAAAGGTCGAGCGTGAATCATATAGTAGATATGATCAACATAGTGATGTTCACCATTGAAAACTTCTCCATCTCATGTGATGATCGGACATGGTTTAGTTGATATGGATCACATGATCATTTAGATGACTAGAGGGATGTCTATCTAAGTGGGAGTTCTTAAGTAATATGATTAATTAAACTTTAATTTATCATGAACTTAGTACGTGATAGTATTTTGCATGTCTATGTTGTTGTAGATAAATGGTCCATGCTACTATTCCTTTGAATTTTAATGCGTTCCTAGAGAAAGCTAAGTTGAGAGATGATGGTAGCAACTACACGGACAGGTTCTGTAACTTGGGGATTATCCTCATTGTTGCACAGAAGAATTATTTCCGGGAATCACCGATAGGTGCAAAGCCCGCTGCAGGAGCAATTCCAGATGTTATGAAAGTTTGGAAGAGCAAAGCTGATGACTACTCGATAGTTCAGTGTGCCATGCTTTACGGCTTAGAATCGGGACTTCAACGACGTTTTGAACGTCATGGAGCATATGAGATGTTCCAGGAGTTAAAGTTAATATTTCAAGCAAATGCCCGGATGGAGAGACATGAAGTCTCCAATAAGTTCTATCGGTGAACATATACTCAGAATGTCTGGGTACCACAACCATTTGACTCAACTGGGAGTTAATCTTCCTGATGATAGTGTCATTGACAGAGTTCTTCAATCATTGCCACCAAGCTAAAAAAGCTTCATGATGGACTATAATATGCAAGGGATGGATAAGACAATTCCCGAGCTCTTCGCAATGCTAAAAGCTTCGGAGGTAGAAATCAAGAAGGAGCATCAAGTGTTGATGGTCAACAAGACCACTAGTTTCAAGAAGAAGGGCAAACGGAAGAAGAGGAACTTCAAGAAGAACGGAAAGCAAGTTGATGCTCAAGTGAACAAGCCCAAGTCTGGACCTAAGCCTGAGTGCCTCTACTGCAAAGGGACTGGTCACTGGAAGCAAAACTGCCCCAAGTATTTGGCGGATAAGAAGGATGGCAAAGTGAAAGGTATATTCGGTCTACATGTTATTGATGTGTACCTTACTAATGCTCGTAGTAGCGCCTGTGTATTTGATAAAGGTTTTGTTGCTCATATTTGCAACTCGAAACAGGGGCAACGGATTAAACGAAAATTGGCTAAGGACAAGGTGATGATGCGCGTGGGAAATGGTTCCAAAGTTAATGTGATCGCCGTTGGCACGCTACCTCTACATCTACCTTCGGGGTTAGTTTTAGACCTGAATAATTGCTATTTGGTGCCAGCGTTAAGCATGAACATTATATGTCGATCTTGTTTGATGCAACATGGTTATTCGTTTAAATAAGAGAATAATGGTTGTTATATTTATATGAGTAATATCTTTTATGGTCATGCACCCTTGATGAGTGGTCTATTTTTGTTGAATCTCGATAGTAATGATACACATATGCATAGTATTGAAACCAAAAGATACAAGTTAAATAATAATAGTGCAACTTATTTGTGGCACTGCCTTTTAGGTCATTTTGGTGTAAAGCGCATGAAGAAACTCCATGTTGATGGGCTTTTGGAATCAGTTGATTATGAATCACTTGATTCTTGTGAACCATGCCTCATGGGCAAGATGACTAAGACTCTGTTCTCCGGAACAATGGAACGAGCAACAAACTTATTGGAAATAAGACATACTGATGTATGCGGTCCGATGAGTGTTGATGCTCGCGGCGGATATCGTTATTTTCTGACCTTCACAGATGATTTGAGCAGATATGGGTATATCTACTTAATGAAACATAAGTCTGAAACATTTGAAAAGTTCAAAGAATTTCAGAGTGAAGTGAAAAATCATCGTAACAAGAAAATAAAGTTTCTATGATCTAATCGTGGAGGTGAATATTTGAGTCAAGAATTTGGTCTTCATTTGAAATAATGTGGAATAGTTTCGCAACTCACGCCACCTGGAACACCACAGCGTAATGGTGTGTCCGAACATCGTAACCGCACTTTATTAGATATGGTGCGATCTACGATGTCTCTTACTGATTTACGACTATTGTTTTGGGGTTATGCTTTAGAGACGGCTGCATTCACGTTAAATAGGGCACCATCGAAATCCGTTGAGACGACACCATATGAACAGTGGTTTGGCAAGAAACCCAATTTGTTGTTTCTAGAAGTTTGGGGCTGCGATGCTTATGTGAAAAAGCTTCAACCTTATAAGCTCGAACCCAAATCGGAGAAATCTGTCTTCATAGGATACCCAAAGGAGACTGTTGAGTACACCTTCTATCACAGATCCAAAGGAAAGATATTCATTGCAAAGAATGGATCCTTTCTAGAGAAGGAGTTTCTCTCGAAAGAAGTGAGTGGGAGGAAAGTAGAACTTGATGAGGTAATTGTACCTTCTCCCTTATTGGAAAGTAGTTCATCACAGAAATCAGTTCCAATGATTCCTACACAAATTAGTGAGGAAGCTAATGATGGTGATGATCATGAAACTTCTGATCAAGTTACTACCGAACCTCATAGGTCAACCATAGTAAGATCCGCACCAGAGTGGTACGGTAATCCTGTTCTGGAGGTCATGTTACTTGACCATGCCGAACCTACGAACTATGAGGAAGCAATGATGAGCCTAGATTCCGCGAAATGGCTTGAGGCCATGAAATCTTAGATGGGATCCATGTATGAGAACAAAGTATGGACTTTGGTTGACTTGCCTGATGATCGGCAAGCAATATAGAATAAATGGATCTTCAAGAAGAAGACGAACGCTAACGGTAATGTTACTGTCTACAAAGCTCGACTTGTTGCGAAAGGATTTCAACAAGTTCAAGGAGTTGAGTACGATGAGACCTTCTCCACCATAGAGATGCTTAAGTCTGTCCGAATCATGTTAGCAATTGCAGCATTTTATGATCATGAAATTTGGCAAATGGATGTCAAAACCGCATTCCTTAATGGATATCTTAAAGAAGATTTGTATATGATGCAATCAAAACGTTTTATCGATTTGAATGGTGCTAACAAAGTGTGCAAGCTCCAGCGATCCATTTATGGACTGGTGCTAGCCTCTCGGAGTTGGAATATACGCTTTGATAGTGTGATCACATCATATTGTTTTATACAGACTTTTGGAGAAGCCTGTATTTACAAGAAAGTGAGTGGGAGCTCTGTAGCATTTCTAATACTATATGTGGATGACATATTGTTGATTGGAAATAATACAGAATTTCTGGATAGCATAAAAGGGTACTTGAATAAGAAATTTTTAATGAAAGACCTCAGTGAAGCTGCTTATATGTAGATCAAGATTCTTAATTGGACTTTCACAAAGCACATACCTTGATAAAGTTTTTAAGAAGTTCAAAATGGATCAGTCAAAGAAAGGGTTCTTGCCTGTGTTACAAGGTGTGATGTTGAGTCGGACTCAATGCCTGACCACTGCAGAAGATAGAGAGAAAATGAAATTCATTCCCTATGTCTCAGCCATAGGTTCTATCATGTATGTAATGCTATGTACCAGACCTGATGTGTGCCTTGCTATTAGTTTAGCAGGGAGTTACCAAAGTAATCTAGGAGTGAATCACCGGACAGCGGTCAAGAACATCCTGAAATACCTGAAAAGGACTAAGGATATGTTTCTCATTTATGGAGGTGACAAATATCCGAATGACTCTAAGTCACAAACCGGATACGTACTTATATTGAATGGTGGAGCTGTCAGTTGGTGCAGTTCCAAGCAGAGCGTTGTGGCAGGATCTACGTGTGAAGCGGAGTACATAGCTGCTTCGGAAGCAGCAAATGAAGGAGTCTGGATGAAGGAGTTCATATCCTATCTAGGTGTAATACCTAGTGCATCGGGTCCAATGAAAATCTTTTGTGATAATACTGGTGCAATTGCCTTGGGAAAGGAATCCAGATTTCATAAGAGAACCAAGCACATCAAGAGACGCTTCAATTCCATCTGCGATCAAGTCAAGGAGGGAGACATAGAGATTTGCAAGATACATGCGGATCTGAATGTTGCAAACCCATTGCTAAGCCCCTCTCACGAGCAAAATATGATCTGCACCAAGACTCCATGGGTGTTAGAATCATTACTATGGAATTTAGATTATTGACTGTAGTGCAAGTGGGAGGCTGAAGGAAATATGCCCTAGAGGCAATAATAAAGTTGTTATTTATATTTCCTTATATCATGATAAATGTTTATTATTCATGCTAGAATTGTATTAACCGGAAACTTAGTACATGTGTGGATACATAGACAAACAGAGTGTCCCTAGTATGCCTCTACTTGACTAGCTCGTTAATCAAAGATGGTTATGTTTCCTAGCCATAGACATGTGTTGTCTTCTGATGAATGGGATCACATCATTTGAGAATGATGTGATGGACAAGACCCATCCATCAGCTTAGCACTATGATCATCTAGTTTATTGCTATTGCTTTCTTCATAACTTATACATGTTCCTATGACTATGAGATTATGCAACTCCCGAATACCGGAGGAACACTTAGTGTGCTATCAAACGTCCCCACGTAAGTGGGTGATTATAAAGATACTCTACAGGTGTCTCCGATGGTGTTTGTTGAGTTGGCATAGATCGAGATTAGGATTTGTCACTCCGTATTTCGGAGAGGTATCCCTGGGCCCTCTCGGTAATGCACATCACTATAAGCCTTGCAAGCAATGTGACTAAAGAGTTAGTTACGGGATGATGCATTATGGAACGAGTAAAGAGACTTGCCGGTAATGAGATTGAACTAGGTATGATGATACCGACGATCGAATATCGGGCAAGTAACATACTGATGACAAAGGGAACAACGTATGTTGTTATGCGGTTTAACCGATAAAGATCTTCGTAGAATATGTAGAAGCCAATATGAGCATCCAGGTTCCTCTATTGGTTATTGACCGGAGATTTGTCTCAGTCATGTCTACATAGTTCTCAAACCCGTAGGGTCCGCATGCTTAACGTTCGATGACGATTTGTATTATGAGTTTCGTGTTTTGATGAACCGAAGTTTTTTTGGAGTCCCGGATGAGATCACGGACATGACGAGGAGTCTCGAAATGGTCGAGACATAAATATTCATATATTGCAAGGCTACATTCGGACACGTTATGGTTTGGGTCGTTTTGGATAAGTTTCAGAGTACCAGGGGTTACCGGAACCCCCCCCCCGTAAGTTAATGGGCCATCATGGGCCTTAGTGGAGAAGAGAGAGGGCCAGCCAGAGGTGGCGCCCCCCCCCCTCCTTGACCAGTCCGAATTGGACAAATGGAGGGGGTAGCACCCCCCCTCCTTCCTTCTCTTCTTTTCTTACTTCCCTTCTTCTCCTACTTGGACTAGGAAAGGGGAGGACGAATCCTCCTTGGACCTGGAGTCCAAGTAGGACTCCCCCCATGGCGCGCCCCCTCTAGGGCCGACCACCTCTCCTCCCCCCATTATATATGTGGGACGGGGGCACCCCAAAGGCACACCTAAGTTTCTCTTAGCCGTGTGCGGTGCCCCCCTCCACAGTTACACACCTCGGTCATATCGTTGTAGCTTAGGCGAAGCCCTGCGCCGGTAAACTTCATCATCATCGTCACCATGCTGTCATGTTGAAGAAACTCTCCCTCGGCCTCAACTGGATCAAAAGTTTGAGGGACATCACCGAGTTGAACGTCTGCTGATCGCGGAGGTGATGTACGTTCGGCACTTGGATCGGTTGGATCCCGAAGACGTTCGACTACAGCAACTGCGTTACTAAACGCTTCCGCTTTCGGTCCACGAGGGTACGTAGGCACACTCTCCCCTCTCATTGCTATGCATCTCCTAGATAGATCTTGCGTGATCATAGGATTTTTTTTGAAATACTGCGTTCCCCAACACGACCATCACCGACGGTTGCAAATATCAGAGAAGAATCAGTGAGGGAGAGTCTCCACTATATATGAAAGGACGAAGAATCCCGTCCGTTGTCGTGGGGGTAGCTTGTTCTTCATTCCAAGGTGCTTAACATTTTGGTGTACTGCACTTTGGAATGACAAGAGTAGCTATCATCACCGACGGTCACAAATGTCACAGACGAAGAATCCTGACTGTTGTCATGGGGGTAGCTTCTCCTTCGTCCCCGTGTGCTAGCCAATTTCGTGTAATGCACTCGGGAACGAAGGGAGGAGCTACCATCACCGACGGTCGAATATATACACCATGTGAGCTGAGAGTTTTCAAGAAAAGACTCGACAGATTGATAGTCAACCCATCATGAATAATAATGATCTAATTTAGTTTTTGTACTACATATATTGAATTTTAAAAGTCTAATCTTTGAATTATGAACATAGGAAATGTCTGACAATGACGATAGGATCCCAGAGTGCGACTACTGTGGCGACGACCGGGGTATGTGCGACATGCCTCACCGGGTAAATGGTCAGCACTTCAGTATTAAGCTCGATGAGACCTTCAATGTTGAAATGGTATGCAATGACAAGTCTTTTTTCATAACTAAGCTTGCATGACTTCTGCTTCTTCAACATGTAATCTCCGTCCTTTACAATTCGACTAGCTTATCCCATGCCATGCAAGACGCTATGTCTTGGACTATGTGAATTTCGAAGATCATGAAAATATGGAGACAAAGATAGTTCATCTCATGACCCATCATGATTATGATTTTTCTATAAAGCTATACAATTCGGAGAGTGTATCCCATTTTGGATGCTCCAATTGGGAAGCACTGTGCAAGTCATATAATTTTCAAGAGGGTATGCATTTCACCTTTGATCTTGGTGATTCTGACGATGACATGGATGAAGATAATGTCGACGAAGATAACATCGATGAAGATAATATCGATGAAGCTAATATCGACATTGGGGTCCTTGTTTACACTTCCACTTCTACCTCTATGTGAGTTTCTCAAACATATTTATTAAGTAATTTATAATGTTTATTTAAAAATACTTGACAGCTAATTTCCATTGAGGGCTTACTTCCATTCTTCAAAAAATGTACGAAAGATGGTAGACAGAACCTACTACACAGATGGCACTGAATTAACTTATGAGGAGAAAGATCATCTTATCTCGTTTATTATTGAAGCTGAGAATTACAATATCAATCATGAAACTCCTATACATTATGGTCAATACGTGCCACTAGTGCACCTGTCGAACTACGTTAACATCCATGGAGATGGCATGGTAAGATTTTTTTTACTATTATGAAATCCGTGTATCTTTTGCATATATTCTTCTAAAGCTAAATTGCGTTGCTAACTATGACATTATTATTAGGTTTTTCAATAGAAAATCCTGAAGGATTGTGTGCCTGATCTGATTTTTCTGAAAGGTCTTCCTAGGCTTCACCATTGTTCTTACCGGATTTCTAAAACCGATGAAGACATGACAATCAAAGAATGGAAAAAATGTATGGACAATCATAGGGAGCTACTTGGAAGCAACATTGTGTGAAGCAGAAGAATTGGAGACATGATAATCTCCATTCTCCATAATGGAGAGTCAAGGTCTATCTTGTTTTATACTATTTTACCTTAGAGAGGCACTGGTACAGTGAGGTGTTATACAAGGTTTTTAACCCCTTTCCGTGATGGCATTTGGAACCGTCGCCAAGTGAGTGTGGGCGATAGGGGGGGTCCTTCCCACACGACCCAGAAACCGTCGGGGATATGCCCTCCTGGCACACACGCTTGGCAAAATGAGGTCGTGTGCGACCGGCGAGCGCTCAAATATGGTTATACGTACAGTAATGCTAAAAAAATACAATTATACAAGCGAAATCATTTCCAGTCGTAAGTACATCTCACACAAACAGTCCCAGCTAAACTTTTCCATTCATATGAACATCCCACACAATTGCTCTAGGAAAACATTTCCCTTCGCAGGTAAAACGCAAACAATTTTCCCCGTTAAATCGTTCGTGATAGTGTTGCCATTGCAGACGATAGTAACAATTTTATCATTTGCGTTATTGAATGCATCACACATGGCGCGTAGAACAAACTGTGTGGGAAAGGCTGTCCATCACACACAGTGTTTATGTTGTAAATGTTTGCGCAAGGTGGCCTAACGCAAACAATTTTCAAGAGAAGATCATGTGTGATTGTTCATTGATCCAACACGGTTTATTCCTAGAAACTGTCACTGGTGCAGAGACCTGCTATACAAATGGTTTTTAACCACTTTCCACGACGGCGCTTGGAACCATTGCTAAGTGAGTGTGGCCGATAGGGGGTCCTTCCCACACGACCCAGAAACCTTCAGGGATATGCCCTCTTGGCACACAAAATGAGCTCGTGTGCGATAGCGAGGCATCGAAACCCAATCATTTCCGTTCATATGTACATCCCACACAGCGAATCCCAGAAAAAACATTTCCGTTCATATGTATATCACACACAGTTTTTCGTGTGGAAACATTTGTGCAAGGTGGCCTAATGCAAACAGTTCTCTGCCGGAAGTAGTGTGTGATTGTTAATTGATCAAACACGCCTACTTTCTAGGAACCGTGTGGGTTGTTTGAGTTCATCGCCCATGGTGCTGTCTGAGTAACCGTCTGCAATAGAAAACCCCAATAAGTAGGGTAATTAGCATATTATTGATAATCCATGTAGTAATCAAATTGATATATCTTATAAAACACACCAGATATTTCATATCGGTATAATGGCAACCGGGATTTCATAATCGAATTACATCAGATAGCTTCGGCACTTAGTTATGCCATTACACAACAACACCAGTTTTCACATGCAACATCGAAAACCTTAGGGAAGTAGCATCATACACGGTAAATAGACAGATTAATCTCATTTGGGAAATTGCAGAAGCAGAACGAAAATATTGAGCCTTGAGTGATGTTGAATGTTGTTGCAACTATAGGCCAGTGGCTATGGATAATTGTCCGCCCAACCTTCGTACTTTTCAGGAAGACTTCAATACTGTACCATGGGTGTTGAATGAACACCTTCTTCGCCTCTTGACCATGCAGGTGGTTTGAGAGGTAATCATCAGTGAACTGCTTTGAAAAGTACTGAAAAAAAGATATGCATAAATCTCTGTTATAAATTTTGAAATGGCGCAAGGGGTAAAAACAAGGTAAAAGAGTTAGTACCATCCTATAGTTGACTGATGTCTTCTTCCTTGTGAAAACAAAGATCTTGCTATTATTCATCGCAAGTTTCTTCATCCTAACAATCTTTCTGAGTCTCTTGACTTGACTGATATTCATGGACATGTCATTTCTCCATATGCAAAATGGGTTGAACAGTGGGTCTAAGCCTCTAACAGCAGGACCTACATGTGCAAGAACAAATTGTAAGAAACCTAAATATTAGAATGATTCCTGCAACTGCACAATAATGTGCTATTAGCGAAAGGACCATGCATGAGCATACCTCGAGTGTAAACCGCAGTGTCTCCCATTGTTTCCCTGCAACACACATAAGGAAGATCTTGGTCGGGTTAACTGAGTTGCCATACTATCAGTAGAATATGTATTGAGTATAACCAAATTTGATTTATTTCACATGCATAACAATACAAAAGTATACCTACAGCAAATGAAAATCTAATTGCAGAATTGAACCAAACAGTTAAATGGATAGCAGACTAAATGAACCAAAACAGTTAACTAAGCACAGCATTGCAGAATAGAAACATGTACAAGAAGATAGGACAGTTAACAAAACAAAGAATGCTTGAGAACAGTACTACGAAATGTAGCAAATTGTTGGACAAACTGTTAAATGGACATTACATTTCAGAGGACCAAACTATTAACTGAACATTGCATTTCAGAGGACTAAACTATTAACTGAACAGCAGATTGCATATTAACATTACAGAGGACAAATCACTAGAAGGCACTGGCGGTGGCCTCAAGAAAACAGCACGAACTCTGTTTTAAAGTGGACAACCGTGTGCCGGTGCTGATGGTGGCCTCGAAGACGAGGTGTTCCTCCAAGGTCTCGTGGTCGGCACGCATGGCAGCCATAGCGACCATGTGCACACATGCGGCCGCGATTTGCTTCTCTGCTGCCAGCTGCTACTGAGCTCCATGTTATACTACGTGCAAAATGGCTGTGGGCGGTGCTTAATTGGAGGAGGGGGACACTGATTTGGACGGGAAGTGTCACGCTGTCGTTCGGGGCATGTGGGACGGGGGAGGATGTGGATGGTGTGGGTGGGGTGTGGATTACCTGACCATATCGACGAGGCCGCGCAGCAAGAGGAAGGGTCGGTGGCGAGGAGGCCACACAGCAAGAAGAAGATTCGCCGGCGAGGAGGCGATGCTGCAAGAAGAAGGGTCGCTGGTGAGGAGGCGATGCTGCAAGAAGATGGGTAGCCAGCGAGAAAGCGGCGCTGCAAGAAGAAGGGTCGCCGGCAAGGAGGCTGAGCTGCCAGTAAGCAGCAGTGAAGGTTTGAACTTGGAAAGCAAGGAGGAACCGTGGAAATGTGGCTTTTGGTGGGAGAGAGGGGCGGGGAGCTAGATATTTCCACGGTGGCAAAAAAAATTCGCTTGCTGCCATGAGAAACTGGCGCACAAGTGTGGTTCAAGAGGGGGCGGTGCACTGTAGACAATGAAGCTTCCTACGTAAGCCAGACAAGACGGTGCGCCAAGATATTTTATATCGCATCCCACGCGATTCTTTCTAGTAAACTGTTTGTGGTATACCTGATTTTTTCATTATGTTTTGAAAGACAAAATGATGTTACGGAGGGAAAGGATGGTGAAGTGTATGCTAGAACATTTATGTACAATGAACATGCAACTACATGAGGGTCATGTTTAAATTTGGAATTATTCCGGGATCATTTGGCATTTTTATGCATTAATTGAGTTTCTATGCATTTAATGTGCATAATTCAAATTTGAACTACAAGCACATGCTCCAATGCTCCAAATTTTGTTGAAAAATCACATGTGTGTATTTGGGTGAATTTATAGGTCCCATGCAAGAAATGGGAATGAAATTCAAACATCTAGGCATCGTGGCTCAACCGGGAACATTGAGAAACTTGATTTTTAAATTCCTGGAAATTCAAAACAAGCCTGAAAATCATGAAACTTGGCATGGTGTCATTTCATGGCACCAACATGCTGTGGTGGAAAAATTAGCCACACTAGGACATGTTTTTTGGTATAAGCTTCTTGCAAACCGGAGCCTCTCTCAAGAAGACTGGTTCCTGAGGGGGGACGTGTCACCTTTGTGTGCGAAACGATATATGCTGCCTCCCCCCCCCCTTGATTTTTTATAGAGGCAACATAGAACTATATCAGTATCGTGCTAAATTTTAGAATTATTCCGGGTTCGTTTGGACTTTCTTATACATTAATTAAATTTATCGTCATTTAATGTGCACCAAAGTTGGTTAAAGAATCACATGTGTGTCCTTGGGTGAATTTCTAGGTCCCATGCAAGAAACGGGAATGAAATTCAAACATCTGGGCATCGTGGCTCGGTCGGAAAGATTGATAAACTTGATTTTTTAATTTATGTCAATCCAAAACCCGGCTGAAAATCATGAAACTTAGCATGGTGTCATGACATGGCACCAACATGCTATGGTAATTTTTTTGGCCAAATTGGGACAAGCATTGGTACTAGCTTCTTGCAAACCGGAGCTTCTCTCAAGAAGGCTCGTGGTTCCAAGAGGGAACATGTCACCTCCGTGCGTGAAACGACATACGTACACTGCTTTCTCACGCCTTAATTTTTTTACACGGGAAGATTACACAAAATAGATGTATCGTGCTAAAATTTTGAATTGTTCCAGGTCCGTTTGGCCTCTTTTATACATTAATTGAATTTATAGGCATGTAATGTGCATAATACAAATTTGAACTACAAGCACATGCTCCAGTGCACCAGAGTTGGTTGTAAAATCACATGTGTGTCCTTGGGTGAATTTCTAGGTCCCATGCAAGAAATGGGAATGAAATCAAACATCTAGGCGTCATTGCTTGGCCAGAAAGATTGAGAATCTTGCTTTTTTAATTCCTGTAAATCCAAAACACGCCAGAAAATCATGAAACTTGGCATGGTGTCATGACATGGCACCAACATGATGTGGTAATTTTTTTAGCCGAATTTGGAAAAGCTTTAGTGTAAGCTTATTGCAAACTAGAGCTTCTCTCAAGAAGGCGCGTGGTTCCGAGAGGAAACGTGTCTCCTGCGTGTGCGAAACGACATACATTGCCTTCTCCAGCCTTAATTATTTTACACAGGTAGATTATACCAAATAGAAGTATCGTGCTAAATTATGGAATTCTTGGGCATCTAATGTGCATAATTCAAATTTGAACTATAAGCACATGCTCCAGTGCACCAAAGTTGGTTGAAAATTCACATGTGTGTCCTTGGGTGAATTTCTAGGTCCCATGCAAGAAATGGGAATGAAATTCAAACATCTGGGCTTCATTGCTCAGCCGGAAAGATTGAGAAACTTGGTTTTTTAATTCTGTAAATCCAAAACACACCTGAAAATCATGAAACTTTGCATGGTGTCATGACATGGCACCAACATGATGTGGTCAAATTTTTGGCCGAATTGGGAGAAGCTTTGGTATAAGCTTCTTGCAAACTAGAGCTTCTCTCAAGAAGGCTCGTGGTTCTGAGAGGGAACATGTCACCTCCGTGTGCGAAACAACATAAACTGCCTTCTTCCGCCTTAATTTTTTTACATAGGTAGATTATACCAAATAGAAGTATCATGCTAAATTTTGGAATTATTCCATGTTTGTTTGGCCTTTTTTATACAGTAATTGAATTTCTAGGCATTTAATGTGCATAATTCAAATTTGAACTACAAGCTCATGCTCAAGTGCACCAAAGTTGGTTGAAAAATCACGTGTGTGTCCTTGGGTGAATTTCTAGGTCCCATGCAAGGAACGGGAATGAAATTCAAACATCTGGGCGTCGTAGCTCGGCTGGAAATATTGAGAAACTTGGTTTTTTAATTCTTGTAAATCCAAAACATGTCTAAAAATCATGAAACTTGGCATGGTGTCATGAGATGGCACCAGCATGCTATGGTAGTTTTTCTGTCCGATTTGCAAAGGCGCACGCATTAACAATCAACAAAGTCATTTTGGAACAAGTGTTGTCACGTTACAAATCAGAAACACAAGTATTATTGAAACTGTGGGCGTTCTACTTACCAATTACATGGCGCCACACCTCCCCTTTTTTATAGGCTAGGAGGTGCCGTGCGGGGTATCTATTTGAGTACGGGAGGCATGCGATCAGATCCCTACGCGTGCTTGTTGAGAGGAGAGCCCTTTGACCTCTATCCGCTGCACACCTCCCACCCAACGTCTCCATTAATGGCGCCCGAGCCCCTGTTTCACTGCGTGGCTATGTCTCACTAGAGTGAGATTTAAGAGAGAGAAAAAGAAAATCTGAAAAGAATGTTTTGCATGGATCTTGATGTAAGATCCGACGGACCTATATAGCATCGAATGCGACTTATAGCAAGACTGATGAATATAAGGACAATGACAGTGCGTAATAATTGTCTTACATAATTAGGAAGATAACTAAAAAAGCCACATGTGACCTCGCCCGAAATACACAAGGGTAAAAGAAGAAGGAAGACGCATACAACGATCTGGCTCGCTGATCTCTACTTTCTTGATGCGCTGCAGGTCGTGGAGACTAGTTCTCGCGGTGAGCGGCCATGATCTCTTTCATCAGTTTCATGTCCTTAACACGCTGCTTGGTAGCATCCACAGATTGCTTCACCATCCTTTCGCACTCGATGTGGAGCATGGCATTCTTGTCCATAAGTTTCTTGAAGATGTTGTCCGTTGTCAGGACACCGATTCCAAGTCACACCGATCTAGCCTGTAACACCTCATATCACTTTGCGGCCTCACGCACGGTATTCCCACGGGTGTCGCCTTACCATGGCCCGGGACCGTTTGCGCCTTTTGGCTCACGTATATGATAGTGTCACTAGCATCCATATGACAGAGAACTCGGGCCGACATGACTAGTCATGAACCCAAACTGGCACTAACTTACGGGGACAGGCATACATGAATCAACATCGAGCATGTCGGTCAGCAGTGTGCGAATCCGGGCTGTAGCACTGGGCTAACAGGACTCCGGGAACCCGGGCTGTAGCAGGCTAGGCAGGACTCCGGATGTCACCGTGTGACTTTTTCCCGAAGGGACAGACACGGGAATGAAGTGAATCACATGCCGGCCAGTCAACTGTTCCGGAGCAGTAGTGCTAGGCTAGCAGGACTCCGGTGAACCGGGCTATAGCGGACTACTATGGCTCATGGAAGCACAAGACTACATTTCCCCATAAGAGAGACTACCAAGGATAAACAACTAGGTTGTCGGATCCCACACATACCAAGCATTTCAATCATACACACAATATGCTCGATATGTGTAAATACAACATGGCATCACAACATAACTCTACGACTCAAGTATTTATTCATTAGGCTCCGAGGAGCGAGATATATCAAACATGGGTCTCATGACCCAACATTCAGAGCATACAAGTCAAAGCACATGCGGAAGCTTAACATGTCTGGGTACAGACATCTACAAATGAAAAAAGCTGAGAAGCCTAACTATCTCCCAGATCCTGCCGAGGGCACAAGATCATAGCTGAGGTAACAAGCTAAGCGTCGAAGTCCACACGGAACTACTAGCGAGACTGACATCTCTCTGCAAAACATAAAATAGGCAAACGTGAGTACAAATGTACCCAGCAAGACTTACATCAGAACTAACTACATATGCATCGATATCAACAAAAGGGGGGTGGTGGAGTTTAACTGCAGCAAGCCAGCTTTGACTTGGTGGCTATCGTAAACTATGACTGCAAGTAACTCTTTTGAGGTGGCACACACGAGTCCACATATTCACCATATCAATACACCACTATGGATCCGCTCCTGTCTCCCTACGAGAAGGTCATCCATAGCACTCATGCTTATCTTGCGAGTTTTAGAGTATCCACTTTCACTTGTCTATTAACTGTATAGGCAACCAAGTAGTCCTTTATTGCGGACGCAGCTATTCGAATAGATGATGTTAACCCTGCAGGGGTGTACTTCTTCATACACGCTCTCACCACTTACCGTCGTTTACACGACATGTACTCGGCAACCTTCAAGCGGAAGCCCAATGAGGGTGTCGGCCATGGCCTACCTAAACACTCAAGTCTCTAGTCCAGGTTTATCACCTATCCAGGTTCCATCCGCAGGGAGTCCGGCCGAGGTTTCCACATACGGCCCCGAACGATGTGTACAGGGTTCCGAGACACCAAACGGGCGCCCGGCATGCCCGGCCATGGTGTATCTACAGCATCATAGCCCACCCCTAGGGTCAGCGCTACGCACAGCCGCCAACACATAACCTATAAACACCAGAAACTAGTTGCAACTCCTGGACAGAGGACTAGGGTGGTTAAGAAGCCGAGAGGGTTAATTAAGGATCCCAATGCATGGTAGTAACTGGTTCTTAAATCACATATACAGATCTCGGTGCTTAAGGATGGTTCCAATGAAACAACCAACCATGTACTCCTACATGGCCTCTCATCGATACCTTTACCAAATCGTGTTCAACACACTTAGCTCACACACAGTAAGACATATTCACAACTTTCCAATTCATCCCCGATGAATCAGACCTGACACAACTCTAAGCAATAGCAGGCATGACAGACAAGCATGAATGAGTAGGCACATCAGGGCTCAAACAACTCCTACTCATGCTAGTGGTTTTCATCTATTTACTGTGGCAATGACAGGTCATGCAGAGGATAAGGGGTTCAACTAATGCAGCAAGTAACAGCTGAATCATTGTTGTCCTAATGCAGTAAATGAGAGCAAGAGCGAGAGAGTGGGATTGTATCGGAATGAACAAGGGGGTTTTGCTTGCCTGGCACTTCTGAAGATAATATAGTTCTTCATCGGTGTCATCGATCACGTCGTCGGAAACATCGTCGACTGAGAGGGGACGGTTACCGGCAAACAGAGAAGGACACAATCAATGCAATGCAACAATATGATGCATGAATGTGACATGGCAATATGCTGTTGATTGGCCTAATGTAACTAGCAACAAGTTAAATGGAGTTGGTTTGAACACTAGGTTCAAATTCAAACTCCATATGTGCTTTCTTAAATGTCATTTAATTGAATTGTCCTAAACAGAGTATATCAGTTGCTCTAACATGCATGAAAGTGCCATAAACAGATTCTTTGGATTGTTCTGATTATTTTTCATATATAAATTATTTCATTCGGAGTTACGATTGAATTTCTATGATTTTTTAGAAGTTTAAACTGTTTTCTGGAATTTACTGGATTATAAAAACGCCAGAAAACATTAACTGCGTCAGCATGATGACATCACTACATCAGCAGGTCAACTGGGTTGACCCAGGTCAAACCTGACGTGCGGGGTCCACACGTCAGTGACACAGGGACTAATCCCGGTCAAGCCTAGCGCTGACTGGGGTTTGACCAGTGGTTGGGCCCACTGTCAGTGCCTATCAGGGGGTGCTTGGCTGACGGCGGTTAGCACTAATGACGTCCACGTCGTTACGCCGGAGTTTGGCCGGCGACGACCATCGAACGCGGCGGAGGCGCGCTGGAATCGTGCTGCAGTTGTCGGTTGAGCAAGCGGCTTGGTCCTACGGCGAGCTGGAAGTGTGCCGCATCCAGTGGTGCAGGCGGTTGGGTGCGGGGAGGCCGGAAACGACGGCGAGGAGCTCGGCCACGGCGGCCGGAGCTCAGGTGCGCATGGGGTTAGCGTTGCGGGGTGCAAGCGGGCAAGGGGAGGCACTAGCGAGGCTCAGCGCGGGGCAGCAAGTTTGGTGGACACGCATCTGGGACCAAATGGTCACCGGAGCGTTGCCACCGACGAGCTCGGGCAGTGGCGCGGTTCGGTCGACAAGGGGACGATGGCTGCGGGGCGTAAATGAGCTCGAGAAGAGGGGGAACAGACGCAAAATCTCACAGCGGAGGTGACGGGATGGTCAGCGGGCTCGGGGACGAGTCGGAGACGACGGACGGGCGCCGGCGATCTCGGCGGCCGAGAAGTTGAAGACGACGGAATTGATGGCGAAGCAGAGCTCCCGGCGATGTGTGGCTCGACGATGAGGACGAAGGCGACGAGGCGAATCCCTGGGGCACGTCGGGGAGGCGAGAGGGAGGCGGTGGCTGCGGCTATGGCGAACGGCGGTGACGGGCTCCATTCGGAAGCGAGCGAAGAAGGGGGAGGGGGTCCAGAGCGAGAGGGGAGAGACGCAGGGGTCGAAGGAGGTGCGTGGCGACGCGAGGGAAGGTCCAGGGCGACGGGAGGATAGCCAGGCAGGGTGGAGGTGGCGCGCGGTGGCCGCGCGCATGCGTCGTGCCCAGCTTCTCCTCTGCCTACTGGCAAGAGGTAGAAGACGGGGTTGCCCCTGGTGGGCTGGGCCGCCAGGTGGGCTGGCCAGCTAGGCTATAATAGTGCCATGCCAGGTAAGCCAGGTGGGTTTCTCTCTCTGCTCCATTTCTATTTTAGTTTCTGTTTTCTATTAATCAGTAGTCTTTAGGGCTTTTTAAAAAATATTTAAACAGATCCAAAAATCATGAAACTGCTCGATGCCCCTGTTTGGAATATAACCAACAGCAAACATTTTAGTTTATGATTATTTGAGCATTTAAAATATTTAATAGCATTTATATGCCCAAATGCAAATATTATATGATTTAATTCAGAGCCCAAATATGTCATGGAAAAATGTGCAACACCTCTGGTTATTGCTTCTAGCATTTTCCAGAAATGATGAACATTTTTGAAAGCCATTTGGATTCACTGAGAATATTTAAGTTGAACCTAGTGAATTCCTTTAATGCTAGGGTTAAACAATCCCTATTTCAAGTTCATTTGAAACTTAAACATGATGCATATATGAAGCTAGCCTAGTGCAATGCTAGAAGCTAGGGATGTAACATCCGTCGTCTTCAACAAGGCAGCGGTCTCCTCCGCCTACTTTGCCCTTCCGGCCCGGAGCTTCCCATTGCCCTCCCATAGTTGTCGGATGATGCCGATAGCCTGTCCAAACGAGGCTTTTCATGTCGTCCTGCACCCTCGCCAGCTGGAAATATGATCCATCTGGCTATGGACGATCGCATGCATGCGCCTGTAGGAGTCGTATCCTGCCCGCGAGTCATTTTCCCAGGATGCTGCGGTGCGGCAGGACATCTCTGTTGTATTCGCAACGTGGTTGGACATCTCTTCTGCTTCCGTGGCGTGGCCGGACCAGTCTGCTGCATCGACAGTGCGGCGAGACCTCCGTGCTGCTTTAGTGGCGCGGCAGGACCTCTGTGCTGCTACGGCCGTGCGGCGGGGCATGACGGCTGCTTTCGCGGCGAGGTGAGACATCTCTCGTGCTTCCGCTTCCATGCTCGCCTCTCCCTGGTGGCAATCTCTTGACCCAAAAACTCACGCTGGCCATGACAGACGCAAGGGAACGATGATGAATGACTTGTTTTGTTTTTGTGGATGAGGAGTTGAGGAGGAATGTGTAGTCATCTTGCAGTAGTAGTATTTATAACCAAGTACTAATACGCTCCTAAGTGGGAAACTGTTTAGGTTTTGATCGGTGTGAACAGGTTTGTAATTAAATATAGCGTGGTAGTAATTTCAAATGTGATGGGACGCGGGCTCAAAATTTATTGACGGCTCTATGTGCGACACTATTCCTGGAAGGCGTAACGTGGGCATGCTTTCTCAATCGGCCGCGTACGTGGCGTTTTCCCCATAGGGTGCACCGCAATAGGCAATGTCAGCACAGGTCTTGTTCGAACAACCGTGCACGCTCATTATTACCATCACGCACACTTCTTTTAATTAGAATGTGTGCCCGTCTAGCACACACACCTTTATCTAACTATCTAATTCTTTCTGTTTGTTGTGGCTAATCGTAAATAGTTCATCCATGTGAACTGTATGCCATCAATCGCACACACTTCGATCTGGCTAACCGTTTATGTTCTGTTGCCTAACCTCAAACAGTTAATCCTTCTGAAGCGTATGCCCTCAATCGCACACACCTTTATCTAGCTGCCCATTTCTGTTGTTCCTCCTCATCACAAACAGTTAATTGAATTGAACCGTATGCCCTGCATCGCACATGCAACTAAAATCTGAACCGTGTTTGATGCATCTGTCATCGCAAACGTTTCGCACCTTTTTTGACGGGTTTTTTACACCACCATTTGCGATTATTGCATCGCACACAGTTTCGTCGAAGGGTCTCTGATCGTAGTGTCGCGTTAGCAGGATCTTGCAGTAGTGTGAGTGCGTTGCCGGAGGTCATCACCCACGATGTTTTCTGAATAACCGTTTGCAATAGAAAACCCAATTAGCAGGCTAATTGCCCTATTATTAATAATCCATTTATTAATCTAATTGACATTCATATTAAGCACATAATATATGTCATTTCCATATTAAGGAAGCAGGATTTCACAATTGAAATACATCAGAGTACAACATGATATAGCTTCAGCACTCGGCTACCCCATTACACAACTGCACCAGCACCAAGTTTCACATGCAACACCTAGAGCCTTCTGAAATTAGCATCATAGATGATACATAGAAAGATGCATCTCATCTGGAAAACTGCTGAAGCGGAAGGCGAATATTGAGCCTTCATTCATGTTGAAGGTCTTTGCAACTTTAGGCTAGTGCCTGTGGATGATTGACCGTCCATCCTTCGTCCTCTTCAGGAACACTTCAATATTGAACCGTGACCATGGTTGTTGTATGAAAACCTTCCTCGCCTCTAGACCATAGAGGTGGTTTGAGAGGTAATCATCAGTGAACTACTTTGGAAAGGCCTGAAAACAAGGATGTGCATAAATATCTTCTCTATATTGGAAATGGGGCAAAGGAATAAAAAAAGGCAAGGTATAATAGTTAGTACCATCTTGTAGTTAACTGATGTCTTCTTCATTGTGCACACAAAGATCTTGTTGTTTTTTGTCGCTAATTTCTTTATCCTAAAAATCTTTCTGAGTTTCTTGACTTGATTGATATTCTTGGACAAGTCATTTCCCCATAAAAGGGTCGAACAGTGGGTCAAAACCTCTTACAACAGGACCTACATGTGCAAAACCAAATTGTTAAAAACCTAAATATTATAATGGTTCCTGCAATTGCACAATAATGTCCTATTAGACAACAGACCATGCACGTGCTAACCTCGATTTTAAACCTCAGTGCTTCCCATTGTTTCCTTGCAACACATATAAGGTAGTTAGTCATCAGGTTAAGCAAGGGTTAACATGCTATCAGTAAAATATGTTGATGGAAAATAAGCACATTGCAGATTCATCGGATTAATTCAAGCCACATGGAAAACCCATTTATCCGAGCCAATCATGATTAAGAACTAGGAAATATAACACTTGTATTTGTTTCTCATGTATTTAGTGCAACCAAATTCAATTTATTCCTCACATGCACATCAATACAAAATTCTACCACGACTATTGGACATCACATTGCAGAATTGAACCAAGTAGTTAACTAAACACCATAACAAATTACCCAAACATTAACTGAGCACTAGATTGCACAATATAACATACTCCTAATAGAAGATCAGACAGTTAATCAAACCAAGCATGCTTAACAACTCAGAAAATAGCACTTGTATTTGTTTATCATGTATTTAGTACAGCCAAATTTGATTTTATTTCTCACATGGTATACAATAACAGAATGCACCCACAACAATTGAACATCGCATTGCAGAATTGAACCAAGCAGTTAACTATACACCACAACAAATGAACCAAACATTAACTGAGCACCACATTGCACAATATAGCATACTCCTAATAGAAGATCAGACAGTTAACCAAACCAAGCATGCTTAACAACCTGGAAATATAAAAATTGTATTTGTTTCTCATGTATTTAGTATAGCCAAATTCGATTTATTTCTCACATGGTATGCAAATAACAGAATGCACCCACAACAATTGAACATCGCATTGTAGAATTGAACCAAGCAGTTAACTAAACACCACAACAGATGAACCAAACGTTAACTGACCACCACATTGCACAATATAACATACTCCTAATAGAAGATCAGACAGTTAACCAAACCAAGCATGCTTAAAAACTTGGAAATATAGCAATTGTATTTGTTTCTCATGTAATTAGTACAGCCAAATTTGATTTATTTCTCGCATGGTATACAATAACAGAATGGACCCACAACAATTGAACATCGCATTGCAGAATTGACCCAAGCAGCTAACTAAACACCACAACAGATGAACCAAACGTTAACTGACCACCACATTGCACAGTATAACATAATCCTAATAGAAGATCAGACAGTTAACCAAACCAAGCATGCTTAACGACTTGGAAATATAGCAACTGTATTTGTTTCTCATGTATTTAGTACATCCAAATTTGATTTATTTCTCACATGGTATACAATAACAGAATGCACCTAGAACAATTGAACATCGCATTGTAGAATTGAACTAAACAGTTAACTAAACACCACAACAAATGAACCAAACATTAACTGAGCACCACATTGCACAATGTATAACATACTAGAAGATCAGATAGTTAACCAAACCAAGCATGCTTGACAACTTGGAAATAGCAATTGTATTTGTTTCTCATGTATTTTGTAAAGAAAAATTCAATTTATTTCTCGGAAGACAATACAAAATTGCACCCTGAAGAATTGAACATCACATTTGCAGAATTGAACCAAACAGTTAACTGAACACGACAACTACTTAACCAACAGTTAATAAGTGATCACCACATTGCATGACATATAGAACATATACACTAGAGCAACAGATTGCATGGTAAAAGTAGATAGCACAATTCACTATAATTTGTGAAGGAAAGGCAGTAGCTAGCAAACTGAACATGGGTCCTTATAGTGAGCTAATAAGACAAACTACTCCTCATTGTCGGAGATATAGATGACGATTGGCTCCTTGGACATGGAAGAGGGCGAGGCCTCCGAATCATGGGTGCCCTCGTCGTAGTGGTGAGTTTCCTGGGCTGCTCCAGGCACAAACCTACTGGCTCTCGAGATGAGGTAAGCACGTGCACGCTGAGAAAACACCTCGTAGTCTTCGTCGAAGGCACCAATGGTGGCCTCGAGAAAACACCACGAACTGTCGTTTAAAGCAGCCAACCGCATCATGGCATCGGCGCGCGAGGCATAGATGGTGGCCTCAACGGCGAGGTGCTCCTCCAAGATCTGGGGGTCGGCACGAATGGCAGCCATCGCGACCTCATCCGCGCGTACGACCGCGATTTGCTTCTCCGCTGCCAAATGCACCTTGAGATCCTGGCTATATTGCGTGCACTATGGCCTAGGAAGGCGCTTATTTGGTGGAGGGGTCGGTGATTTGGGTGGAAGGTGTCGCGTCGGCGGTCCAGGCATTTGGGATGTGGAAGGAGGAGGAGGATGGGGGTCGAATGCGGATTACCTGCCTAGATAGGCGAGGCCGAGCTGTGTGAAGGAGGGTCACCAGCGAGGAGGTGGCGCTGCAAGCAAGGAGTGAAGCTTTCAACTTGGAAAGGAAGGCGGAAACAGGGGAAATGTGGCTTTTGGTAAGGAGGAGGGGGCGGGGAGGTAGATATTTCCGTGGAAGCTGAAAATTTTGAATCGCTTCAGCAAAAAAACTGACACACAAAGTGTCATCAGACGGTGCTCCAGGATATTTTGTACTACATCTCGCACGGTTGGTAATAATAAACTGTGTGGGATCTACATGATTTTTCATCTTGATTTGAATTACATAATGGGGTCAGAACGGCAGTGGACGGTGTTTGAATTGCTAGAACTTTTATCTGCAGTGAACATGCAACTATATGTGTGTCATAAAAGAATTGGAATTATTCAGGGTTTGTTTGGACATTTTATACATTAAATTGGTTTTCTAGCCGTTTCAAGTGCACAATTCAAAATTAAACTACATGCACATGCTCCGGTGCAACAACATGGGTTGTAAAATCATATATGTGTCCATGGGTTTATGCTTATGTCCCATGCAACAAATGGGGATGAATTTCGGGGATCGTTTGGACATTTTTATACGTTAACTCAGTTTTCTAGGCATTTATGTGCATAATTCAAAATTGAACTATATGCACATGCTCCAGTCCATAAAAACGGGTTGTAAAATCAAATGGTTGTCCTTGGTTGCAAGCTTAGGTCACATGCAAGAAATGAGAATGAATGTCAAACACCTTGACACTGTCGCTCGGCCGCTAACATTGAGATACATGGTTTTAAAATTATAGTAAATCGAAAACTCGTCTGAAATTCATGAAACTTTACATGACATTATGGGACGGCATCGACATGTCGTGGTAAAAATATTGTCCCATTTGGGGCAGGTTTGGGTATAAGCTTCTCGCAAACCCGAGATTCTCTCACAACAAGCCTGATGGTTTCAATAGGGAACATGCCACCTAGGGGAGGAAACGACATCTATTGCCTCTTCTTACTTTCAAATTTTTTTCTCATGTCAAAATAGAACAACACAAGTGTTGTGTCAATTTTTGGGATTTTTTGGGGTTCGCTTGGACATTTTTATACATTAACTGAGTTTTATATGCATTCATGTGCATAATTCAAATTAGAACAACATGAACATGCTCCAGTGCACGTAAATTGGTTCAAAACTGGAATGTGTGTCCTTAGTTACATGCTTAAGTCACATGCAAGAACTGAGCATGAATGTGAAACACCTTGCCACCATTGCTCGGCCGCTAACATTTAGATACATGGTTTTTAAATTCTAGTAAATCGAAAACACGTCTGAAATTTATGAAACTTGACATGCTAGCATGGAACGGCATCAACATGCAGTGGTAAAAATATTATCCCATTTGGGGCAGGTTGGGGTATATAAGCTTCTCACAACAAGCCTCATGGTTACGGTAGGGAACATTTCACCTTTTTGGACGAAACGACATCCGTTGCCTCTTCTTGATTTCAATTTTTTTTCTAGTGTCAACATAGAACAACATGAGTGTTTTCTTAATTTTCGGATTTTGGGGGGCTCGTTTGGATATTTTTATACATTAACTGAGTTTTCTATCCATTTATGTACATAATTCAAATTTGATCTATAGGCACATGCTCTAATGCATATAAATTGGTTGAAAATTCAAATCTGTGTCCTTGGTTTCATGCGTAGATCCCATGCAAGAAATGGGAATGAATGTTAAACACCCTGCCACCATCACTCGGCCGCAAACATTGAGATACCTGGTTTTAAATTATAGTAAATCCAAAACTTGTCTGAAATTCATTAAACTTAGAATGCTATCATGGAGCCAAATCAACATGTCGTGGTTAAAAATTTGTCCCATTTGAGGCAGGTTTAGGTATAAGCTTCTCACAAACCAGAGCTTCTGACAACAAGTCTGATGGTTTCGATAGGGAACGTTTCACCTTTGGGGACGAAACGATATCTGTTACCTCTTCTTGATTTCAATTTGTTCTCTAGTGTCAACATAGAACAACAGGAGTGTTGTGTTAATTTTTGGAATTTTTTGAGGTTCGTTTGGACATTTGTATACATTAACTGAGTTTTCTAGGCATTTTATGTGCATAATTCAAATTTTAACTACATGCACATGCTCCAGTGCATATAAATTGGTTGAAAAATCAAATATGTGTCCTTGGGTGCATGCTTAGGTCCCATGCATGAAATGGGAATGAATTTCAAACACCAGGGCACTATTGATTGCCGGCAAAATGTTGAGATACTTTGTTTTTAAATTCTAGTAAATCCAAAACTCGTCTGAAATTCATGAAACTTGGCATGCTATCATGGAGAGGCATCAACATGCTGTGATAAAAAAATTGTGCCATTTGGGGCAAGTTTGGGTATAAGCTTCTCACAATCCAGAGCTTTCTCACAACAAGCCTCATGGTTTCGGTAGGGAACGTGCCACTTTTGTGGACGAAACAATATCTGTTGCCTCTTATTGCTTTCAAAAAGTTTCTAGTGTCAACATAGAGCAACAGCAGTGTTGTGTTAAATTTTGGAATTTTTCAGGGTTTGTTTGGACATTTTTATACATTAACTGGGTTTTCTAGGCATTTTATGTGCATAATTCAAATTTGAAATACATGCACATGCTACAGAGCATATAAATTGGTTGAAAATCAAATATGTGTCCTTGGGTGCATGCTTAGGTCCCATGCAAGAAATGGGAATGAATTTCGAACACCAGGGCACTATTTATTGCCGGCAAAACATTGAGATACTTTGTTTTTAAATTCTAGTAAATCCAAAACTCGGCTGAAATTCATGAAACTTGGCATGCTATCTTGGAATGGCACCTGACATGATATGGTATTTTTCGTGTAAATTTTGAGATAAGGCACACTCGAATAACAGCCAACAAAGGCATTTTCAAAAAATAGCTGCCACTTTAATATCTCAAACGTTTGTATAATTCAAATCATGTGCGTTCTGTTAACCATTCATGTGACGCCATGTGTCTTGATTTTAATGGCTATAGGAGGTGTTGTGCGGATAGCTGCTTGACTGAACGGGGGGCGTGCGAGGGGAGTCCGGTGCACAGGGCGATCGAGAGACGTGCAAGCTGTCCTCCAATGCGCAGGCTCACCGGGAAGTGTGCAAGTTGTACGCTACGCAAGCTCACTAGGAAGCGAGCCCTTTAACTTCCATGGTCGCCCGCCTTCCTCTCAATTAATGGTGCCCGAGCCGCTGTTTAATACGGGCGGCCTTACTGTTTGCCTCACATTCCCCTCCATCTCACAGACCTCCACCAATGCCATGGCGCAAAATGATCATCTGCTACAAGTCTTCAAGTTTCGTGAAGTCGACTCCGAGCCGAAGGAGATACAAAATAAGGAGGAATGGGGCCTCATGGACATGGCCCCAAACGAGCTGGCCGCGGCGGTTGCTGCCCCCGCTCCCGTACCAACTCCCATCCCCGTGCCCGCGCCAGCGACCATCCCCGCAGCATTGACGGGCTGGTCACCGAGCACTATTGCAGAGCTGGAAGCCGCGGGCGTCAGCAAGGTCTCCGCGGACCCGTGCGAGCTCGTGTACATGCCAGCGCCAGCGCCCATGCCCGTGCCCATGCGTGCCCCTCCACCCACCACGGCGGCGGTCCCCGAGCGTTTGGCTGCACCCGCCACGCCCGTGCCCGTGCGCATGCCCCCCCTCAGCGGCATGGGACGCCGCCATTGGCCGCTACCTCTCAGCGGCACCATTTGCCGTCCTCCCGCACGACGACATGATGTTTGATTTACATGTGAAGAACATTTTGTGCTGCCTTGAAGACTTCAACAACAGAGTCTCGGACGACGGCAAGGACAATGACGGCGCGGCACACCGCCTCCGCTGCCATCGGAAATAGTTTTTTTGGGGTTTTAATACTGTATCTTGAATTCTCAATCATATGAATATAAATTTGCAGTGTGACTTAACGAAAGATATGGTTTGAACGAACTTGGGTTTTTCTCGTTTAATGTACAGACTTATCAAACAGTTTTCTTTTGAAAATAATGTTAATGGTTTTTAAATATAAAACACCCATCGCAAACCTTTTAGTTAGAACACCCGTATGCAAACCGACAGCTTCCCCAGGAAGCCAAGGGAAAATGTGCCGAGCAGGATTTGTGCAGCTCTTGGTCGCGAACGTTTTAGATAGAACACCCGTATACAAAGTGAGAGCTATGGTCTTCCCTCTTAAGTCAAGGCAAAATTCGCAACGCAAGATTTGTGCATCCCTTCAACGCAAACGGTTGTTCTGGATGACCCGTGTGCAACCACGTAGAAACAATTGGGTAAGATTTGCATCTGTCATATTGGGTATGTTACCATTTGTCAAAATGGAAATATTGACATTTGTTGATCTAGTAACATTGCCATTTGTCAACCTCTTGTAACACTGCGATTTGTCAAAATATGCAGCTAAAAATCACTAGCAATATCTAATTTTTGCAACTAAAATCACTAGCACTGTTCATATGGACACCAATACAAAGTGGCATTGTACTTTTTTGTCTAATTTGAGACCAGTTTTGATGTAATCTTTATCTAATTACAGACGAGAGATTATTAATGATTGGGAACCAATATCCCAAACGGATTATTTATTCGAACAGTGAGCGTTAGACCAACAATGGATGTGTGCCATGCTTCGGTTAAGTAATAAAGCGGCAGCATTATCCAAATAGAAAGAAAAAAATGCGTGCCGCCACGCGGCCCATGTGCCGTGCGAGCAGGCATGAGTTGACGGGATGCATATGCAAATGTACCATTCATTACATACAACAAGTCACCAACACACAACAACAATGAGGATACATGTTGGATTATAGATTATTTCCACCAAAACATTCTAGTAAATACTAAAGTTTTTCTCACACAACAAATAACAAAGCGATGAAATGAACTTCAGCTCAACCAATCCTCAACATTGGAAACACTTGATTTGAACCATAACTGATTCTATGGGAAAGGCCAGCTATTGTCAATATCGAGACCAACGCAGGACTGATCATCTGGGCTGAAGCGTCCTATATCAGGACACATATTGTGATAGCCGGGGTAGGGAACCATAGCAATGTCTGAGGTATAGACACAGTTGCTTCTCATAAATGGTAGTAGCGTTGTGTCAACAGCAGCTGGATCGCCTTTCACCATCATTGGATAGTTTTGTCCAAGGAAGAGCGAGTTTTCTCCAAGAGTATCAATACTGAACCAGGGAGAAGGTGTTGGCGCTAGCACGGTAGTATCCATCCAGAATGCCCTGCAACGGATATTGGAATAGGTCCGGAGAGTGCGACCATGGGAGACAACACCTGCTTCGTTAGTAACATCAGCAGTGCCCAGTATACATACAAGAAGAGGTGATCCATCGGAATAACTTGACAAGCGCCACTGAGTATATAGGTCCTGCTCGTCCTCATGCTCGTGATCATCACCATCGTCATCTCCCCCTTGGTTATAATTTTTTTCAAGTATAGGTGGTGGAATGTTCACAAGACGTTGGAAACACAAGAAGGATAATTAGTAAAGGGAAACTAGCTAACCCGCATGCATGTGGATGAAACAATTATAATTACGGTGGAAGACAAACGTACCAAAACCATAAGGATTCCATGCAAAAATAGTGTCACGAGAGGTGGCAGCAAACACAAGATCCTCGTATTGAATTGCATCACAGTACTCATCCATGTACAAAAATTGATTTTTAAGCAATATCCATCGAGGCGTGGAAGTAAGGATGGCAACAACTTGTCAAAGATAGCAACAACTTCATAGTTCTTGTAATTCCAAGAGCGGTTGGGAACTCGAAAAATTGCTATCTTCCGTAGACGACTGTCACCATGATCGTGTTTAAAAGTATGTAGATCATCTGTGTGCTCAACCTTAGGGCAGTCTGTGATTTTTGGAAGTGGAACCCGGTGACAAGTGTACACATTCACAAGTTCCCACTCACAGTTATACCCAATATAAACAACCCAATCTCCATTTGCGCCTGCCCAAGCCATACCCTCAACTGATGGCATCTTAACATCACATGTATCATTATCAAGCGGCATCAACTTCCACAAGGCGACGCTTCCATCGTCCCCACGCCGGCGACCAACGTCATGGCGAAGAAGATAGGGGAGATCAAACCGCTCCTGAACCCTTGGGTTCTTTGCAATGATGTTATTTGTTGAGTCGAGAATGGACTTGAACGAACCTGCCATGCTAGACAAGGTGATGACGTCACACCGAACAATGAGTTCCTCCACCACGTCATCTTCTAGATTGGGGCAAGAATAACGTGGTCGTTTCCAGCCTGTTCCCTCCATGGAGAAGATGATTGAATAATGAAAGAATGAAGGGTGAAGGCAACTGGAGGAAGGAAGAGCATGTGACAGCAGTTCCAAATCGAGAGGGAAAGGCGAAGAGGAGGTGGATGGTTGCCATGGTACAAAAAGAGGCTAGTGGGGAGCGAACGGTTGTCACAGAGGTCACACGCTGACGACATGTCCGATTGAACCGCATGCCTTATATCACACACACCTTGATCTGGCTGACCATTTCTTTTTTGTTGCCTAATCACAAATAGTTCATCCGACTGAACTGTATGTTGTATATCGCACACACCTTCATCTGGCTTCCGTTTCTTTTGTTCCTCCTCATCACAAGCAGTTAATTAAACTGAACTGTATGCCCTGCATCGCACACGCAAGTAAAATACGAACCGTGTTTGATGCATCCGTCATCGCAAATGTTTTGCACCTTTTTTGACGGTTTTTACACCACTGTTTGCGATTATTGCATCGCACACAGTTTCGTCGAAGGGTCTCTGATCATAGTGTCGCGTTAGCAGCATCCTTTAGTAGTGAGGGTAGTAGGTCCTAAGAACAATTAAGTAGGGTTGGTTAGATGACTATGATGATGATATGACGTGTTATTATGATAATGAGTAGAAATTGTTAGACGACTATGATCATGATGAGTATGACTTGTTATTATGATAACGAGTAGAAGTTGTTAGATGAATATGATGATGATGAGTATGACTTGTTATTATGATAACAATGAAGAGTTATTATTAATGATGATGATGCTTAGTTGTTATATCATTATGAGCATGATCATTTATTATATGTATCAGTGGGTGAAATAAACATGGATTAGATTCAAGTGGAGGCAACACATATGGTGCAGATCGAAAGTACTACTAATCCAAACTTGATCATAATAATCCAAACAAAAGTGATCAAGTTTGGATTAGTAGTACTTTGGATATGCACCATGTTGCCTCCACTTGAATCTAATACATGTCTCCTTCATCCACTAAAATAATAACTCATCATGATCATAAAATCATATCATGAGACTACTATAAACCAGTACAAATACAATGGCAATGTGCAGTAGAAAAAAATAGCAAACTTTACCAGTAGCGCTAGTAGCCCACCAAGCGCTACTGCTAGGGAGGTGTAGTAGTAGCGCTTGTTGGAAAAAGATGTTGCTGCTAGGAAGGTGTAGTAGTAGCGCGGGGATGGAAAACACTCTACTACACTGCAGGATAGTAGTAGTGCGCCCCGACCCACGCTACTACTGAACATTAGCTCTAGCATCATATCAGTAGAGTGCCTCCCCTCGCCACTAATACGCCTCTACCCCGCGCTACTGCTAGGCTTTTCCCTAGTAGTGGGGGATCAAGTGAGGAAGAGAGGAAGGGGAGCCATTAATGGAGATGGTGGAGGGGCAAAGGGGAGAGAGCGAGAAGAGCGGAGAAGGGAGAAACAAGAAAGTAAGTGTGAGGAAAGAGCTAGCTAGAGGTAGGGGGAGAGGGAGAGGGAGGGGGATAAAGGTGGTTGATGCGCTTAGTAGTAGCGCGGGGCATGGGGGTCACGCTACTACTAAGCCCATTAGTTGGAGCACGGCCTCAGGCACCAGCGCTTAAGCTACTACTAAGAAGGGCCCACCAGCTGGCCCCGTCTATTCATAGAAGTAGCGCGGGGTGGCACACACGTGCTACTACTATCAACTTAGTAGTAGCGCAGGTTTTATACCCCGCGCTACTATGGCCTGTCGCGGGGGCACGACAGGGACCACTTAGTAGTAGTGCCGACCTGTTGTGCCCGTGCTACTACTATGCTCTACCAGTAGTGCCTTGTTTTTACCCGCGCTACTACTAAGTAGCAGTAGCACGGGCCAGTTAACCCACACCACTATTAAGTGGTTGCCTATAGGGGTTTTCCTAGTAGTGTCACATTTAGCAAGCAGATGGGTCTAAACCGCTCAATCCAAACAACAACCATTTTCTTCTGGAGAAGCATGATAATTCCAAAGTTTAGACGAAGGAACAAAAGATCATCATTGTACAAGTCCACAAATTTTTTGAAAGAAGATTACCTTCAATTCCCAACATTTCTCATAAAACTCAGTGGGGAATAATTTGTGCTAAATTTACTGGGTGTTAAGACTTTTGACCTTATTACCAGCTACGATCACATTCCTTGGCACCCATATGCTAGGCAATTTCTTTCGCCTATATCTAGTGTTTTCTTAGCTTTTACAAATGTAGATGTTCTAAGACAATATATTGTGTTGCTAATGAAGTACTAATTTTGAAATAAACGTATATATTACTGAAATATTATATTTGTTAGTCCTTCCGTCTCAAAATAAGTATCGCTGATTTCACACAACCTTGTGGGTGGAGGGAGTATTTTGTAATGTCACTTTCAAGAAAATATCACATAAGCAATCAATTGTAGAGTGCGATGTTGTTTGTATGATTGAAACATAGTCTAAGAAGTAGCTATTAATCGTATATCTCTTCGACTGCATACACTTAAAAGTCTGCCATTACACATTATTATTGATCTTACACCCAACGATATTTATATACTAGGTTATATTGGCGGATATCCTTTTAGGAAAGAAGAAAATGACGTCTAAAGTCATGGCCGCAACAAATGTAATGAGTAGGAAACCTGTTGTGGATAAGCACATTGCTTGGACAGTTGCCTAAACCAACCAAACAAGTACGGTTGGTCTTATCAGCACATCAGTACCTTGATTTTAGTATAGCATTTTAGGTTCAATTTTTTTGGGCCGGAAATTTTAGGTTGAATTTAACAAAATACGTGTACAAATAAGAATCTACCTGATCATTAATTCTGGGTCCGGCTCCACTCTTTTCATGGTTGCACTTCCTGTATTCACATAATTAAAAGACTAGAATATAAAACATGATATTACATGTATACCCAACAGCGTCCTCTGTACATTTTGTCTATGCATAAAAATACTTGCATTTATCCAGAGTTACTTTATTTGGAAGAAAGAATTTTTTCACTGGAAATATTTTCTGCACAAAAATCTGCAGCTGAGCACCTGAGATTTAGATGCGCATTTATGCTCTGGTCATCTGCCGTCTTATATCCTAATACTTTTTGTATCTCAGATGTGAATTATCTTTCTGACGCATACGGTAATTAAGATGAATAACATTAGAGGGGATATATTATTCTCTATGGTAAACTATTATGGATGACATGCAAGTTATTAATTAATTATTACTATTATATTGTTGCAATATTTTTTTTGAATTGGGCTAATCCCCTTTCCATTAAAGATATAACGGAAATACAGCCAACTCCAAGTTCACATGACAAGGGAAAGTGAAAAGGCGAGTTCAAGCACTCCAGAAAAACCCGCTGTGAGCTCGCAATTGAAACTTCCACTACGAGGCAAAAACTCTGAAGCACCATCAACACGCAACAACCAGAATCAAGTTCAGACCTCATTACAGCCTTCACAAAGGCAACAAAACATGTAGATTAAACCAAAACGAAGCCACAAAGTTCTCCATGTAGCTTGGTGTCTTGGCGGATCACTCCACAGTGTCGCCAACGTACGCGGTCGCGCAGAGCCTCATCATCTCTTTAGCATTCTCCTTCAGAATCATTGCGCCACGCTCCAGCTCCGTTAATTGCAATATTAATTGATCATGTAAAGATAGTTGCAATACATGACACTACATGCAACTGCATCTGGCTTAGAAGATCAATCCGTAATATCACTGATTTCACATAACCAATGCTATCTATGTATTCCATGAAAAATAAACCAATGGAATACAGAAATACATGAACTGTGTAATGAAAAACCATGCGGATTTGCTAGCTGAGACATTGCTAGGAACATCCGTGGGACATCACACTATCGTGTCATAAGAAGTGAACCAGCATGGTTTCACTTCAGTACCAATGTGATTACCCATGTAGTGTTTGTTTGTCGGACCTAACAGTTAAGAACTTGCGTTACTATCTTATTAAAGGCATTGTCTCCATGTTGATGTTCTAGCCTTGTTGTGTTAGATCTGGCATCCACGATGAAAAATCTTGCGCTAACAGGCTGGGCGTGGTGACGTTGGTGTGAGTGCTTTTTCTTTTGTTTTTTGTTCTGACTTGATGGATTGGTGCAGCAGAAAGTGACTTAGTCGTATGTGTTTTTTCATATCTTGTCATGGCTCAGCCAGTGTGGCCCACCTAATTCATCTGCCCTTGGCCCCCTCGCGTCTCCCCCATGGGCGACCTGGGGGAAACCCTAGCCACCGCTTCTCGCACCTCCTCCGCCCCTCTCCCTCCTCGCCGCCGCCCGCAGCGCTGCCGGACGAAGCCTGGCCGGCTGGGCGGCGGCGGGGCTTATCCCCATTCTTTTCGTCTTGGCTGGCGCGCGACAACGGGGTCGAGAGGAGCGTTGGGCGAACGTGGGATTCGGGGCGCGGCGGGCGGGTCTCCTGGCGGCGGCGTGCACGGCGCGATGGTGGCGGCCTGCATGTCGCGAGGTGGTGGCTGCGTTGGGCCTGCCCAGTGGTCGCGGGTGCCGCCAGATTCAGATCAGATCCATCTGGATCCTGTCTTCGGACTCCTTCGGTCGCCGCGGGGTGGTGATGGTCGTCACTGGCCACGTCGGACCGCTGGTTTCGGCGTCTGGAGATCTACAACGGGTTCTTCTCGATCCTCCTTTCTGGCGGGTCGAGCCCCATGGCTCTCGCATCTTCACAGGTTTTGAATCGTGGCTCCAGATCCAAAGCAGACGGAGGTTTGGTGGCATAGGATGGGACTGGAGGAAACTTTGGTCGGCTAGCCTGGCCCGGCATCAGCGACGTCACTCGACGCCGTTACCCTCCGTGGAGGCGAAGCCGAGGTCTCTCATATCCACCTCCGAACCCCTCTCGGACGAAAGTTCAAAATCCAGTCTGAAATGGGCGGCGGCGGCGGCCTGCGCGTCTTATCCTCCATGGAGGCGCCGTCTTGGGAGGACCTGCTGTTCGGGGGAGAGATGCTGTGGATGGTGGGCTCCGAGTACCTCTAGTAGTGGCGACGGTGTGGACGTTGCTAGGTGGTGCGGCATTGTATCTACCGGATAGATGACGACGAGTTTTGGCGGCATGGTGCAGCTGCATAGCGACGACGGATGCGGCTGGATGGACGAGCGCAAGGCGGTGGAGCTGTTTGGCACCATGGTGGCGTCGACGACAGCGAGACCGGGCAAGGTAGATGCATCAGTACAACATTGAAGATGGATTGATGGCATGTGGCTATGGCGGCCTCATACCTGGCAGGCGTCCTGATTGAGAAGTGCGCCGAACTGGTGAGTGCCCCATATCCGGCAGGCGTCCTGATTGGGACCTCAGGTCTTAGATGATAGGTATGGATGCGAGGTATGTTTGGTATTACGCCCAGACTATCAGCGCCCCTTCATCAACTGGTTAGGAGTAGCGACACATGTTGCCTAGACGGTGACTTTAGTCTTACTGTTGTATGACTTTGTAAGGTCTTATGTGAACAATTAATAAAGTGGCTGCATGCATTGTCAAGATGCAGAGGCCGGGTTCCTCCTTTTTTTAAAAAAAATATTGTCTCATCGCCGTGTGTCTTTAGATTCATTTTAAGATAGCTTACCAAATATGCGACCTGGTCTTATTGCTTTGTATCAATTTTAATATTATTATGGTGGTGTGCATCTGCAGATGCACAGGCCGGAATGTTTAAACTTTTTTTGGAAAAAAATGTGAGCATGTTCGTAATAGTGGTCTACTTTCTGTGAATCATGTAAATGTATGTGTTTTTTGTCAACTTTCATAAAAAGATGTAAATGTCATTTGGATGGCAAGACAGAAAGTGTGGGTTCTTCCGGGAAATATCATTCATCGCCTCGAATGTATCTCAGGAGTGCGACCCCCCTAACAGACTACAGGTGCGAGCTTAATCTCGTTCAGTATCAATACTGTTTATTGCATAGCGCAAGCACGATTGGTTCGTACCATGGAGTTTTCAAGGTGCTCTGGACCTCTGGTGTACTCTCAAGAGCGAGTGCATTTGGACATGTATTCGATTTTAACTTTCCTTAGTTATAACTAATTACTAATATATGTACAAAACAATATTATTTTTAGCGGAGCATAACAATTTATGTGCTGAAATATCATGGCAAGCCATATCTGTTTATCTATATTTGGTTATATTTGCTCCATGTAGAGTGCACGAATGGCAGCCTTAATTTGCAACAGAAAGATCTAAATTAATTAATTAATGGAAATCTCTTATTTATATTGCATTTTATAGAGCATGAGTGATTGATTCGGTTCACTGAATCTATCACTCAAGCTTCACAAACCATACACTACAATATAGTAATATATATGTACAAACAATTCGGCTGGAGATAGTAGCACCAGACGACCCCGGCCTTATTGAGCTACACACATGCAGACCAGCAAAAGCCACACGCACGCGCACGTAGTACCGTGGTATTTTGATCGCACACATACAATACATACGTACGGTGGTAATATATATGGCGGCCGGCCGTCCTGCGAGGTAGACGAAAACTACCTCGTGGTATCTATATCTTACCCAGGGCAGACAGGCAAGCTTGGAAGCTCACGCGTCGCGGACCTCGAAGACGTTGCGCGTCTTGACGACGACGTCGTACATGTGGACGAGCTTGAGGCGGGCGAAGTCTCGCGGGACGGAGATGAGGTGCACGGTGGAACGCTGGTGGAACTGGAGCAGGCACGGGTCGTTGAGGTAGCGCTCCCACCCCAGCTCCCGCAGCCGCCGCTCCAGGACGTCGTACGTGGTCACCACCTCGCCGCTCGGCACATGCACCAGCACTTTGCCCGGCCGCGCCCCGCTCCCGCCGCCGCGGCCGGGCGCCTCGCTGTCCGCCCGCCTCACGATCCCGTCCTCGAATACCCACACGCCAGTCATGCTAGCTATTTCACTCGACTTGACTAGCTCGTAGGCTCTTGCTAACAGCTTGCAAGATGTATCGATTTCAGAGGTGATCGATCAACAACGGTGATTGAAGGTGCAAAGAGGTGGGAAGATGGTGCAGAGCTTATATAGAGGCGAAGGCTACCGGGATGACGTCGGAGGCCGGGCGCACTGCTTATTACGGAGTGGCTCCTGCATCGGCTAAGGTGGGTCCCGCCAGCTCAGCGGTGGTGTCCTTGGAATGGGGTGGTGTGGGCCCCCGGGAATCACGGCGCCTCCAACCATAGAAGGAGAACATAGTTGGAAGTTTCCAATCGAATACTGACAATCAACCGTTCGATCACAGAATGAATGGCCAGATCCGTTGTGTTCCTCTGGGCCACGGAAAAGCAAGATGGTCATCGAAGCCGTCTATAATAACGATGGAAAAGGGCAGAGATATACCTTGTAATAACTATGTTTTTTAATAAATAATACAGTATGGACACAGACCCTCATAAACACATACATACACTCGCCGCTATTAATACATGGACGCACACCATACGCTATGAGCAATTCCGAATGATTGAGCTGACAAGTTTTGAGATTGACATCACAGGCGCCTCATTATCGATGGAACGTCGCCTCCACCTGTGGCCATCCAACCACAGGTCGGTTATCTTTCTTTTTTTGGTAAAGGGTATGTATTTAATATCATGTCTTTTCCAAGTACGCCAAGTCCATGCAACACCATGCATATTTAAAATAATGAGTGTATGCGCGTGTATATGAGCGCTTGCGTCTATACTGTGTTTAAAAATATATTAAAGAATGAAAGATACAAACTATACAAAAATTTAATACGTACCAACATTCCTAAGTTTAATCTACTATCGCCCTTGAGCATATAGATGGTCCAGGAATAATGTTGAAGATTAAATGATACCTTAACAAGAGCATGATCATCCATGTAGTATCCACATACAAGGTCGTTGACTATATTATCAATCATTACGGTACACTTGAATAAATTTCTCAATGATTTCGAGCACAATTGTCTCCTGTCAAAGTTTCAAAGAGAATATCAAAATTATATTGAATACATTAGCAAGAATTTTCATAACACAATGTAATTCATGTATATGCAATCACTATCAAGACTCCAACCCAAGTTCCGCATGTATTATAATTCACTTGTCTTCCTGCGTTAGTTCACATCTCTATCCATGTGTGCAACAAGTGAGCGCAGTCTACGTCAACACTTATTGAAAAAAATAGAATAATGATGGGGATTTGTAGTAGTAAAAAATGAAAATAGTTTCACATCAACACATGTGATGGTTGTGCAATGTAAAAAGTCTTATAATTGATGCTAATGCAAGTAATAGGTATTGCCATGCAACTAGAATGCACGTAGAGATATGATGAAACCTATCATGTGACTAAGTGGTGGTGCATTTGACTTGGTTGATCATGAAGGCATATCACTCTTGAGGTGGCTCATTATTGGTATATACAAGTCAAGTTAATATAAATTTCCCACTAAACTACAAAAAAGACACATTCATAATGTTACATGTTTGTCAGTAGCTAACTTTTTTCGTCATCGATGTACACCCATGACATTTTTATCACGAAATCAAGATAATCATACTTGTGTCGTTGTAGATCACTTCCACGACAAAACACACTTTTTGTCATGGAAGTGTGCTATTTCATAACAGAAAATGATGTGTCATGGAAGTGATCTTCGTCACGGGTGACAATGTCAACTGAGACACCACCAACATGTGGCAGTCGGCATAATGGGTCACCATTAAGCCAATGGGTGTGAGTTCTTGATCAGGTACCCGTTAATGACGTGGCCTCCTGTTGATCCTCCACATGTCAACGTCTTACTGAAGTGAGTAGTCCACATGTCGGCCAATTATTGGGATAGTTGTCGCACATAGAAAGGCCCGCTTTTGTTGTTCCCAGGATGGCACGTGTCATCGACCACTAGAGGCTCATTTAGTTTAAAAGGTCAACCATGTCAAGGTTTTGTTAAGAACCGCGACCTTGGGCCATTACCAGTATGAACCATAAGCGACATGCGTACGTTTCGCCAACTACCAACATATTATATGCATCTTAACGTTAGGCCCATTAGTAATCTTTTGACATTTAGTTTGTCTTCTGGAATAATGTTAATGGCTCATGTTATATTTAGGATGAATCTCGTCCTCGAGATTCGGTTGCTCGGAAAACAAATCAGGGTATGCAGTCCTTAAGAAATCCTCCCTTTCTCAGGTAGCTTCATCCTTGGTATGATGTTCCCATTGTACTTTGTAAAACTTGATTGATTTGCCGTGGGAGACTCGTCCATCTCATCTAATATCCAAGAAGGTTTCTCTTCATATGTCAAATCCTTAGCAAGCTCTATCTCGGTCAGATCTGTCCATTTCTCGGGAGGTGATATGCACTTTCGCAGTTGTGACACGTGGAAGACATCGTGAACTTCAGATAACTCAGGTAGTAGCTCTAACCGATAGCCACTGTACCAACTCTTGTCATGCTCGAGAACGGGCCAATGAATCTGGGTGCGAGCTTTCCTCGAGTCTGGAACCTCTTAACTCCTTTCATGGGGGTGACTCGGAGATAGGCATACTCCCCTGGTTCAAAGCTGATTTTGAAGGAAATATTCCCTAGAGGCAATAATAAAGTAGTTATTTATATTTCCTTATATCATGATAAATTTTTATTATTCATGCTAGAATTGTATTAAGTGAAAACTTGATACATGTGTGGATACATAGACAAAACTCAGTGTCCCTAGTAAGCCTCTACTAAACTAGCTCATTAATCAAAGATGGTTAAGTTTCCTAACCATAGACATGTGTTGTCATTTGATGAATGGGATCACATCTATAGGAGAATGATGTGGATAAGACCCATCTGTTAGCTTAGCATATTGTAACGCCCTCGATGCGGCTATATCTCCCACGTGTCGAAGCACGACTTAGAGACATAACGCATTGAAAGCAATGTCGCAAGTGAGGTAATCTTCACACAACCCATGTAATACATAAGGGAAAAAGTAACATAGTTGGCTTACAATCTCCACTTCACACAATACATGAATAAAACATTACATCATCCGAATACAATCAAGGTCCGACTACGGAACCAAACTAAAAGAAGAACCCCAAATGCGACAAAGGTCCCCGATCGACCCCAACTGGGCTCCACTACTGACCAACTAGAACGAAACAACACAAAGGACAAGATCTTCATCGAGCTCCTCCTAAGCTTGGTTGCATCATCTACACGGACTCATCGGCACCTGCAAGCTGGTTTTGGAAGTATCTGTGAGCCACGGGGACTCAGCAATCTCGCACCCTCGCGATCAAGACTATTTAAGCTTATGGGTAAGGTAAAAGGTATGAGGTGGAGCTGCAGCAAGCGACTAGCATATATGGTGGCTAACATACGCAAATGAGAGCGAGGAGAGAAGGCAAAGCATGGTCGATAAAAGTATGATCAAGAAGTGATCCTATAACAACCTACGTCAAGCATAACTCCAACACCGTGTTCACTTCCCGGACTCCGCCGAGAAGAGACCATGACGGTTACACACGCTGTTGATTCATTTTAATTAAGGTCAAGTTTAGGTTTTCTACAACCGGACGTTAACAAATTCCCATCTGCCCATAACCGCGGGCACGGCTTTCGAAAGTTCAAAACCCTGCAGGGGTGTCCCAACTTAGCCCATGACAAGCTCTCACGGTCAACGAAGGAATAGACCTCCTCCCGAGACATTTCGATCACACTCGGTATCCCGGTAAAACAAGACATTTCGACAGGGTAAAACTAAACCAGCAACACCGCCCGAATGTGCCGACAAATCCCGATAGGAGCTGCACATATCTCTTTCTCAGGGCACACCGGATCATCCAAACTTCTGGTAGGCCAGCCCAGAGTTGCCCCTGGTGGTCACCGGCGGCTGACAAGTTGGACCAACACTCAGAGGAGCACTGGCCCGGGGGGTAAAGTAAAGATGACCCTTGAGTCCGCGAAACCCAAGGGAAAAAGAGGCTAGGTGGCGAATGGTAAAACCAATGTTGGGCATTGCTGGAAGAGCTTTACTTAAGGCGAACTATCAAGGGGTTCCCATAATAGCCCAACCGCGTAAGGAACGCAAAATCCGGGAACATAACACCGATATGACGGAAACTAGGGCGGCAAGAGTGGAACAAAACACCAGGCATAGGGCCGAGCCTTCCACCCTTTACCAAGTATATAGATGCATTAATTAAATAAGATATATTGTGATATCCCAACAAGTAAACACGTTCCAACCAGGAACAACATCTCCATGTTCCAACAAGGAACAAAACTTCAATCTTCACCTGCAACTAACACCGCTATAAGAGGGGCTGAGCAAAGCGGTAACATAGTCAATCAACAGTTTGCTAGGACAAGGTGGGTTAGAGGCTTGACATGGCAATTTGGCAGGCTTGAAAGCAAGTGGTAGGCATCGTAGCATTGGCATAGCAAAAGAGCGAGCAAATCTAGCATAGCAAAGATAGTAGTGATTTCGAGGGTATGATCATCTTGCCTGAAATCCCGCAAGGAAGAAGAATGAGTCCATGAAGAAGACAAACGGATGTAGACGAACGGGTCCTCACAAACACGACGTTAACGGAACCAACCCAAAGAAGCAACACCGGAAAGAAGCAAACAACATAGTAAACAACCACCACATAAGCATGGCATGATGCACAAACAAGTATGATGCATGTCCGGTTTAATGAAGCATGGCATGGCAAAGTGCACAAGCAACCCTACACATTATGTGGAGCTCAATATGCAACGGAGTTGCATATTGAAGAAAACACCACATGACTTATTTAGTTCTCTCTCATTTAGGTAACCAACAAGATTAAATGTTGTTAACATGGCAAGAAGGTGAAGCAAAGTAAAACTACCTATCTAGTCAAGTTTAAATGAGGCCGGAAGCAACGAACAACAATTCCGGTAAATCCCCATAGCATATTTTTGATTTGGTGCGGTTCTGCCCTAAACGCAAATTTTAGAGTTAATAAACATGCAAAACAAGTACACCATGTTAAACTAGGCAAAATTCCACCCCATTTACATATAAAGTTTATTAAATTTGGAGTTACGGTTATTTAGTTATGAATTAAAGCATTTTAACATGGCATAGGAGAAAAAATTAATCAAACAACATTTTAAACATTTTAAACATGGATGAAAGTTGGATATTATGAATCTAGACAAAATTCTAAGCAAGTTTCATATATAAATAATTTTAAACCGATGCACGGATGATGAGTTATTAAATGTATGAAGTTTAGGGGCTATTTTGTAAAAAAACTGCAGTCTCAGGAAAAATGGACAAATTCGCAGCGCACAGAAAAAAACAACTATGGGCTGAATCTGAGAAGAACTGGGCTGCTCACCATGGGCCACGGCCCGGTCTGCGAGGGAAGCTGGCGGCGGCCTAGCGGGCAGGCCGGCTTAGGCGCGCTGGGCCTAAGGTCGGGGCTTGACGCTGCGTTGCGCTGCTCACCTAGCTGGGCTCAGCCCAGGTCGGTGGAGGCAGCCCAGGGGGCGTGGTCGAGCAGGCCGATGGAGAGGGGTGGTGTTGGGCCTGGGCGTCCGATCAACGAAGGGGCGAGCGGGAAGCAGAGGAGGAGCGACACGGCGGCGACCGACGGATTCCGGCGAGGGGACGGCGGCAGGCGGCGGAGATGGGCCCGGCTGGCGACGGGAATGGGTGGATCCGGCCCCTGGGCACCGGATCTGGCCAGATGACGGCACCACCGGGGTCGGCGGCAAGCGACGACGGCGGCTCGGCTCCCTGGCCACGGAGAGAGAGAGGTTACAGGAGAGAGAGAGAGAGAGAGAGAGAGAGAGACAAGAGCAGGGCGAATGCCAGGGGAAGCAGAGGTGGTACCTGGCGGCGGATCCGGTGGCGCTCGCCGGTGCGGGATCGCGGCAAGGTTGGGCGGAGGCGTGGGGGAGCTGGTGTAGCGGGCGACGGTGGCTCAGGCTGGTCGACTGGGCGGCGCTACGAGCGGACGAGCGGGCGTGCGGCGGTGCAGGACGCGGGCGCCTCGGGCCCAGATCGGCCCGGGGCAGGCCTGAGATGGGCATCAGCGGGCCCTGCAGGAGGAGGAGGGAGGCAGGGGCGATGTGGCAGCGTAGGAGTGGTGGAGGCCGGTGGCTTCGGTGGCGCTAGCAAGTGGAGATGTGCCAAGTGGCGGAGGGGGCTTCGGCCGGCATGGAAATGTAGGTGGTCGGGGGCGCTGATGATTAGGGGCGCGGAAATGGAGGTGGAGTGGAAGGAATGACCAGATTTGGAAGGAGGGGTTTCCTTATATAGGCAGGGTTCGGGTTTGAGGGGTTAGGAGAGGTTTTTGGAGCCTCCGATCGCGATCCGACGGCTCCGGACGCGAGGAGGGGTAGGTTGGAGCTTGTGGGCTGTGTAGAAGGCCTCAGACTGAGACGAGAGAAGAGAGAGAGACCCGGCGTCTGTTTCCGGAGACCGAAAATGTCCGACGTTATAGACCGGCTATATTACCGCTATAGTTAATCGTTGGGGCGTCAAACGAACTCCGATTGTGATGAAACTTGGCAGGCGGTCTACCTACACTATAACAAGACCGCACACCAACTCTCATCCCATTCCGAGAACATTTTCCATCCACATATAAAATAATATTTTGGACATGCCGCGGGCGCGTGCAAGTGTGTCTGGGCTCAGAACGGACAACGGAAGGAACGAGGAGACCGGGACTGATGCAAGTTTTGAAAACATGATGATGTAATGCAAATGATGACATGATAAGATGCAACACGCAAGCAAATGACATGGCAACGACGGCAAATAACTGAAAGACACCTGGCACATCGGTCTCGGGGCGTTACAACACTCCACCACTACGAGAGGATCTCGTCCCGAGATCTAGAATGGCACTGGAGGGACAATGGAAAGAAAGAGAAGAGGTAAAACTAAGTGCTTCTTTGACAAACGAGTGAGACCAAAGAACCTTGAAAAGGTTAAGCCATTTCGAGAAAAAGAATAACGGAGATGACAAATTTGACAACACTCCGTTAGAAAAGAGGGACAAAGAACATTGCGAAAAACCTTGAGGTTGAAGGGCAAGATGTATATTGAAACCACTCCGGTTAAAACAAGATAGAGAAGGATTAAGAATGATATAATTTGAGCATCACTCCGTCTGAGAAGGGAGGCAAAACTTGGCAGAATGGGAAAAATTCGAAAAGCAGGCACGACACTCCGGTTAAAAGGATAAGGACGAAAAGAACACGATCCTGACAAAACAAGAAGATGGGTTGCAGAGAGCAACATCACATTGCCTCCGGAACGAAAGAGTAGAGTAAAGATAATTGAGACAAATGAATGTAGAAGACAATGCCAACTTCTGCTACAGAAGAGCCTGAAAAGGCATCTTTAGGAGAAGGGTTGAACGGAGTTGTTGGAAAACCAACAACGAAAAGAATAAGTTTGATATGATCTTATGGAGTACATCTCAAATTATGAGGTGACAACCTGCCACTCACGGGAAAAGAATTGTATTGATATGAACTAGGAGACAAGAAAGTATATCGCACCGGAAAGGACAAATGAACTTGAGTCATTTATGAGCACCATAATAGCAACAATCCTTAGGGAAGGCTTTAGGTGAACTATAACCCAAGATAACTCAATTGACGAGATTGATGGATTTAAATTATCTCATCCTTGACAACATGTGAATCATGAAACATGAACTCAAATTATCAAGAATGACATAATACCACCTCTATTGATACGGAAGGAAGAATTGCACTCCGGTTAGAAAGATGAAGAAAACTTGAGTTCCTCAAAAAAGAATCTCGATGAAAACTTCGAGAAGGGATAAAATCCTTGATGAACCATCATGTAAAACCTTCATGAAGAACTCCGGTAAAACAAAAGAATGATCAAACGGAAAGAAAGGGTAGTTGAAAACACAAGGTGAAGCCTTGCAATGATATAGATGGAGCTTCGCGATGAGATAATGCGGAAAAGCTTGGAACTCCAGAAAAGAAAAGATGAAACAAGTTCGACCGAGAATTTTGATGAGGCTCTGGAATAAGGAATTGAATTTACTCGATGAAACAAGAATAAGAATTACATTATGCTTATCCTTCACCAATTAAATTGATGAAAATCAACGGATTTGACATATTACTTATTCTCGTAGAAAGGATTAAGATAGATACAGCGCAAACTTGAGAAAGTCTTCCACGAACCACCGGAAGGATTGAAACAACGAATAAATTGATATGATAATGAAGGAAAAGAAATCTTTGGAGAACCACCGTAAGAATTGAAAAAGAACGAATAAAACCTAAAGAAACACCGGGAAGAATTAAGCAAATGAACGAAGACGCTTGAGAGAATTTAGATACATGAGAGCGAAGAGATCACGAGCTGATTAGAGATCACTTGATGCACCGGTAAAATTTGAGAATGATAGCTGAAAGCTAAGAATGAATAAACTCTGAGATGATGGACTCCGAGAAGCAAACTGAAAAGAATATTGAAATGCTCCGGATAGGTGAAAAGAATTCTCACGATCAAAACAATTATGAGAGGATGGCAACAAGCTAGAATCACGAATCTTGAAGAGAATGCAGCAAGATTGAGAGAAAATCTTCTTCGGTCTCCAAAATCTGAGAATTACGACGAGAAACACCACCATGAATTGTTGAGGCACCGGAATAAAGAAGAATATAAAAGTTGAATCAACGATGAAATGAATTTGAAAGATCTTGGAGAAGGACATTTGACTGATGATAATTCATTCTTGCGTCAAACTTTAAAAGGAATTTAGGATATCTCCAGGAAATAAGAAGAGTCAGGTAAGATCCTGGGAATAGACCTATGGGTTAGGGCCCACTCAAAGAAACACCGTTGAACGATTTAAAAGAGAGGTTGCACCGGTTGAATTAAATGACTTGAATGAGATAACAACCTGGAAAGATCTTGAACGAATGCAGAGTGGAAAACACGAATCTTCGAGATATCTTTAGCACTGCGGAACAAATGAATAACGAAAAGTTAATGATTGAGAGGTGCACCGGCAAGAGAAGATATTTGAAAAAAAGAAAAGAATATGATCAAACACCGAGAGCTTGAATAGAATCCACCGGAGAAGAAAACGAGTGAAAAGTGACGAACTTGAAGCTCCGTTAGAATCTTCATGAGAATCACCGGATAAGAACATTGACGGAAAAGGAAAGAAGAGGCCTCGCATCAATAAGATGGATCTTGATCAAGAAATCTGAATCCTTCAAGAAAACAAGGGTGGGTGGGTGGGAAAACACTGTTAAGAATGAAACAAACATCGTTGAGAAGAAATGATAATTGATCTTGCTGATGTTGAAAGGATCGGATCCACTTGAAGAGAAAACACGCCGGTGAAAAAGGATTGACAAGACAATCTTGATGATCAAGAAGGATTGGTATCCACATCGGAGTATGAGAACACCATTTTGGAAAGGTATGGAATCAACACTTGACATTGAAGCAACTTGAATACCACAACTCAAAACAAAACAAAGGATTGGCTTGCAGAATAAGCCGGAACAAACATATGATAGAGATTTCGTCCGAAGTTTTCGTGGTGGGGCCTACACGGGCTCGATCGTACAACACCATCATGTACAAGGCAGTGCACATGACATACGAAGCATCCCCGAGTCGGCATAGCCAAGGACTCTTTAAGACACAACGAGACCACTGTAAAACCGACCGTGAATAGGCGGACCACTAGACGTCGAACCCCAATTTCATATCATACATCTGTCGGAAAGATATCCTAAGAACTACTTGAATTCCCACCTATGAAACTCCCGAACCTTTCCGGTTATGCAATCAGGTGTTGGGGATACAGGGGAAGCATAATATCTCACCCAAACTAACAAATCCTACATCCAGCTGCATCCATCCTTCAACACATAACCAAGAAACCTTCAGAAATCATCTACCTCAACCTTTGAAAAGCATCCGTTATACAAGTTATGGCGATACTCCCGAACTCCCACCCCAGTACTGGGTGGCATCGAGGTTATCTCACCAACGAACTGCATAAAAGAAATTTTCGATGTTGTCGTACTAAACTCAGGTATTCCAGAACTTCAACGATAAAATTATGACGACAACACCTCAGAGCTCAACTCCCCGGGACACTTCCACAAAACCCCTGACAGGAGGCACCAAGACAATGTTCTCGTCACAAAACCATCGGAACGATTCCAAGATACCCGCGTGATCCTAAATTTTTTTTAGTGAAATTTGAGAAGAGAAGAGTCAAAACTCTACGTCAGGATGCCTTACCAGAGCGATGAAGGGACTGAGGAGTAAAAATAATTCCTAAACTCTCTGATATATAATTCCTAAATGACTCAAAACATTTTTCTAGACTCAACAACGGCTGCTAAAAACGATCAATCAGTGGGGGCTCCTAAGGTCGGGGAAGGCTCTGATTACCAACTTGTAACGCCCTCGATGCGGCTATATCTCCCACGTGTCGAAGCACGACTTAGAGACATAACCGCATTGAAAGCAATGTCGCAAGTGAGGTAATCTTCACACAACCCATGTAATACATAAGGGAAAAAGTAACATAGTTGGCTTACAATCTCCACTTCACACAATACATGAATAAAACATTACATCATCCGAATACAATCAAGGTCCGACTACGGAACCAAACTAAAAGAAGAACCCCAAATGCGACAAAGGTCCCCGATCGACCCCAACTGGGCTCCACTACTGACCAACTAGAACGAAACAACACAAAGGACAAGATCTTCATCGAGCTCCTCCTGAGCTTGGTTGCCTCATCTGCACGGACTCATCGGCACCTGCAAGCTGGTTTTGGAAGTATCTTTGAGCCACGGGGACTCAGCAATCTCGCACCCTCGCGATCAAGACTATTTAAGCTTATGGGTAATGTAAAAGGTATGAGGTGGAGCTGCAGCAAGCGACTAGCATATATGGTGGCTAACATACGCAAATGAGAGCGAGGATAGAAGGCAAAGAACGGTCGATAAAAGTATGATCAAGAAGTGATCCTATAACAACCTACGTCAAGCATAACTCCAACACCGTGTTCACTTCCTGGACTCCACCGAGAAGAGACCATCACGATTACACACGCTGTTGATTCATTTTAATTAAGGTCAAGTTTAGGTTTTCTGCAACTGGACGTTAACAAATTCCCATCTGCCCATAACCGCGGGCACGGCTTTCGAAAGTTCAAAACCCTGCAGGGGTGTCCCAACTTAGCCCATGACAAGCTCTCACGGTCAACGAAGGAATAGACCTCCTCCCGAGACATTCCGATCAGACTCGGTATCCCGGTACAACAAGATATTTCAACAGGGTAAAACTAAACCAGCAACACCGCCCGAATGTGCCGACAAATCCCGATAGGAGCTGCACATATCTCTTTCTCAGGGCACACCGGATCGTCCAAACTTCCGGTAGGCCAGCCCAGAGTTGCCCCTGGTGGTCACCGGCGGCTGACCAGTTGGACCAACACGCAGAGGAGCACTGGCCCGGGGGGGGGGGTAAAATAAAGATGACCCTTGAGTCCGTGAAACCCAAGGGAAAAAGAGGCTAGGTGGCGAATGGTAAAACCAATGTTGGGCATTGCTGGAAGAGCTTTACTTAAGGCGAACTGTCAAGGGGTTCCCATAATAGCCCAACCGCGTGAGGAACGCAAAATCCGGGAACATAACACTGATATGACGGAAACTAGGGCGGCAAGAGTGGAACAAAACACCAGGCATAGGGCCGAGCCTTCCACCCTTTACCAAGTATATAGATGCATTAATTAAATAAGATATATTGTGATATCCCAACAAGTAAACACGTTCCAACCAGGAACAACATCTCCATGTTCCAACAAGGAACAAAACTTCAATCTTCACCTGCAACTAACAACGCTACAAGAGGGGCTGAGCAAAGCGGTAACATAGCCAATCAACGGTTTGCTAGGACAAGGTGGGTTAGAGGCTTGACATGGCAATTTGGGAGGCTTGAAAGCAAGTGGTAGGCATCGTAGCATTGGCATAGCAAAAGAGCGAGCAAATCTAGCATAGCAAAGATAGTAGTGATTTCGAGGGTATGATCATCTTGCCTGAAATCCCGCAAGGAAGAAGAACGAGTCCATGAAGAAGACAAACGGGTGTAGATGAACGGGTCCTCACAAACACGACGTTAACGGAACCAAGCCGAAGAAGCAACATCGGAAAGTAGCAAACAACATAGTAAACAACCACCACATAAGCATGGCATGATGCACAAACAAGTATGATGCATGTCCGATTTAATGAAGCATGGCATGGCAAAGTGCACAAGCAACCCTACACATTAAGTGGAGCTCAATATGCAACGGAGTTGCATATTGAAGAAAACACCACATGACTTATTTAGTTCTCTCTCGTTTAGGTAACCAACAAGATTAAATGTTGTTAACATGGCAAGAGGGTGAAGCAAAGTAAAACTACCTATCTAGTCAAGTTTAAATGAGGCCGGAAGCAACGAACAACAATTCCGGTAAATCCCCATAGCATATTTTTGATTTGGTGCGGTTCTGCCCTAAACGCAAATTTTAGAGTTAATAAACATGGAAAACAAGTAGACCATGTTAAACTAGGCAAAATTCCACCCCATTTACATATAAAGTTTATTAAATTTGGAGTTACGGTTATTTAGTTATGAATTAAAGCATTTTAACATGGCATAGGAGCAAAAATTAATCAAACAACATTTTAAACATTTTAAACATGGATGAAAGTTGGATATTATGAATCTAGACAAAATTCTAAGCAAGTTTCATATATAAATAATTTTAAACCGATGCACGGATGATGAGTTATTAAATGTATGAAGTTTAGGGGCTATTTTGTAAAAAAACTGCAGTCTCATGAAAAATGGACAAATTCGCAGTGCACAGAAAAAAACAACTATGGGCTGAATCTGAGAAGAACTGGGCTGCTCACCATGGGCCACGGCCCGGTCTGCGAGGGAAGCTGGCGGCGGCCTAGCGGGCAGGCCGGCTTAGGCGCGCTGGGCCTAAGGTCGGGGCTTGACGCTGCGTTGCGCTGCTCACCTAGCTGGGCTCAGCCCAGGTCGGTGGAGGCGGCCTAGGGGGCGTGGTCGAGCAGGCCGGTGGAGAGGGGTGGTGTTGGGCCTGGGCGTCCGGTCAACGGAGGGGCGAGCGAGAAGCAGAGGAGGAGCGACACAGCGGCGACCGACAGATTCCGGCGAGGGGACGGCAGCAGGCGGCGGAGATGGGCCCGGCTGGCGATGAGAATTGGTGGATCCGGCCCTTGGGCACCGGATCTGGCCAGATGACGGCACCACCGGGGTCGGCGGCAAGCGACGACGGCGGCTCGGCTCCTTTGGCCACGGAGAGAGAGGGAGAGGTTACAGGGGAGAGAGAGAGACAGGAGCAGGGCGAACGCCAGGGGAAGCAGAGGTGGTACCTGGCGGCGGATCCGGTGGTGCTCGCCGGTGCGGGGTCGCGGCAAGGTTGGGCGGAGGCGTGGGGGAGCTGGTGTAGCAGGCGACAGTGGCTCAGGCTGGTCGACTGGGCGGCGCTACGAGCGGACGAGCGGGCGTGCGGCGGTGCAGGACGCGGGTGCCTTGGGCCCAGATCGGCCCGGGGCGGGCCTGAGATGGGCTTCAGCGGGCCCTGCGGGAGGAGGAGGGAGGCAGGGGCGATGTGGCAGCGTAGGAGTGGTGGAGGCCGGTGGCTTCGGTGGCGCTAGCCAGTGGAGATGTGCCAAGTGGCGGAGGGTGCTTTGGCCGGCACGGAAATGTAGGTGGTCGGGGGCGCTGATGATTAGGGGCGCGGAAATGGAGGTGGAGGGGAAGAATGACCAGATTTGGAAGGAGGGGTTTCGTTATATAGGCAAGGTTAGGGTTTGAGGGGTTAGGAGAGGTTTTTGGAGCCTCCGATCGCGATCCGATGGCTCCGGACGCGAGGAGGGGTAGGTTGGAGCTTGTGGGTTGTGCAGAAGGCCTCAGACTGAGACGAGAGAAGAGAGAGAGACCCGGCGTCTGTTTCCGGAGACCGAAAACGTCCGACGTTATAGACCGGCTATATTACCGCTATAGTTAATCATTGGGGCGTCAAACGAACTCCGATTCTGATGAAACTTGGCAGGCGGTCTACCTACACTATAACAAGACCGCACGCCAACTCTCATCCCATTCCGAGAACATTTTCCGGCCACTTATAAAATAATATTTTGGACATGCCGCGGGCGCGTGCAAGTGTGTCTGGGCTCAAAACGGACAACGGAAGGAACGAGGAGACCGGGACTGATGCAAGTTTTGAAAACATGATGATGCAATGCACATGATGACATGATAAGATGCAACACACAAGCAAATGACATGGCAACGACGGCGAATAACTGAAAGACACCTGGCACATCGGTCTCGGGGCGTTACACATATTGTTCGTTAAGTTTTATTTCTATTGCTTTCTTCATGTCAAATACATATTCCTTCGACTATGAGATTATGCAACTCCCGGATACCGGAGGAATACCTTGTGCGCTATCAAACATCACAGCATAACTGGGTGATCACAAAGATGCTCTACAGGTATCTCCGAAGGTGTTTGTTGAGTTGGCATAGATCGAGATTAGGATTTGTCACTCCGAGTATCGTGTTGGGGAATGTAGTAATTTCAAAAAAATTCCTACGCACACGCAAGATCATGGTGATGCATAGCAACGAGAGGGGAGAGTGTTGTCTATGTACCCTCGTAGACCGGAAGCGGAAGCGTTAGCACAACGCGGTTGATGTAGTGATACGTCTTCATGGCCCGACCGATCAAGCACCGAAACTACGACACGTCCGAGTTCTAGCACACGTTCAGCTCGATGACGATCCCCGGACTCCGATCCAGCAAAGTGTCGGGGAAGAGTTCCGTCAGCACGATGGCGTGGTGACGATCTTGATGTTCTACCGTCGCAGAGCTTCGCCTAAGCACCGCTACAATATTATCGAGGATTATGGTGGAGGGGGGCACCGCACACGGCTAAGAGAACGATCACGAAGATCAACTTGTGTGTCTTTGGGTGCCTCCCTGCCCCCATATATAAAGGAGCAAGGAGGGAGGAGGCCGGCCCTAGGAGGGGCGCGCCAGGGGAGTAGGATTCCTACTCCTAGTTGGAGCAGGTTTCGTCCTTTCCTAGTCCAACTAGGAGAAGGGGGGAAAGGGGGGAAGAGGGGAAGGAAGGGAGAGAGGGGCCGCGCCCCAAACCCCTTGTCCAATTCGGAGTGGGCTTGGGAGGGGCGCGCGCCACCTCCTAGTCCTTCCCACTAAGGCCCATTAAGGCCCATTGCTTCTTCCTCGTATTCCCGTAACTCCCCGGTACCTCCGAAAATACCCGAATCACTCGAAACCTTTCCGATGTCCGAATATAGTCGTCCAATATATCGATCTTTACGTCTCGACCATTTCAAGACTCGTCGTCATGTCCCCGATCTCATCCGGGACTCCGAACTCCTTAGGTACATCAAAACATATAAACTCATAATGAAACTGTCATCGAAACCTTAAGCGTGCGGACCCTATGGGTTCGAGAACAATGTAGACATGACCGAGACACGTCTCTGGTCAATAACCAATAGCGGAATCTGGATGCTCATATTGGCTCCCACATATTCTACGAGGATCTTTATCGGTCAGACCGCATAACAACATACGTTGTTCCCTTTGTCATCGGTATGTTACTTGCCCGAGATTCGATCGTCGGTATCTCAATACCTAATTCAATCTCGTTACCGGCAAGTCTCTTTACTCGTTCCGTAATACATCATCTCGCAACTAACTCATTAGTTGTAATGCTTGCAAGGCTTATGTGATGTGCATTACTGAGAGGGCCCAGAGATACCTCTCCGACAATCGGAGTGACAAATCCTAATCGCGAAATACGCCAACCCAACATGTACCTTTGGAGACACCTATAGAGCTCCTTTATAATCACCCAGTTACGTTGTGACGTTTGGTAGCACACAAAGTGTTCCTCCGGTAAACGGGAGATGCATAATCTCATAGTCATAGGAACATGTATAAGTCATGAAGAAAGCCATAGCAACATACTAAACGATCAGGTGCTAAGCTAACGGAATGGGTCAAGTCAATCACATCATTATCCTAATGATGTGATCCCGTTAATCAAATGACAACTCATGTCTATGGTTAGGAAACATAACCATCTTTGATTAACAAGCTAGTCAAGTAGAGGCATACTAGTGACACTTTGTTTGTCTATGTATTCACACAAGTATTATGTTTCTGGTTAATACAATTATAGCATGAATAATAAACAATTATCATGATATAAGGAAATAAATAATAACTTTATTATTGCCTCAAGGGCATATTTCCTTCAGTCTCCCACTTGCACTAGAGTCAATAATCTCGTTCACATCGCCATGTGATTTAACAACAATAGTTCACATCACCATGTGATTAACACCCATAGTTCACATCGATATGTGATCAACACCCAAAGGTTTACTAGAGTCAGTAATCTAGTTCACATCGCTATGTGATTAACACCCAAAGAGTACTAAGGTGTGATCATGTTTTTCTTGTGAGATAATTTTAGTCAATGGGTCTGTCACATTCAGATCCATAAGTATTTTGCGAATTTCTATGTCAACAATGCTCTGCACGGAGCTACTCTAGCTATTTGCTCCCACTTTCAATATGTATCCAGATTGAGACTTAGAGCCATCTGGATCAGTGTCAAAACTTGCATCGACATAACCCTTTACGATGAACCTTTTTGTCACCTCCATAATCGAGAAACATATCCTTATTCCACTAAGGATAATTTTGACCGCTGTCCAGTGATCTACTCCTAGATAACTATTGTACTCCCTTGCCAAAATCAGTGTAGGGTATACAATAGATCTGGTACATAGCATGGCATACTTTATAGAACCTATGGCCGAGGCATAGGATTTGAATTTCATTCTTTTTCTATCTTCTGCCGTGGTCGGGCTTTGAGTCTTACTCAATTTCACACCTTGTAACACAGTCAAGAACTCTTTCTTTGACTGTTCCATTTTGAACTACTTCAAAATCTTGTCAAGGTATGTATTTATTGAAAAAAACTTATCAAGCGTCTTGATCTATCTCTATAGATCTTGATGCTCAATATGTAAGCAGCTTCTTCGAGGTCTTTCTTTAAAAAACTCCTTTCAAACACTCCTTTATACTTTGCAGAATAATTCTACATTATTTCCGATCAACAATATGTCATTCACATATATTTATCAGAAATGTTGTAGTGCTCCCACTCACTTTCTTGTAAATACAGACTTCACCGCAAGTCTGTGTTGGGTAACGTAGTAATTTCAAAAAATTTCCTACGCACACGCAAGATCATGGTGATGCATAGCAACGAGAGGGGAGTGTGTGATCTACGTACCCTCGTAGACTGACAGCGGAAGCGTTAGCACAACACGGTTGATGTAGTCGTACGTCTTCATAGCCCGACCGATCAAGCACCGAAACTACGGCACCTCCGAGTTTTAGCACACGTTCAGCTCGATGACGATCCACGGACTCCGATCCAGTAATGTGTCAGGGAAGAGTTCCGTCAGCACGATGGCGTGGTGACGATCTTGATGTTCTACCGTCGCAGGGCTTCGCCTAAGCACCGCTACAATATTATCGAGGATTATGGTGGAAGGGGGCACCGCACACGGCTAAGAAAACGATCACGTGGATCAACTTGTGTGTCTAGGGGTGCCCCCTGCCCCCGTATATAAAGGAGCAAGGGGAGGAGGCCGTCCGGCCCTATTGGCGCGCCAAGGAGGAGTCCTCCTCCTAGTAGGAGTAGGACTCCTACTAGGAGGGGGAAAGGAAGTGGGGAGGGAGAAGGAAAGGGGGGCGCCGCCAATTCGGACCAGGGGGGAGGAGGCATGCGACCCACCCTGGCTGCCCTTCTCTCTCTCCACTAAGGCCCATATGGCCCATTACTTCTCCCGGGGGGGTTCCGGTAACCCTCCGGTACTCCGGTTTTCTCCGAAATCACCCGAAACACTTCTGGTGTCCGAATATATCCGTCCAATATATCAATCTTTATGTCTCAACCATTTCGAGACTCCTCGTTATGTACGTGATCACATCCGGGGCTCCGAACTAACTTCGGTACATCAAAACTCATAAACTCATAATATAAATGTCATCGAAACCTTAAGCGTGCGGACCCTACGGGTTCGAGAACAATGTAGACATGACCGAGACATGTCTCCGATCAGTAACCAATAGCGGAACCTGGATGCTCATATTGGCCCCCACATATTCTACGAAGTTCTTTATCGGTCAGACCGCATAACAACATACGTTGTTCCCTTTGTCATCGGTATGTTACTTGCCCGAGATTCGATCGTCGGTATCTCAATACCTAGTTCAATCTCGTTACCGGCAAGTCTCTTTACTCGTTTCGTAATACATCATCTCGCAACTAACTCATTAGTTGCAATGCTTGCAAGGCTTATGTGATGTGCATTACCGAGAGGGCCCAGAGATACCTCTCCGACAATCAGAGTGACGAATCCTAATCTCGAAATAAGCCAACCCAACATTTACCTTTGGAGACACCTGTAGAGCTCCTTTATAATCACCCAGTTATGTTGTGATGTTTGGTAGCACACAAAGTGTTCCTCCGGCAAACGAGAGTTGCATAATCTCATAGTCATAGGAACATGTATAAGTCATCAAGAAAGCAATAGCAACATAGTAAACGATCGGGTGCTAAGCTAATGGAATGGGTCATGTCAATCACATCATTTTCCTAATAATGTGATCCCGTTAATCAAATGTCAACACATGTCTATGGTTAGGAAACATAACCATCTTTGATTAACGAGCTAGTCAAGTAGAGGCATACTAGTGACGTCTAGTTTGTCTTTGTATTCACACAAGTATTATGTTTCCGGATAATACAATTCTAGCATGAATAATAAACATTTATCATGATATAAGGAAATAAAATAATAACATTATTATTGCCTCTAGGGCATATTTCCTTCAGTCTCCCACTTGCACTAGAGTCAATAATCTAGATTACACAGTAATGATTCTAACACCCATGGAGCTTTGGTGCTGATCATGTTTTGCTCGTGGAAGAGGCTTAGTCAACGGGTCTGCAACATTCAGATCCGTATGTATCTTGCAAATCTCTATGTCTCCCACCTGGACTAGATCCCGGATGGAATTGAAGCGTCTCTTGATGTGCTTGGTTCTCTTGTGAAATCTGGATTCCTTTGCTAAGGCAATTGCACCAGTATTGTCACAAAAAAGATTTTCATTGGACCCGCTGCACTAGGTATGACACCTAGATCGGATATGAACTCCTTCATCCAGACTCCTTCGTTTGCTGCTCCAGAAGCAGCTATGTACTCCACTTCTCATGTAGATCCCGCCACAACGCTTTGTTTAGAACTGCACCAACTGACAGCTCCACCGTTTAATGTAAACACGTATCCGGTTTGCGATTTAGAATCGTCCAGATCAGTGTCAAAGCTTGCATCAACGTAACCATTTACGATGAGCTCTTTGTCACCTCCATATATGAGAAACATATCCTTAGTCCTTTTCATGTATTTCAGGATGTTCTTGACCGCTGTCCAGTGATCCACTCCTGGATTACTTTGGCACCTCCCTGCTAGACTTATAGCAAGACACACATCAAGTCTTGTACACATCATTGCATACATGATAGAGTCTATGGCTGAAGCATAGGGAACATCTTTCATTTTCTCTCTATCTTCTGCATTGGTCGGGCATTGAGTCTTACTCAATTTCACACCTTGTAACACAGGCAAGAATCCTTTCTTTGCTTGATCCATTTTGAACTTTTTCAAAACTTTTTCAAGGTATGTGCTTTGTGAAAGTCCAATTAAGCGTCTTGATCTGTTTCTAGAGATCTTAATGCCCAATATGTAAGCAGCTTCACCGAGGTCTTTCATTGAAAAACTCTTATTCAACTATCCAGAAATTCTATATCATTTGCGATTAGTAATATGTCATCTACATATAATATCAGAAATGCTATAGAGCTCCCACTCACTTTCTTGTAAATACAGGCTTCTCCAAAAGTATGTACAAAACCAAATGCTTTGATCACACTATCAAAGCGTTCATTCCAACTCCGAGAGGCTTGCACCAGTCCATAAATGGATCGCTGGAGCTTGCACACTTTGTTAGCTCCCTTTGGATCAACAAAACCTTCTGGCTGCATCATATACAACTCTTCTTCCAGAAATCCATTCAGGAATGCAGTTTTGTAGCGACCCGACCCGAATGGATCAAGTCTCTGTGCTTAAGTGTCATCCCTGGATCGGTATGCTGACACACACAGTACTCGAGGATTTATAACAGAGGTAAATCACATGTGTAAAGTAACGTAAATAATATTACCTCAATCCAAAATAGCGGAAGTAACAAGGTTGTGGATTCCCATCAACACCAACGGCAAAGTTGAGTGTAGAAATCATAACCCTAACGTATCACTTACTCGTCGTAAGAAATCCTGCAACATGAGAAGTTGCAGCCACAGAGGGTCAGTACATTGAATGTACTGGCAAATTCACACTGTAGAGCAATGATGAATAATGGCTATCACTACATGCATATTTGGTTGGTGGAAAAGCTCTACAATTATAAGGTTTTTGCGAAAAGCCAATTTTTTTCCCTACTGCAAAGGAATAAATTTTTATTTAACTATCATGGTGGTTATTAAACATTGAGAATGGTTGATAGCATTCTCAATCCCAATTAAGTAATATCATTAAACCCAACAATATTCATTTAAAGTAACATGATGAGATCAACAGGATAGTACAAGAACTAGATACTCAAGATGTCCATAACCGTGGACACGGCTAACCATGATTAGTTTATACACTCTGCAGAGGTTTGCGCACTTTTCCCCATAAGACTCGATCGCCTCCGTTTGGTTTCTCGCACTACATGGTGGTTGAGAAGACGGATGACCGAGACATAGTCTTTCAGAAGCGCTAGCACCTTACGATGGGTAGACCATACCACCTACATCCCCTACATCTGCTAGTCTATCACTGTAAGAGTTCGCACGACTTAGTCAACTATGCTAGAGCCCATAATAGCTTGTGGCCGCACACAGAAGTTTCTAGCATGAATAATCTTATGATCCCTTTTAGCCTGGGTGGCGGACCGTAGGATGATCGCACGGTATATCCCCGGGATCTCCTAGGACAACACCGGTATATCCCCAGGTGTCCGGGCAAGTCCACTGGTATATCCCCAGGGTGCCCCTAGCAATCCACCCAGAGGTGTATTCAAGTTGCCACCTTAAGTTGAACCATTAAATAACAATCTCACATCTGTCATGGATTTCACACATACCCAAACCACGTCTATGAGCATAGCATAGCAATATAAGCAACACGTAGAAGTAACTCCCAAGGGTTTGATAGTAACAGGGCAATAGGTTCCTACCTCATCAACTACTTCCCAATCCCACAATTTAATTAGATCCTAATCATGCAATGTTTGAGGTTTGATCTAATGCAATGAAAACTGGGTATGAAGGGGATATGATCAAAGTGTGAACTTGCCTTGCTGATGATCCGCGAAACCTAATGATTCAAAGTAACAGGCGGCGCACTCCGGGTATTCTATCGCAGACAAACAAACAAGCATACAATAAGTACTCATCTAATGCACAGGTAAAACCCAAATAAGAGATCTAACCAGAAGGTTCAACTTAAGAACTCCGGTTGGCAAAAAGAATCAAATCGAACGAAGCAACGAAAGTCAAACTGCGAAAGAAAACAACTTCATTCTAGTAATCTAGATCTAGGGCAAATTTTACAGTAGCAAAATCTTGTTTAAGTTGGTTTAACGGATAAAGGGTTTCGATACGAATCCCTAGGCGCTTGAATCGCCTGATTCCGATAAACGAACGAAAAGTTAAACTAAAACGAAAATCGGATCAGGAATCGCGATTAGAAAAATCGCGGATTTAATCCGAGAAAAAGAAAAACGACGAACGCCGAATTTTTTTCTTTTTCTTTTTTTCGGCACGGAAAACGAGGCGCGACGAACCTCGGGCGGTGGGATCGTCGGCGGCGGCGGCGGCTGCTCCGGCAGCGCGCGTGGATCGAGGCGGGGCTGATGGGCTGGGGTGGCTCGGGGCGGCACTATTTAAAGGCTGCCCCCGGGCGGTGTCCCGCTCGGGTACGGCCCGAAGTCGGTTCATTTTTTTTAATTATTCCGCTCGGAAGAAAAATAAAAAGAAATACTAACCGGACTCCAAAAATTCCGAAATAAATTTTCACGGGCTTCTAAAATCAAGCCGCACAAGGTGAACATTTATTTGGGCCCTAAATGCAATTTTGAAAAACACACATTTTTCCTAAATTCAAATAAAACACCGAAAAACTCCAAAATAAAATCTTATTTGATTTTTTTATTAAATCCTCAATATTTCTTTATTTTGGGAAAGTCATTTTATTCCCTCTCTCATATTTTTGTAATAGAAATAATTGATGATAAAATAAATAAAATCAAATGATCCTATTCTCAACATTTGAGAAAACTCAAATATGAAAAAAACGAAATCCCCAACTCTCTCCGTGGGTCATTGAGTTGCGTAAAGTTTCAGAATTGGAAATATTTTCCAAATGAAATTCAAATATTTTCAACACCCCTTGTCATTTAAATAAATGGAAGAAGTCATGTCATCTTCTCTCCAGGGTTTCATGGTGAAAAGAATTTGAATTCACGGAGATCACGAATGCAAAATGAAAGTTTGGGAAAGTCCTTTTATTCCCTCTCATTTAACTTTCAAAAAGGTTTTGAATTTCACTCAATTTCACACAATCAATCAAACAATCAATCAAATCTATCTATTTATTATAACATTCCAAAATTTAGAATTTTGGGATGTTACGAACCTACCACCCTTAAAATGAATCTCGTCCTCGAGATTCGGAGAGGCTAGCAAGAAATAGGTTAGGGTTTGGGGGTCTCCTCAAAATCCATCGATCATCACACAGGGTCTGGAGTGCTACCACCCTTAGAAGCATGGTTACTGTTCCATCAAAACTCATATACTCCATCCTTCTTCTTGACAGTGTCGGTCTTCTCAGATCCTCGAGAAATTCCTTCTCTGAGCTCTTCCGGTAGTGGCATAACCTTTACCACAATTTTTCTGTCCTTTCATTTGGTAAGGTTATTCCGAGACTGGGTCTTCTTAGCTGACAGGTCTGGCGCCAAAACTAAACAACTATCGATATCTCATGGTGGTCAACAATTTATGGTTTCTCCTGCAGGAAATGGGTCTGGGTTGATCCCCACCGTATAACCTACGGTTGGCAAAGCTGCCTTGTACAAGGAAAAAAATACCTATACCATTCTAAGGCTTCAACCAAGGTTTAATACCGTCGTCTCTCTACTATAGGTAAGTCACTCAGATTTACCATCCCATATAGCAAAGCGAATAATAAGAGTAAGTCGATATGGTGATCAATCCATCCCGCACCCAAATCATTACCATGTATACAGTTTAGCGAATCTCGCATACTAACACTTGGTCATCCTCACAAGCATTGCAGAATTTCTCTTGTCGACGAACGAAGTTTGGATATATCCATAGATTCTGCAAGCCAGACAAGCATCTATCATTCCTTCACAACTCTCAGGTTTTGCGTTACTCCTATAAAATCGTCTATCGATAAAATCGTAACTTCTTCCAGGGTTTTTCCTTCAGCAAGAATGTGCATGCTTCTTGGCAGGTCCTGGGGCCTGTGGGTTATGGCCCATCTCATCACTTGTAGTCCTTGAACTTATCATCGGGCAACTGATCATTATTCCAACTTCCAACTTCCAGATCCCTAGCATACTTAAAATCCATCCAATTGTATCATCTCCCTTCCTTCTATTTGTACAAGACTAAGACGTGATTACTCAAACTCATCATGGAATTTCCATTGATCCATATTTACAACATCATACCTCCTTTATATCCAATAACACTTCATCTCTTCGTACTCCTGGGATATACCACATACCGAGTTAAAAACTTATACTTATGAAGTCCATACTCCACTTCATGGAACATCATTATCCTACAAGGGAATATTGGCCATCTCTGCATGGCACTTCTTCAACTGGGAAATGTGAAACACATCATGAACTCCTGACAGTCCTTCGGGTGACTCCAACTTGTTGGCCACTTCTCCAATACGCTCCAAGAGTCGGTATGGTCCTACAAATCTCGGGGCTAACAGTCCCTTAACTCCAAATCGTTTAACTCCTCGCAGAGGGGACACATGAAGACATGCTCTATCTCCAATTTCATAGACTACCTCCTTGCGTTTTTTAAGTCTGCATAATTCTTCTTCCTCGACTGAGCTACCTCCAGTCTATCTTGAATAAACTTACATTCTCTTCTGACTCCTTGTTCACATTTGGTCCAAACAACTAACGGTCTCCAACTTCATCCCACATACTCTTGGGGTATAACACATATCGAGACAAAATTCATATTCATTTTGTCCGAAATCCACTTAGTGGAGTAGCCTTATCTTTCGCAGGGGTCAAGGGTTCTTACAGGGTACTACCACCCTTAAAATGCACAAATCTTCCATAAACCATATTTCTCATATCCTCAAAATGGTCAAAATCCTTCTTCATAGAGCAACAACTCATAAAACCCAAATCTTTACCAACGATGCTAACTTTATTGATTCTCCAATGATTACAATCTCTTGCTTTTCCATTACATGTCTCAACTCAACACCTCAATATAAAAGAAAATGTTCTCACTTCTACTACTCCATTTCTTTTGTTGCAAACTCAACTATCTAGCACAAGTTTCCTTCTCCTTGGGGCATTCTCTGGCAAAGTGCCCTGCTCCATTACAACTAAAACATATTACTTCTGACAAGTATCGAGGTTTCCTTTTTGGACAACTGTTGAGATAGTGCCCTAACTCCTTGCACCTGTAACAGGTGATATGACTCAGGTCCCTCCTGGGCTCCAATCGGTTTTTCTTCCTGGACTTTTCCATTCCAATCAGGGCTTCTATTTCCTGTGGGTCATATTCTACTTCCTCTGTCGGGAATTCTACTAGATCCCCATTCAAACAATTTTGGGAGATGTGTCCTTCTTCTCCACATGAATAGCAAGACTTAGTGTAGGGTTTTCTCGGGTCTTCTTTAGATGTGTCCCCCATCTCTTCTTTCATCACAGCTTCTTCTAAAATTTCCATGAGGGCTCCTTTCATTACTTCTTTCTTCTGTTGGATGGTTCATTGTACCATGGGGTAAATGTGACACTGAGAAGGATAGTGGGTAGTCCCTTCACACAAGAAGCAAGTAATCTGCCTAGTTGGGCATTCTTCAACTGGGTGACTTCCTTCACAATTTGGGCATTCATCCTTGTGTTCTTTATGGGTGTGTCCTACTTCTCCACGAATCTTGCATGCACCAGGTTTCTTCATATCCTTTCCATAAGGCTTCAACTTCTGGGACACAAACCGAGACTTTGGCAAAGTCAACTTAAATTCTTTCCAAGTGGTTACTCCTTGCCATCCATTAATGGTTTGGTACATTCTCCACCAAGTAGCAGCACCTCTTTCAAAGCACTGAAGAGCATGCTGGGTCATATCCTTTCTAACTATAGGGTTATTCTTCATATGATCCTCCATGTTCTGAATCCATCGGTCCGTCTCCAACTGACTCATCGGTCCAGAAAATACAAGCTCATCTCCATTCATCCTCTATTGGGTCCATGTAGGTTTGGGGTAAGATAAGAGAGAGGGAGAGGGATTCAAACAATACAAACAAAAGTTTTGAAAAGACAGATTTTATTTGTGGCTGTCGGGAAAAACATCAAACAAATGTCAGCTCACAAACGTCGCATCTAACGTAGGTATATAACAGGGGTTTGGTCTTCTAAAGGTCAATAAATCTTCAACGTCTCCAACTCTTCAAGCCTTGTTCATGCCTCCAATGGTTTCTTCCGATCATGCTTGTCTTTCTCAAGTTCTTTTGCCAGATCAACTCTATTGACGCGAAGTCTCTCGTGACGTCCTTTAATATTCTGGAGTTGCGTTCCACTTCTGGTTTCAACATCCTTCACATGAACCATGGTCATACTGTCCTTCAGTTCCTGACAAATCTCCGGTATCTCGAGGTTGTAGCTCCTCCAGCTTGGCTACTTTCAGCTTTTGGTTCCTGAGTTCTTCACGAAATGCTTCCTTGTCTAATATGGCTTCATGGAGCTCCACCTTAAACTTCTTGATGTACTACTCCAGATCCTGGTGATACACCGGCTAAGGTTAAAACTTCATCTTACTAATAGGTGCTCCATCAGCCTTCTTCCATCAAATCCATTCTGAAGAAATGCATCCTTAACTCAGCACGGTGACAATAGCATCAGCGGGCGATGACATCACGGATAACCGTGTTTCTGCTCTTGTCATTCCCATGAGCTATCATTCCATAGTTGATATCTCCTGCCTTAGGGTTTTCTTTGACAAAACTTCAAGTTCTCATGTTCCTTGTTTCAGTCTTTCTCCCATACACCTTGATCTCGGGTATTGACAACTTCCATAGTCTGCCAAGTTACATAAGGGTAGCCTTCCTAGGTCATACAAATCTGGGAATTCTTCAGAGCCTTCAAATTCTACTTGTCTTAGGTCTTCAACCGTTGTAGTTTCCATTATTCAGATGCACGGAAAATACACTTCATTCCGAAGTGGTCTTTGTTGTCCGATATCTTGTACTTCTTAGAGTGGTCTCATCAGTCGAATCTTCGTGTGGTCAAAAGGGGAAAGGGGTATGGTCTCACTAAAGGGAATTTTTGAATAAGCTCGTAAGAGAAGAGAGGTAAAAGATCTTTTTGAAAGGGAAAGTTGTAGAGAAAAATCTTTGATATGGGCTTGCCAGTTTCTAGGGTCACGTCCTACAGTCAACATGTGCTCTGATACCATCTTGTGGTGACCTGACCCGAATGGATCAAGTCTCTGTGCTTAAGTGTCATCCCTGGATCGGTATGCTGACACACACAGTACTCGAGGATTTATAACAGAGGTAAATCACATGTGTAAAGTAACGTAAATACTATTACCTCAATCCAAAATAGCAGAAGTAACAAGGTTGTGGATTCCCATCAACACCAACGGCAAAGTTGAGTGTAGAAATCATAACCCTAACGTATCACTTACTCATCGTAAGAAATCCTGCAACATGAGACGTTGCAGCCACAGAGGGTCAGTACATTGAATGTACTGGCAAATTCACACTGTAGAGCAATGATGAATAATGTCTATCACTACATGCATATTTGGCTGGTGGAAAAGCTCTACGATTATAAGGTTTTTGCGAAAAGCCAATTTTTTCCCTACTGCAAAGGAATAAATTTTTATTTAACTATCATGGTGGTTATTAAACATTGAGAATGGTTGACAGCATTCTCAATCCCAATTAAGTAATATCATTAAACCCAACAATATTCATTTAAAGTAACATGATGAGATCAACAGGATAGTCCAAGAACTAGATACTCAAGATGTCCATAACCGGGGACATGGCTAACCATGATTAGTTTATACAATCTGCAGAGGTTTGCGCACTTTTCCCCACAAGACTCGATCGCCTCCGTTTGGTTTCTCGCACTACATGGTGTTTGAGAAGACGGATGACCGAGACATAGTCTTTCAGAAGCGCTAGCACCTTACGATGGGTAGACGGTACAACCTATATCCCCTACATCTGCTAGTCTATCACTGTAAGAGTTCGCACGACTTAGTCAACTATGCTAGAGCCCATAATAGCTTGTGGCTGCAGACAGAAGTTTCTAGCATGAATAATCTTATGATCCCTTTGAGCCTGGGTGGCGGACCGTAGGATGATCACACGGTATATCCCCGGGATCTCCTAGGACAACACCGGTATATCCCCAGGTGTCCGGGCAAGTCCACTGGTATATTCCCAGGGTGCCCCTAGCAATCCACCTAGATGTGTATTCAAGTTGCCACCTTAAGTTGAACCATTAAATAACAATCTCACATCTGTCATGGATTTCACTCATACCCAAACCACATCTACGAGCATAGCATAGCAATATAAGCAAGACGTAAAAGTAACTCCCAACGGTTTGATAGTAAAAGGGCAATAGGTTCCTACCTCATCAACTACTTCCCAATCCCACAATTTAATTAGATCCTAATCATGCAATGTTTGAGGTTTGATCTAATGCAATGAAAACTGGGTATGAAGGGGATATGATCAAAGTGTGAACTTGCCTTGCTGATGATCCGCGAAACCTAACGATTCGAAGTAACAGGCGGCGCACTCCGGGTATTCTATCGTAGACAAACAAACAAGCATACAATAAGTACTCATCTAATGCACAGGTAAAACTCAAATAAGAGATCTAACCAGAAGGATCAACTTAAGAACTCCGGTTGGCAAAAAGAATCAAATCGAACGAAGCAACGAAAGTCAAACCGCGAAAGAAAACAACTTCGTTCTAGTAATCTGGATCTAGGGCAAATTTTACAGTAGTAAAATCTTGTTTAAGTTGGTTAAACGGATAAAGGGTTTCGAGACGAATCCCTAGGCGCTTGAATGGCCTGATTCCGATAAATGAGTGAAAAGTTAAACTAAAACGAAAATCGGATCAGGAATCGCGATCAGAAAAATCATGGATTTAATGCGAGAAAAAGAAAAACGACGAACGCTGATTTTTTTTCTTTTTCTTTTTTTTCGGAACGGAGAACGAGGCGCGACGAACCTCGGGCGGCGGGATCTTCGGCGGCGGCGGCGGCTGCTCCGGCGGCGCGCGCGGATCGAGGCGGGGCTGATGGGCTGGGGCGGCTCGGGGCGGCGCTATTTAAAGGCTGCCCCGGGGCGGTGTCCCGCTCGGCTACGGCCCGAAGTCGGTTCGTTTTTTTTAATTATTCCGCTCGGAAGAAAAATAAAAAGAAATACTAAACGGACTCCAAAAATTCTGAAATAAATTTTCGCGGGCTTCTAAAATCAAGCCGCACAAGGTGAACATTTATTTGGGCCTAAATGCAATTTTGAAAAACGCACATTTTTCCTAAATTCAAATAAAACACCGAAAAACTCCGAAATAAAATCTTATTTGATTTTTTTTATTAAATCCTCAATATTTCTTTATTTTGGGAAAGTCATTTTATTCCCACTCTCATATTTTTGTAATAGAAATAATTGATGATAAAATAAATAAAATCAAATGATCCTATTCTCAACATTTGAGAAAACTCAAATATGAAAATAACGAAATCCCCAACTCTCTCCGTGGGTCATTGAGTTGCGTAAAGTTTCAGAATTGGAAATATTTTCCAAATTAAATTCAAATATTTTCAACACCCCTTGTCATTTAAATAAATGGAAGAAGTCATGTCATCTTCTCTCCAGGGTTTCGTGGTGAAAAGAATTTGAATTCACGGAGATCACGAATGCAAAATGAAAGTTTGGGAAAGTCCTTTTATTCCCTCTCATTTAACTTTCAAAAAGGTTTCGAATTTCACTCAATTTCACACAATCAATCAAACAATCAATCAAATCTATCTATTTATTATAACATTCCAAAATTTAGAATTTTGGGATGTTACAATTTTTGACATCCATCTGCCAAATTTCATAATCATAAAATGCGGCAATTGCTAACATGATTCGGACAGACTTAAGCATCGCTACGGGTGAGAAGGTCTCATCGTAGTCAATCCCTTGAACTTGTCGAAAACCTTCTGCGACAAGTCGAGCTTTGTAGATAGTAACATTACCGTCAGCGTCAGTCTTCTTCTTGAAGATCCATTTATTCTCAATTGCTTGCTGATCATTGGGCAAGTCAACCAAAGTCCATACTTTGTTCTGATACATGGATCCCATCTCATATTTCATGGCTTCAAGCCATTTTGCGGAATCTGGGCTCACCATCGCTTCTCCATAGTTCGTAGGTTCATCATGATCTAGTATCATGACTTCCAGAACAGGATTACCATACCACTCTGGTGCGGATCTTACTCTGGTTGATCTACGAGGTTCAGTAGTATCTTGTTCTGAAGTTTCATGATCATCATCATTAGCTTCCTCACTAATTGGTGTAGGTGTCACAAAAACTGGTTTCTGTGATATACTACTTTCCAATAAGGGAGCAGGTACAGTTACCTCATTAAGTTCTACTTTCCTCCCACGCACTTCTTTTGAGAGAAACTCCTTCTCTAGAAAGTTTCTAAATTTAGCAACAAAAGTCTTGCCTTTGGATCTGTGATAGAAGGTGTATCCAATAGTTTCCTTTGGATATCCTATGAAGACACATTTCTCCGATTTGGGTTCGAGCTTATCAGCTTGAAGCTTTTTCACATAAGCATCGCAACCCCAAACTTTCAGAAACGACAACTTTGGTTTCTTGCCACACCAAAGTTCATAAGGCGTCGTCTCGACGGATTTTGATGGTGCCCTATTTAACGTGAATGCAGCTGTCTCTAGATCATAACCCCAAAACGATAGCGGTAAATCAGTAAGAGACATCATAGATCGCACCATATCAAGTAAAGTACGATTACGACGTTCGGACACACCATTACGTTGTGGTATTCCGGGTGGCGTGAGTTGCGAAACTATTCCGCATTGTTTCAAATGTACACCAAACTCATAACTCAAATATTCTCCTCCACGATCAGATCGTAGGAATTTTATTTTCTTGTTACGATGATTTTCAACTTCACTCTGAAATTCTTTGAACTTTTCAAACGTTTCAGACTTATGTTTCATTAAGTAGATATACCCATATTTGCTTAAGTCATCTGTGAAGGTGAGAAAATAACGATATCCGCCACGAGCCTCAATATTCATTGGACCACATACATCTGTATGTATGATTTCCAACAAATTTGTTGCTCTCTCCATAGTACCGGAGAACGGTGTGTTTGTCATCTTACCCATAAGGCACGGTTCGCAAGTACCAAGCGATTCATAATCAAGTGGTTCCAAAAGTCCATCAGTATGGAGTTTCTTCATGCGCTTTACACCGATATGACCCAAACGGCAGTGCCACAAATAAGTTGCACTATCATTATCAACTCGGCATCTTTTGGCTTCAACATTATGAATATGTGTGTCACTACTATCGATATTTAATAAGAATAGACCACTCTTTAAGGGTGCATGACCATAAAAGATATTACTCATATAAATAGAACAACCATTATTTTCTGATTTAAATGAATAACCGTCTCGCATCAAACAAGATCCAGATATAATGTTCATGCTTAACGCTGGCACCAAATAACAATTATTTAGGTCTAATACTAATCCCGAAGGTAGATGTAGAGGTAGCGTGCCGACCGCGATCACATCGACTTTGGAACCATTTCCCACGCGCATCGTCACCTCGTCCTTAGCCAATCTTCGCTTAATCCTTAATCCCTGTTTCGAGTTGCAAATGTTAGCAACAGAACCAGTATCAAATACCCATGTGCTACTGCGAGCATTAGTAAGGTACACATCAATAACATGTATATCACATATACGTTTGTTCACCTTGCCATCCTTCTTATCCGCCAAATACTTGGGGCAGTTCCGCTTCCAGTGACCAGTCTGCTTGCAGTAGAAGCACTCAGTTTCAGGCTTAGGTCCAGGTTTGGGTTTCTTCTCTTGAGTAGCAACTTGCTTGCTGTTCTTTTTGAAGTTCCCCTTCTTCTTTCCTTTGCCCTTTTTCTTGAAACTAGTGGTCTTGTTGACCATCAACACTTGATGCTCCTTCTTGATTTCTACCTCCGCAGCTTTCATCATTGTGAAGAGCTCGGGAATAGTCTTATTCATCCCTTGCATACTATAGTTCATCACAAAGCTCTTGTAGCTTGGTGGCAGTGATTGGAGAATTCTGTCAATGATGCAATCATCTGGAAGATTAACTCCCAATTGAATCAAGTGATTATTATACCCAGACATTTTGAGTATATGCTCACTGACAGAACTGTTCTCCTCCATCTTGCAGCTATAGAATTTATTGGAGACTTCATATCTCTCAATCCGGGGCATTTGCTTGAAATATTAACTTCAACTCCTGGAACATCTCATATGCTCCATGACGTTCAAAACATCGTTGAAGTCCCGATTCTAAGCCGTAAAGCATGGCACTGAACTATCGAGTAGTCATCAGCTTTGCTCTGCCAGACGTTCATAACATCTGGTGTTGCTCCAGCAGCAGGCCTGGAACCCAGCGGTGCTTCCAGGACGTAATTCTTCTGTGCAGCAATGAGGATAATCCTCAAGTTACGGACCCAGTCCGTGTAATTGCTACCATCATCTTTCAACTTTGCTTTCTCAAGGAACGCATTAAAATTCAGCAGAACAACAGCACGGGCCATCTATCTACAATCAAACATAAACAAGCAAGATACTATCAGGTACTAAGTTCATGATAAATTTAGGTTCAATTAATCATATTACTAAAGAACTCCCACTTAGATAGACATCCCTCTAATCTTCTAAGTGATTACGTGATCCAAATCGACTAAACCATGTCCGATCATCACGTGAGATGGAGTAGTTTCATTGGTGAACATCACTATGTTGATCATATCTACTATATGATTCACGCTCGACCTTTCGGTCTCCGTGTTACGAGGCCATATTTGTATATGCTTGGCTCGTCAAGTATAACCTGAGTATTCTGCGTGTGCAACTGTTTTGCACCCGTTGTATTTGAACGTAGAGCCTATCACACCCGATCATCACGTGGTGTCTCAGCACGAAGAACTTTCGCAACGGTGCATACTCAGGGAGAACACTTCTTGATAATTAGTGAGAGATCATCTTAAAATGCTACCGTCAAACAAAGCAAGATAAGATGCATAAAAGATAAACATCACATGCAATCAATATAAGTGATATGATATGGCCATCATCATCTTGTGCTTGTGATCTCCATCTTCGAAGCACCGTCATGATCACCATCATCACCGGCACGACACCTTGATCACCATCGTAGCATCATTGTCGTCTCGCCAATCTTATCCTTCCACGACTATCGCTACCATTTAGTGATAAAGTAAAGCATTACAGCGCAATTGCATTGCATACAATAAAGCGACAACCATATGGCTCCTGCCAGTTGCCGATAACTTGGTTACAAAACATGATCATCTCATACAATAAAATTTAGCATCATGTCTTAACCATATCACATCACGACATGCCCTGCAAAAACAAGTTAGACGTCCTCTACTTTGTTGTTGCAAGTTTTACGTGGCTGCTACGTGCTTAAGTAAGAACCAATCTAACTTACGCATCAAAATCACAATGATAGTTTGTCAAGTTGGTGCTGTTTTAACCTTCGGAAGGACCAGGCGTAGTCACACTCGGTTCAACTAAAGTTGGAGAAACTGACACCCGCTAGCCACCTTTGTGCAAAGCACGTCGGGAGAACCGGTCTCGTGTAAGCGTACGCGTAATGTCGGTCCGGGCCGCTTCGTCCAACAATACCGCCGAACCAAAGTATGACATGCTGGTAAGCACTATGACTTATATCGCCCACAACTCACTTGTGTTCTACTCGTGCATATAATATCATACATAAAACCTAGGCTCGGATGCCACTGTTGGGTAACGTAGTAATTTCAAAAAAATTCCTATGCACACGCAAGATCATGGTGATGCATAGCAACGAGAGGGGAGAGTGTGATCTATGTACCCTCATTGACCGACAACGGAAGCATTAGCACAACGTGGTTGATGTAGTCGTACGTCTTCACAGCCCGACCGATCAAGCACCGAAACTACGGCACCTTCGAGTTTTAGCACACGTTCAGCTCGATGACGGTCCCCGGACTCCGATCCAGCAAAGTGTCGGGGAAGAGTTCCGTCAGCACGACGGCGTGGTGAAAATCTTGATGTTCTACCGTTGCAGGGCTTCGCCTAAGCACCGCTACAATATTATCGAGGATTATGGTGGAAGGGGGTCACGTGGATCAACTTGTGTGTCTAGGGGTGCCCCCTGCCCCCGTATATAAAGGAGCAAGGGGAGGAGGCCGGCCGGCCCTATTGGCGCGCCAAGGAGGAGTCCTCCTCCTAGTAGGAGTAGGACTCCTACTAGGAGGGGAAAGGAAGTGGGGAGGGAGAAGGAAAGGGGGGTGCCGCACCCCCTCTCCTAGTCCAATTCGGACCAGGGGGAGGAGGCGCGCGGCCCACCCTGGCTGCCCTTCTCTCTCTCCACTAAGGCCCATATGGCCCATTACTTCTCTCGGGGGGGTTCCGGTAACCCTCCAGTACTCCCGTTTTCTCCAAAATCACCCGGAACACTTCCGGTGTCCGAATATATCCGTCCAATTTATCAATCTTTATGTCTCGACCATTTCGAGACTCCTCGTTATGTCCGTGATCACATTCGGGACTCCGAACTAACTTCGGTACATCAAAACACATAAACTCATAATATAACTATCATCGAAACCTTAAGCGTGCGGACCCTACGGGTTCGAGAACAATGTAGACATGACCGAGACATGTCTCCGGTCAATAACCAATAGCGGAACCTGGATGCTCATATTGGCTCCCACATATTCTACGAAGATCTTTATCGGTCAGACCGCATAACAACATACGTTGTTCCCTTTGTCATTGGTATGTTACTTGCCCAAGATTCGATCGTCGGTATCTCAATACCTAGTTCAATCTCGTTACCGGCAAGTCTCTTTACTCGTTTCGTAATACATCATCTCGCAACTAAGTCATTAGTTGCAATGCTTGCAAGGCTTATGTGATGTGCATTACCGAGAGGGCCTAGAGATACCTCTCCGACAATCCGAGTGACAAATCCTAATCTCGAAATAAGCCAACCCAACATTTACCTTTGGAGACACCTGTAGAGCTCCTTTATAATCACCCAGTTACGTTGTGACGTTTGGTAGCACACAAAGTGTTCCTCCGGCAAATGGGAGTTGCATAATCTCATAGTCATAGGAACATGTATAAGTCATGAAGAAAGCAATAGCAACATACTAAACGATCGGGTGCTAAGCTAATGGAATGGGTCATGTCAATCACATCATTTTCCTAATAATGTGATCCCATTAATCAAATGTCAACACATGTCTATGGTTAGGAAACATAACCATCTTTGATTAACGAGCTAGTCAAGTAGAGGCATACTAGTGATGTTTAGTTTGTCTATGTATTCACACAAGTATTATGTTTCCGGATAATACAATTCTAGCATGAATAATAAACATTTATCATGATATAAGGAAATAAAATTATAACATTATTATTGCCTCTAGGGCATATTTCCTTCAGTCTGTATAAAACTATATGCTTTGATCAACTTATCAAAGCATATATTCCAACTCCGAGATGCTTGCACCAGTCTATAGATGGATTGCTGGAGCTTGCATATTTTGTTAGCACCTTTAGGATTGACAAAACCTTCTGGTTGCATCATATACAACTCTTCTTTAAATCCATTAAGGAATGTAGTTTTGTTTATCCATTTGCCAGATTTCATAAAAATGCGGCAATTGCTAACATGATTTGGACAGACTTAAGCATCGCTACGAGTGAGAAAATTTCATCGTAGTCAACACCTTGAACTTTGTCAAAAAACTTTTTTTCGACAAGTCTAGCTTTGTAGATAGTAACACTACTATCAGCGTCCGTCTTCCTCTTGAAGATCCATTTATTTTCTATGGCTTGCCGATCATCGGGCAAATCCATCAAAGTCCATACTTTGTTCTCATACATGGATCATATCTCAGATTTCATGGCCTCAAACCATTTCGCGGAATCTGGGCTCATCATCGCTTCCTCATAGTTCGCAAGTTCGTCATGGTCTAGTAACATGACTTCCAGAACAGGATTACCGTACCACTCTGGTGCGGATCTCACTCGGGTTTACCTATGAGATTCAGTAGTAACTTGATCTGAAGTTACATGATCGTCATCATTAGCTTCCTCACTAATTGGTGTAGTAGTCACAAGAACAGATTTCTGTGATGAACTACTTTCCAATAAGGGAGAAGGTACAATTACCTTATCAAGTTTTCTACTTTCCTCCCACTCACTTCTTTTGAGAGAAACTCCTTCTCTAGAAAGGATCCATTCTTAGCAACGAATGTCTTGCCTTCGGATTTGTGATAGAATGTGTACCCAACAGTCTCCTTTGTGTATCCTATGAAGACATATTTCTCCGATTTGGGTTTGAGCTTATCAGGATGAAACTTTTTCACATAAGCATCACAACCCAAAACTTTAAGAAGCGACAACTTTGGTTTCTTGCCAAACCATAGTTCAGATTGTGTCATCTGAACGGATTTAGATGGTGCCCTTTTTAACGTGAATGCAGTTGTCTCTAATGCATAACCCCAAAACAATAGTGGTAGATCGGTAAGAGACATCATAGATTGCACTATATCCAATAAAGTACGGTTATGACGGTCGGACACACCATTATGCTGTGGTGTTCCAGGTGGCATAAGTTTGTGAAACTATTCCACATTGTTTTAATTGAAGACCAAACTCATAACTCAAATATTTGTTTCCGCGATCAGATCGTAGAAACCTTATTTTCTTGTCACGATGATTTTCCACTTCACCCTGAAATTATTTGAACTTTTCAAATGTTTTAGACTCATGTTTCATCAAGTAGATATACCCATATCTGCTCAAATCATCTGTGAAGGTCAGAAAATAACGATACCCGCCGCGAGCTTCAACATTCATCGGACCACATACATCTGTATGTATGATCTCCAACAAATCTGTTGCTCTCTCCATAGTACCGGAGAACGGCGTTTTAGTCATCTTGCCCATGAGGCACGGCTCGCAAGTACCAAGTGATTCATAATCAAGTGGTTCCAAAAGTCCATCAGTATGGAGTTTCTTCATGCGCTTTACACCGATATGACCTAAACGGCAGTGCCACAAATAAGTTGCACTATCATTATTAACTTTGCATCTTTTGGCTTCAATATTATGAATATGTGTAACACTACGATCGAGATCCAACGAACTATTTTCATTGGGTGTATGACCATCGAAGGTTTTATTCATGTAAACAGAACAACAATTATTCTCTGACTTTAATGAATAACTGTATTGCAATAAGCATGATCAAATCATATTCATGCTCATCACAAACACCAAATAACACTTATTTAGTTTCAACACTAATCCAGAAAGTATAGGGAGTGTGCGATGATGATCATATCAATCTTGGAAGTACTTCCAACACAAATCGTCACCTCACCCTTTACTAGTTTCTGTTTATTCTGCAACTCCCGTTTTGAGTTACTACTCTTAGCAAATGAACCAATATCAAATACCGAGGGGTTGCTATAAACACTAGTAAAGTACACATCAATAACACGTATATCCAATATACCTTTGTTTACCTTGCCATCCTTCTTATCCACCAAATACTTGGGGCAGTTCCACTTCCAGTGACCAGTCCCTTTGCAGTAGAAGCACTTAGTCTCAGGCTTAGGATCAGACTTGGGCTTCTTCACTTGAGCAGCAACTTGCTTATCGTTCATCTTGAAGTTCCCCTTCTTCCCTTTGCCCTTTTCTTGAAACTAATGGTCTTGTCAACCATCAACACTTGATGTTTTTCTTGATTTCTACCTTCGTTGATTTCAGCATCACGAAGAGCTTGGGAGTTGTTTCCGTTATCCCTTGCATATTATAGTTCATCATGAAGTTCTACTAACTTGGTGATGGTGACTAGAGAATTCTGTCAATCACTATCTTATCTGGAAGATTAACTCCCACTTGATTCAAGCGATTGTAGTAACCAGACAATCTGAGCACATGCTCACTAGTTGAGCGATTCTCCTCCATCTTTTAGCTATAGAACTTGTTGGAGACTTCATATCTCTCAACTCGGGTATTTGCTTGAAATATTAACTTCAACTCCTGGAACATCTTATATGGTCCATGACGTTCAAAAACGTCTTTGAAGTCCCGATTCTAAGCTGTTAAGCATGGTGCACTAAACTATCAAGTAGTCATCATATTGAGCAAGCCAAACGTTCATAACGTCTGCATATGCTCCTGCAATAGGTCTGTCACCTAGCGTGCATCAAGGACATAATTCTTCTGTGCTGCAATGAGGATAAACCTCAGATCACGGATCCAATCCGCATCATTGCTACTAAAATCTTTCAACTTAGTTTTCTCTAGGAACATATCAAAAATAAAACAGGGGAGCTAAACGCGAGCTATTGATCTACACCATAGATATGCTAATACTACCAGGACTAAGTTCATGATAAATTAAAGTTCAATTAATCATATTATTTAAGAACTCCCACTTAGATAGATATCCCTCTAATCCTCTAAGTGATCACGTGATCCAAATCAACTAAACCATGTCCGATCATCACGTGAGATGGAGTAATTTCAATGGTGAACATCACTATGTTGATCATATCTACTATATGATTCACGTTCGACCTTTCGGTCTCCGTGTTCCGAGGCCATATCTGTTATATGCTAGGCTCGTCAAGTTTAACCTGAGTATTCCGCGTGTGCAACTGTTTTGCACCCGTTGTATTTGAACGTAGAGCCTATCACACCCGATCATCACGTGGTGTCTCAGCACGAAGAACTTTCGCAACGGTGCATACTCAGGGAGAACACTTCTTGATACTTAGTGAGAGATCATCTTAAAATGCTACCGTCAAACTAAGCAAAATAAGATGTATAAAAGATAAACATCATATGCAATCAAAATATGTGACATGATATGGCCATCATCATCTTGAGCCTTTCATTTCCATCTCCAAAGTACTGTCATGATCTCTATCGTCACAGGCATGACACCATGATCTCCATCATCTTGATCTATATCAATGTGTCATCACGTGGTCGTCTCGCGAACAATTGCTCTTGCAACTATTGCTATCACATAACGATAAAATAAAGCAATTATTGGGCGCTTGCATCTTATGCAATAGAGAGACAACCATAAGGATTTTGCCAGTTGCCAATAACTTCAACAAAACATGATCATGTCAAACAAAAACTTATATCTCATCACGTCTTGACCATATCACATCACAACATGCCCTGCAAAAACAAGTTAGACGTCCTCTACTTTGTTGTTGCAAGTTTTTACGTGGCTGCTACGGGCTTAGGCAAGAACCAATCTTACCTACACATCAAAACCACAACGATAGTTTGTCAAGTTGGTGATGTTTTAACCTTCGCAAAGACTGGGTGTAGCCACACTTGGTTCAACTAAAGTTGGAGAAACTGACACCCGCCAGCCACCTGTGTGCAAAGCACGTCGGTACAACCAGTCTCGCGTAAGCGTACGCGTAATGTCGGTCTGGGCCGCTTCATCCAACAATACCGCCGAACCAAAGCATGACATGCTGGTAAGCAGTATGACTTATATCGCCCACAACTCACTTGTGTTCTACTCGTGCATATAACATCAACACATAAAACCTAGGCTCGGATGCCACTGTTGGGGAACATAGTAATTTCAAAAAAATCCTACGCACACGCAAGATCATGGTGATGCATAGCAACGAGAGGGGAGAGTGTTGTCTACGTACCCTCGTAGACCGGAAGAGGAAGCGTTAGCACAACACGGTTGATGTAGTCGTACGTCTTCATGGCCCGACCGATCAAACACCGAAACTACGGCACCTCCGAGTTCTAGCACACGTTCAACTCGATGACGATCCCCGGACTCCGATCCAGCAAAGTGTCGGGGAAGAGTTCCGTCAGCATGACGCCGTGGTGACGATCTTGATGTTCTACCGTCGCAGAGCTTTGCCTAAGCACCGCTACAATATTATTGAGGATTATGGTGGAGGGGGGCACCGCACACGGCTAAGAGAACGATCACGAAGATCAACTTGTGTGTATTTGGGTGCCCCCCTGCCCCCGTATATAAAGGAGCAAGGGGGGAGGAGGCCGGCCCTAGGAGGGGCGCGCTAGGGGAGTAGGATTCCTACTCCTAGTTGGAGTAGGTTTCCTCCTTTCCTAGTCCAACTAGGAGAAGGGGGGAAAGGGGGGAAGAGGGGAAGGAAGGGAGAGAGGGGCTGCGCCCCAAACCCCTTGTCCAATTCGGACTGGGCTTGGGAGGGGCGCGCGCCACCTCCTGGTCCTTCCCACTAAGGCCCATTAAGGCCCATTGCTTCTTCCTCGTATTCCCGTAACTCCCCGATACCTTCAAAAATACCCGAATCACTCAGAACCTTTCCGATGTCCGAATATAGTCGTCTAATATATCGATCTTTATGTCTCGACCATTTCAAGACTCCTCGTCATGTCCCCGATCTCATCCGGGACTCCGAACTCCTTTGGTACATCAAAACATATAAACTCATAATGAAACTGTCATCGAAACCTTAAGCGTGCGGACCCTATGGGTTTGAGAACAATGTAGACATGACCGAGACACGTCTCCGGTCAATAACCAATAGCGGAACCTGGATGCTCATATTGAGTCCCACATATTCTACGAAGATCTTTATCGGTCAGACCGCATAACAACATACGTTGTTCCCTTTGTCATCGGTATGTTACTTGCCTGAGATTCGATCGTCGGTATCTCAATACCTAGTTCAATCTCGTTACCGGCAAGTCTCTTTACTCGTTCTGTAATACATCATCTCGCAACTAACTCATTAGTTGCAATGCTTGCAAGGCTTATGTGATGTGCATTACCGAGAGGGCCCAGAGATACCTCTCCGACAATCAGAGTGACAAATCCTAATCTCGAAATAAGCCAACCCAACATTTACCTTTGGAGACACCTATAGAGCTCCTTTATAATCACCCAGTTACGTTGTGACGTTTGGTAGCACACAAAGTGTTCCTCCGGCAAACGGGAGTTGCATAATCTCATAGTCATAGGAACATGTATAAGTCATCAAGAAAGCAATAGCAACATACTAAACGATCGGGTGCTAAGCTAATGGAATGGGTCATGTCAATCACATCATTTTCCTAATAATGTGATGCCGTTAATCAAATGTCAACACATGTCTATGGTTAGGAAACATAACCATCTTTGATTAACGAGCTAGTCAAGTAGAGGCATACTAGTGATGTTCAGTTTGTCTATGTATTCACACAAGTACTATGTTTTCGGATAATACAGTTCTAGCATGAATAATAAACATTTATCATGATATAAGGAAATAAAATAATAACATTATTATTGCCTCTAGGGCATATTTCCTTCATATCGGAGAGGTATCTCTAGGCCCTCTCGGTAATGCACATCATGTTAGCCTTGCAAGCAATGTGACTAATGAGTTTGTTGCGGGATGATGCATTACGTAAAGAGTAAAGATACTTTCGGGTAACGAGATTGAACTAGGTATGAAGATACCGACGATCGAATCTCGGGCAAGTAACATAGTGATGAAAAAGGGAATAACGTATGTTGTCATTACGATAAGACTAATAAAGATCTTCATAGAATATGTGGGAACCAATATGAGCATCCAGGTTCCGCTATTGGTTATTGACCGGAGAGGTGTCTCGGTCATATCTACATAGTTCTCGAACCCGTAGGGTCCGCACGCTTAAAGTTCAATGTCGATTTGTATTATGAGTTTTGAGTTTTGGTGACTGAAGTTTGTTCGGAGTCCCGGATGAGATCACGGACATGACGAGGAGTCTCAAAATGGTCAAGAGGTAAAGATTCATATATTGTAAGGTTATATACGGACACCAGAATGGTTCCGAAGAGGTTTAGGGATTTTTTGGAGTACCAGGAAGTTACCGGAACCCCCCGGGAAAGTTAATGGGCCTCGTGGGCCATAGTGGAGAGGAGGAGGCATGCCACGGGGGGGTGGCGTGCGCCCCCTCCCTTTCCAATCCGAATTGGACAAGGGGTGGGGGCGTGGCCCCCCTTTCCTTCTCCCTCTCCACCTCTTTCCCCTTCCCCCCTCTCCGTTTGAAGGAAGGGGGGAGCCGACTAGGACTAGGAGTCCTAGTGGGACTCCCCCCACTTGGCGCGTCCCCTAGGGCCGGCCGGCCTCCCCTCTCCTTCTTTAAATACGGGGGGCAGGGGCACCCCAAAGGACATCAATTGTTCTCCTAGCCGTGTGCGGTGCCCCCTTCCACAGTTTACTCCTCCGGTCATAGCATCCTAGTGCTTAGGAGAAGCCCTGCGTGGATCACATCACCATCACCGTCACCACGCTGTCGTGCTGACGGAACTCTCCCTCGACCCTCTGCTGTATCAAGAGTTCGAGGGACGTCATCAAGTTGAACGTGTGCTGAACACGGAGGTGCCGTACGTTTGGTACTAAGATCGGTTGGATCGTGAAGACGTTCGACTACATCCACCGTGTTAACCTAACGCTTCTGCTTTCGGTCTACGAGGGTACATGGACACACTCTCCCCCTCTCATTTCTATGCATCTCCTAGATAGATCTTGCGTGAGCGTAGGAATTTTTTTGAAATTGCATGCTACGTTCGCCAACAGCGGCATTAGAGCCAGGTCTATGCATAGATGATATGCACGAATAGAACACAATGAGTTGTGGGCGATAATAGTCATACTGCTTACCACCAACATCTTATTTTGATTCGGGGGTACTGTTGGATGAAGTGTCCCGGACCAACATTACATGACCATGTTTATGAAACCGGTTCTACCTACGTCCTTTGCTCACAGGTGGCTGGCGAGTGTCTCTTTCTCCAACTTTAGTTGAATCAAATTTGACTACGGCCGGTCCTTGTTGAAGGTTAAAACAACACACTTTATGAAAAATCGTTGCGGTTTTGATGCGTATGTAAGAACGGTTCTTGCTAGAAGCCTGTAGCAGCCACGTAAAACTTGCAACAACAAAGTAGAGGACGTCTAACTTGTTTTTGCAGGGCATGTTGTGATGTGATATGGTCAAGACATGATGAGATATAAATTATTGTATGAGATGATCATGTTTTGTAGAAGTTATCGCCAACTGGCAGGAGCCTTATGGTTGTCGCTTTATTTGTATGAAATGCAATCGCCATGTAATTGCTTTAATTTATCACTAAGCGGTAGTGATAGTCATAGAAGCAATAGTTGGCGAGACGACAACGACGCTACGATGGAGATCAAGGTGTCAAGACGGTGACGATGGAGATCATGACGGTGCTTTGGAGATGGAGATCAAAGGCACAAGATGATGATGGCCATATCATGTCACATATTTTGATTGCATGCGATGTTTATCTTTTATGCATCTTATTTTGCTTAGTACGGCGGTAGCATTATAAGATGATCCCTCACTAAATTTCAAGGTATAAGTGTTCTCCCTGATTATGCACCGTTGCTATAGTTCGTCGTGCCGAGACACCACGTGATGATCGTGTGTGATAATCTCTACGTTCACATACAATGGGTGCAAGCCTGTTTTGCACGTGCAGAATACTTGGGTTAAACTTAACGAGCCTAGCATATGCAGATATGGCCTCGGAACACTGAGACCGAAAGGTCGAACGTGAATCGTATAGTAGATATGATCAACATAGTGATGTTCACCATTGAAACTACTCCATCTCACATGATGACCGGACAAGGTTTAGTTGATATGGATCACGTGATCATTTAGATGACTAGAGGGATGTCTATCTAAGTGTAAGTTCTTAAGTAATATGATTAATTGAACTTAGTTTATCATGAACTTAGTCCTGATAGTATTTGCATATCTATGTTGTAGAACAATAGCTCGCGTATAGCTCCCTTATTTTATGTTTGATATGTTCCTAGAGAAAACTAAGTTGAAAGATGATAGTAGCAATGATGCAGACTGGGTCCGTGGTCTGAGGATTATCCTCATTGCTGCATAGAAGAATTATGTCCTTGATGCACCACTAGGTGACGAACCTATTGCAGGAGCAGATGCAGACGTTATGAATGTTTTGCAAGCTCGGTATGATGACTACTAGATAGTTTAGTGCACCATGCTTTACGTCTTAGAAGCGGGACTTCAAAAATGTTTTGAATGCCATGGATCATGTGAGATGCTCCAAGAACTGAAATTGGTATTTCAGACTCATGCCCGTGTCGAGAGGTATGAGACCTCTAACAAAGTACTTTGCCTACAAGATGGAGGAGAATAGCTCAGCTAGTGAGCCTATGCTCAGAATGTTTGGGTACTACAATCGCTTGAATCAAGTGGGAGTTAATCTTCCAGATAAGATAGTGATTGGCAGAGTTCTCTAGTCCCTATCACCAAGTTACTAGAACTTTGTGATGAACTATAATATGGAAGGGATTTCGAAAATGATTCCTAAGCTCTTCGCGATGCTGAAATCAGCGAAGGTAGAAATCAAGAAATAGCATCAAGTGTTGATGGTTGACAAGACCACTAGTTTCAAGAAAAAGGGAAAGGGAAAGAAAGGGATAATTCAAAAAGAATAGCAAGAAAGTTGCCACTCCCATGAAGAATCTCAAAGCTAGACCGAAGCCTGAAACTGAGTGCTTCTACTGCAAAGGAAATGGTCACTCGAAGTGGAACTGCCCTAGATACTTGGCGGATAAGAAGGATGGCAACGTGAACAAAGGTATATTTGATATACATGTTATTGATGTGTAATTTACTAGTGTTTATAGAAACCCCTTGGTATTTGATACTGGTTCAACTCGATACCGGAGTTGCAAAAGAAAAAGAGACTAGTTAAGGGCAAGGTGACGATGTGTGTTGGAAGTGATTCCAAGGTTGATAAGATCACCATCGCACACACCCTTTACCTTCGGGATTAGTATTGAACCTAAAATAAATGTTATTTGGTGTTTGCTTTGAGCATGAATATGATTGGATCATGTTTATTGCAATAAGGTTATTCATTTGAGTCAAATAATAATTGGTGTTCTATTTACATGAATAAAACCTTCTATGGTCATACACTCAATATAAATGGTTTATTGAATCTCGATCATTCTGATACACATATTCATAATATTGATGCCAAAAGATGCAAAGTTGATAATGATAGTGCAACATACTAGTGGCACTGCCGTTTAGGTCATATTGGTGTAAAGCGCATGAAGAAACTCCATGTGGATGGACTTTTGGAATCACTTGATTATGAATCATTTGATGCTTGCGAACCATGCCTCACGGGCAACATGACTAAAACTCCGTTCTCTAGAACAATGAAGCAAGCCACTGACTTATTGGAAATAATACATACCGATGTATGAGTTCCGATGAGTGCTAAGGCTCGCGGCTGGTATCGTTGTTTTCTGACCTTCACAGATGATTTGAGCAGATATGGGTATATCTACTTAATGAAGCACAAGTCTGAAACATTTGAAAAGTTCAAAAAATTTCAGAGTGAAGTGGAGAATCATCGTAACAAGAAAATAAAGTTTCTATAATCTGATTGCGGATGCGAATATTTGAGTTATGAGTTTGGCCTTCATTTAAAACAAAGTGGAATAGTTTCACAACTCACGCCACCTGGAACACCACAACGTAATGGTGTTTCCGAATGTCGTAACCACACTTTATTAGATATGGTGCGATCTATGATGTCTCTTACCGATTACCACTACCGTTTTGGAGTTATGCATTAGAGACAGCTGCATTCACATTAAATAGGGCACCATCTAAATCCATTGAGACGACACCTTATGAACTATGGTTCGGAAAGAAACCTAAGTTGTCGTTTCTTAAAGTTTGGGGTTGCGGTGCTTACGTGAAAAAGCTTTAGCCTGATAAGCTCGAACCCAAATCGGAGAAGTGCGTCTTCATAGGATACCCAAAAAGAAACTGTTGGGTATACCTTCTCTCATAGATCCGAAGGCAAGATCTTTGTTGCTAAGAATGGATCCTTTCTAGAGAAGGAGTTTCTCTCGAAAGAAGTGAGTGGGAGGAAAGTAGAACTTGATGGGTTAATTGTACCTTCTCTCGAATTGGAAAGTAATTCCTCATAGAAAACCGTTCCCATGACGCCTACACCAACTAGTGAGGAAGCTAATGATAATGATCATGAAACTTCGGATCAAGTTACTACCGAACCTCGTAGGTCAACCAGAGCACGTTCCACACCAGAGTGGTACGGTAATCCTGTTCTGTAAGTCATGTTACTAGACCATGACGAACCTACGAACTATGAGAAGCGATGATAATCCTAGATTCTGATAAATGGCTTGAGGCCATGAAATCTGAGATGGGATCCATGTATGAGAACAAAGTGTGGACTTTGGTGGACTTGTCCGATGATCGGTAAGCCATTGAGAATAAATGGATCTTCAAGAGGAAGATGGACGCTGATAATAGTTTTACTATCTACAAAGCTCTACTTGTCGCAAAAATGTTTTCGACAAAGTTCAAGGTGTTGACTACGATGAGATTTTCTCACTTGTTGCGATGCTTAAGTATGTCTGAATCATATTAGCAATTGCCGCATTTTATGAAATCTGGCAAATGGATGTCAAAATTGCATTCCTTAATGGATATCTTATAGAAGAGTTATATATGATGCAACCAGAAGGTTTTGTCAATCCTAAAGGTGCTAACAAAGTGTGCAAGCTCTAGCGATCCATTTATGCACTAGTGCAAGCATCTCGGAGTTGGAATATACGCTTTGATGAGGTGATCAAAGCATATTGTTTTATACAGACTGCCAGAGAAGCCTGTATTTACAAGAAAGTGGGTGGGAGCTCTGTAGCATTTTTGATATTATATGTGGATGACATATTGTTGATTGGGAATGATATAGAATTTCTGGATAGCATAAAAGGATACTTGAATAAGATTTTTACAATAAAAGACCTTGGTGAAGCTGCTTATATATTGAGCATCAAGATCTATAGAGATATATCAAGAAGCTTGATAGTACTTTCAAAAAGCACATACCTTGACAAGATTTTGAAGGAGTTCAAAATGGATCAGTCAAAGAAAGGGTTCTTACCTGTGTTACAAGGTGCGAAGTTGAGTAAGACTCAAAACCCGACCACAACAGAATATATAGAGAGAATGAAAGTCATTCCCTATGCCTAAGTGATGTATACTACACAAACTTCTTCTTGTAGACGTTGCTGGGCCTCCAAGTGCAGAGGTTTGTAGGACAATAGCAAATTTCCCTCAAGTGGATGACCTAAGGTTTATCAATCCTTAGGAGGCATCGGATGAAGATGGTCTCTCTCAAGCAACCCTGCAACCAAATAACAAAGATTCTCTTGTGTCCCCAACACACCCAATACAATGGTAAATTGTATAGGTGCACTAGTTCAGCAAAGAGATGGTGATACAAGTGGAATATGGATAGTAGAAAAAGGTTTCTGTAATCTGAAAATATAAAAACAGCAAGGTAACTAATGATAAAAGTGAGCACAAACGGTATTGCAATGCGTTCAAACAAGGCCTAGGGTTCATAATTTCACTAGTGCAAGTTCTCTTAACAATAATAACATAATTGGATCACATAACTATCCCTCAACATGCAACCAAGAGTCACTCCAAAGTCACTAATAGCGGAGAACAAATGAAGAGATTATGGTAGGGTACGAAACCACCTCAAAGTTATCCTTTCTGATCAATCTATTCAAGAGTCCGTAGTAAAATAACATGAAGATATTCTTTCCATTCAATCTATCCTAGAGTTCGTACTAGAATAACACCATAAGACACAAATCAACCAAAACCCTAATGTCACCTAGATACTCCAATGTCACCTCAAGTATCCGTGGGTATGATTATACGATATGCATCACACAATCTCAGATTCATCTATTCAAACCAACACGAAGAACTTCAAAGAGTGCCCCAAAGATTCTACCGGAGAGACAAGACGAAAACGTGTGCCAACCCCTATGCATAGGTTCATGGGCGGAACCCGCAAGTTGATCACCAAAACATACATCAAGTGGATCAATAGAATACCCCATTGTCACCACGGGTATCCCACGCAAGACATACATCAAGTGTTCTCAAATCCTTAAAGACTCAATCCGATAAGATAACTTCAAAGGGAAAACTCAATCCATTACAAGAGAGTAGAGGGGGAGAAACATCATAAGATCCAACTATAATAGCAAAGCTCGCGAAACATCAAGATCGTACCACCTCAAGAACACGAGAGAGAGAGAGATCAAACACATAGCTACTGGTACATACCCTCAGCCCCGAGGAAGAACTACTCCCTCCTCGTCATGGAGAGCGCTGGGATGATGAAGATGGCCACCGGAGAGGGATTCCCCCCTCCCGCAGGGTGCCGGAATGGGTCTAGATTGGTTTTTGGTGGCTACGGAGGCTTCTAGCGGCGGAACTCCCGATCTATTGTGCCCCCCGAAGTTTTTAGGTTATATGGATATATATAGGCGGAAGAAATACATCAGGGGAGCCATGAGGGTGGAGGGCGTGCCCACGTGGGGTGGGGGCGCCCCCTACCTCGTGCCTTCCTCGTTGCTTCCCTTACGTACACTCCAAGTCTTCTAGATTGCTTCCGTTCCAAAAATAAGTTCCGTGAAGTTTCAGGTCAATTGGACTCCGTTTGATTTTCCTTTTCTGTGATACTCTAAAATAAGGAAAAAACAGAAACTGGCACTGGCACTTGGCTCTATGTTAATAGGTTAGTCCCAAAAATAATATAAAAGTGCATAATGAAGCCCATAAACATCCAAAACAGATAATATAATAGCATGGAACAATCAAAAATTATAGATACGTTGGAGACGTATCAGCATCCCCAAGCTTAATTCCTTCTCATCCTTGAGTAGGTAAATGATAAAAACAGAATTTTTGATGTAGAATGCTACCTAACATATTTCTCTAAGTAATTCTCTTTATTGTGGCATGAATGTTCAGATCCATATTATTCAAGACAAAAGTTTAATATTGACATAAAAATAGTAATACTTCAAGCATACTAATAAAGCAATCATGTCTTCTCAAAATAACATGGCCAAAGAAAGCTATCCCTACAAAATCATATAGTCTGGCTATGCTCTATCTTCACCACATAAAATATTTAAATCATGCACAACCCCGATGACAAGCCAAGCAATTGTTTCATAATTTTGATGTTCTCAAACTTTTTCAATCTTCACGCAATACATGAGCGTGAGCCATGGACATAGCACTATAGGTGGAATAGAATGGTGGTTGTGGAGAAGACAAAAAGGAGAAGATAGTCTCACATCAACTAGCCGTATCAACGGGCTATGGAGATGCCCATCAATAGATATCAATGTGAGTGAGTAGGGATTGTCATGCAACGGATGCACTAGAGCTATAAATGTATGAAAGCTCAACAAAAGAAACTAGTGGGTGTGCATCCAACTCGCTTGCTCACGAAGACCTAGGGCATTTTGAGGAAGCCCATCATTGGAATATACAAGCCAAGTTCTATAATGAAAGATTCCCACTAGTATATGGAAGTGACAACATAGGAGACTCTCATGGTGCTACTTTGAAGCACAAGTGTGGTAAAAGGATAATAGCATTGCCCCTTCTCTCTTTTTCTCTCATTTTTTTATTATTTTTATTTGGGCCTTCTCTTTTTTATGGCCTATTTTTTTAATTTGGGCTTCTTTGGCCTCTTTTCTTTTCTATCCGGAGTCTCATCCCGGGTTGTGGGGGAATTATAGTCTCCATCATCCTTTCCTCACTGGGACAATGCTCTAATAATGATGATTGTCGGTGTCAAAACCGGCGGATCTCGGGTAGGGGGTCCCGAACTGTGCGTCTAGGCCGGATGGTAACAGGAGGCAAGGAACACGATGTTTTACCCAGGTTCGGGCCCTCTTGATGGAGGTAAAACCCTACGTCCTGCTTGATTAATATTGATGATATGGGTAGTACAAGAGTAGATCTACCACGATATCAAGGAGGCTAAACCCTAGAAGCTAGCCTATAGTATGATTGTTGTATGATGAAGTTATATCGACTAGGCTGGCCCTGGTTTATATAATGCACCAGAGGCCTAGGTTAACAAGAGTCCTAGTCGAATACGCCAGTGGGGAGAAGTCCTTGTCTTGATCGCCAAGTCTTGTGGAATCTTCCTTGTATGCGGCAGCTGTCCGAACTGGCCCATGAGTATACGGCCACGGGAGTCCTCGGCCCAATCTAATAGAACGGGAGACGACATGTGGAGTACCCCCTAGTCCAGGACACCGTCAGTAGCCCCATGAACCGGTCTTCAAGTTAGGGACGCTCCTTGATTCTTCCGAACTGTTCTTCATCTCCGGTCGTCGGTCTTGAAAATTGGTTCAACAAATCTTCTTTATCTTCGATCTTGAGGATCGCCGAAATGCATTCGACGGGTTTACACGTCGGGTATCCGAGGAGCCCCTTTAAGTTTCCGGCCTTTATCAATGCCTTGTTTATTTTTATGCCACACCTCGGGTTTGAAGTTGTTCCCAGGAGGCAGTGTCCTCTTGCGTCTGAGCTCCAACATCGGACTACATTCGAGGTATCTTTTTCAGCTGAGCACCAACGCCGGACCGCTTCCCAGCTTTAATGCCAGAATGTATCCGAGCTCCAACGCCGGACTATGCGTCCGAGCTCCAACGCCGGACTATGTATCCGAGCTCCAACGCCAGACTGTATCCGAGGGTGTCGTAAATCACCTTGGTTCAAAGAAGTTTGAAGGAGTTTAGCCAAGCTTAATGCCGGAAATGCCCTCCATGGAGCCAGCCACTAGCGCCCGAGCTTTATGCCGGACTGCTTCCGAGGTGGTGCACCACCCCGAATGTGGGCCAATTTTTGTCAATATTTTTGATTGGTGCAATTTATTCTCTGCCGAGATATATAGCCAGTAGCCCTCAAGGTGGGTATCAGTCTAAAACCCGAGATGCACATGAAGGATGACATAAGACCGCTGATCCCAGTAGCCGCTGAGACTCAGGTCGATTTGCAAAATCGGCCTGAGGATCAAGTCCTAACTCGGCAGAATACTTCGGGACACTAAAAGCGGCGTGCTCAGTCCTCGAGACTCAGGTTGGGTGCGGCCGACCAACCTGAGGATCAAAATCTCCTCGGAAACTATATTGCACATAAAATTTTCTGCATTGGACAAGCAATGCAGTAGCCGCCGAGACACTGGTCGGGTGGCAACACTAGATCAGGGGATCGATGTGCCCCTTTAATATTTGTAAATAATAAGCCCGAAGACCAGTAGCCCCCGAGCCTTAAAGCAGGCACGGGTGGCTGAATTAAGGATCAATATCCATAGTAAAATCACAAATTATGTGTAATGACTCTATGTATCCAAGTACTTTACGTCATTAATGCTCAGATCCGCATTGTACAAAACTTTGTTGACCGACCATCAGGTTCCACCTCCTCGGCCAGTAGCCGAGGAGTGTTTGTCCTACTTTATATAGCCTTTGTGAGGGCAAAGATTTACAACAAACAAGGCAATCTGGCCATATGGTTTTATAAACAAAGGTACGCAGAGAGTTATATTACTGTTTAACAGAAGAAATGTCTTCCAAAGAAAATAGTCCCGCTATTGGTTCCTTTCTTTGGGTTGTCATGCTAAGCATGATCATTAAACCTCAGCTCTAATGCAAGAGCAAAATATTGTGGATTTTGTTTGGGAGGCTAGTTAATAGCCCTCGGTAGTGTTCGGCGACAGTCGGGGTCAAGCCATAAACACTTCAGCCAATGTTATGAACGACCCATCATTTAACATAGTCATCGGATCGCTGACCAGTTTACGCTTATTATGAAAGTCAGTTTTCGGATTTCTCCACTGAGGTGCTTAACCATGTGAGCTAGAAGCACAATCGCAGTGGTTTTCCCTTTGCACGCCTAGCCGAACAAACCGGAACGTAGGAAGCAAGTGCAGGAGCCGGGCAACCCAACTATTGACCGAAGACACAATTCGAAACCGATGCATCTATAGCAATATCTGAGAATGTTTTTGCCGAATCCCTAAAGGTGTCCGGCGTTGCACTGCGAGACTAATGCTGGAAAAGCAAAAATAGTTTAAAAGTGCCAAAAAGCTTGGAAAACCAAGAAACGTCACTAAAAACATGACGTCCGAACAATATCAAGTGTTCGGTGCCAATCCGAAAGTTGGTCTTAGAAAAAAGAAGTGCTTCTGTCGTGCTTTAACATGATACATCCTATCTCAAGACTTCGAGCGGGTCAGCCTACGGCTTTAACCTCCTATCCCGAGGGCGGAGTACTTCTCATCAGGCTAGTTTAGCAAACTAAACTCTAGCGGCTTTGAGAGAGAAATTAGGCTCCCCGGCTAGTGACCGCACACTCGTGTCGAAAAAAGGAGTGATAAATAATAATAAAACTTTGCAACGACTAAGAAGAAGAACACTTATTATAAAACGGCTCAAATAAAGTTAAGAGCCCCCAAGTGACTTGGGTAGAAGAATGATTCCATGTACCGAAGTACTTATATCATATCTATGTTCAACCAAACTTTAAACGCGTCTTAACCGACCGTCAGCTTCTCCCTCTTCGGTCAAGGACCGAAAAGTGTTATGTACTCCATCGGCCGAGAATATCGATGGTGTTTCCAATAACCAGGCAATCAGGCCATAAGGCTGTAACAGACAAAGCGCGCTCAGGGAACTTATGCTATATTACCGTGAAGTGTAAGAAGCATCTTCGAAGAAAATAGTACCCCCACCGATACCTTTCTTCGGTGCTCATTGTTATTATGAGACTTGTGCAATAGATTTTTTGTACTCATGAGTTCCGTTGTGTGCCGACCATCATTGAAAACTATAAGAGCACTAGCTTTCGGCTTCACCCAGTCTGAGGTCCGGCTCGGTTGACCCGATCGTGACAATCGCAGAGGTGCTCCCTTTACTCCCTAGCCGAACAATCGGGAACGTAGGGGTAAGCACAGGAGCGAGGCAACCCAGCTTGCAAATCGCTTAAGTCAATATGGTGCATATTGTGGCGTAATACACGAACAAGGAATGAAGCCGTACAAGTATAATCATATGCAACAGGAAAAAGCTTCATAAAGGAAGCCCCCAAGTAAACGGGGTATTTGAATTTATCCGTCACAAACAAAGTTTGGACAAGAAAATTTTTTACAAGCAACTTTTTTCCAAAAAAGTATAATGCTTGGTCGAACCGAGCACAAGTTAGAAATTAAAGCTTTGAGCATGAAAGCGACTTAGCTGCTTAATGTGTTCGGTATTGATGACGCGGTCCGAGCTGGATGCGGGGCAAGGTTCCATCCCCCAAGCTGGTCCCGAGGTGGCGGAGCGGAGAGCTCGACACGCCGAAGTGGTGACATAGCACGATCAATGCAGACCGGCAGAGTGACGCCGAAGTCCCCGGATCATTTTCCTGTGCACAAAAAATAGTGCAAATCGGAGATAATAGTAATAAGGATAATTAAAAAAATGTTGCATAATAAATAATTTATGCAAAGTGAGGACTAGAAGAAATATGGCCTGGCGCCGATGTCAATGTCGATGCAGGGCGTCGGCATGATGTAGTAAAGGCGTGGCAAAGCTTGAATTCACAGGTCGGTCCGAGCTCCGGCTGCGGTGTTCGCCGGACTATGTACGGAAACTGATCGAACCACCATGCGACCGTCGTTAATGCGGTCACCATTTGATAGACCTGTGTACATTGGGAAAAATGAACCGAAACAAGCAAAAAATACTGGGATTAATAGCACCTGGTTTATTTGTTGTAGCAATCCGAAGGAAGGTGATTCCCAAAATTGGGACTCGCTCTGCACACCCATTGCCTGATGGGCGATAAAACGACGGCATGGCAATGCTGGTAAAGGTTGACTCACCGAGGCAAAGCCCTCGGCCCAGCTAATGTGACGGAGCTGGTCGGCTAGTGACGCCGAAGCGTCCGGAGTAGGTTGATGAAGAGATGGCGAAGCCCCCGATCCAGCCGAGATGTCGAAGCCTCGACATTAGCCGATGAGTCGAAGTAGGTCGGCGTGATGGACACCAGCTTGAAGAAGCAATAGTGCGGCCCTATCGATGCAGGTCGTGACGTGGTCGATGCCGGCTTGATGAAGCGACCGTGCGGCGATGCCGGTATGCCTGCTCTGTGTAATCTGTGGGGCGGCGATGTTGATGATGATTTATCCTTCGCGATGCCGGACTCTTGTTCGGCTTGCCGAGATGATGATCCGAAGAAGTTGAGCTCGGCTCAACAAAGTGACGACGCGTCTAGCGCAGGTCAGCAGCCGTGGAGCAATATTGCCGAACTGGTTTGACACCAGTATGATGTTGAAGATTATGTTCAAAAGATCTTAAAGTTATTGGGATGTGTTCGAGAACAAAACACAATACCCCATACAAAACTTCCTTCAAAAGGGATGTCTGAAATCCCGTTCATAAAAAAGATGAACTCGGGTCGGATTCGTTTTCGCGCAGAAAACAGATCCGAAAAGTGATGCACTAATCGGAAGGTTCCCGGAGTTTGGGCGGTCGGATCGAGCTGAAATTTTGAGAGGTGGTAGATATAGGAATTCCGCAGCCGATCAACGGTTGGATCTTCCAAAGGACGTCCGAGCTAGAAGCTGGACACCACGCCCTAAACTCATCCAAATTCCCATCACGATTTGATAGGGCTCCAGTATATCGTGGATTGCCAGAGATTCCTCCATCGGAACTCGACGAAATTTTCCAGGGTTGTTATAGACTCAATTCCGCACAATTCCACCAAAGCGATCGTCAAAGCTATACTCGAGGAGGTGGTAGTGGCAGATACGAGTTCGCTGTCCAAAAAAAACAGCACGGTCGCTCGAGGGCAATGTTGACGTTGAGCCACCGAGCTCCATAGATGATTCCTCCGTGATCTTGATAGAGATCGGAGTTGATGTTGGATGAAGGTCCTCGTCCGAACATGGTGATCCGAACACGGGGCGCAATTCTTGGTCGAACCAAGGTGACCAGTCGAATTGGTGACGAAGATGCCGAAGACGCAGTTGATCTGCAGGCGAGCCATCGATCCTTTTGTCGATCACACAATGGAACTCTCAATGAAAGCACCAATGTCGGTGTCAAAACCGGCGGATCTCAGGTAAGGGTCCCGAACTGTGCGTCTAGGCCGGATGGTAACAGGAGGCAAGGAACACGATGTTTTAACCAGGTTCGGGCCCTCTTGATGGAGGTAAAACCCTACGTCCTGCTTGATTAATATTGATGATATGGGTAGTACAAGAGTAGATCTACCACGAGATCAAGGAGGCTAAACCCTAGAAGCTAGCCTATGGTATGATTGTTGTATGATGAAGTTATATCGACTAGCCTGGCCCTGGTTTATATAATGCACCAGAGGCCTAGGTTAACAAGAGTCCTAGTCGAATACGCCGGTGGGGAGAAGTCCTTGTCTTGATCGCCAAGTCTTGTGGAATCTTCCTTGTATGCGGCAGCTGTCCGAACTGGCCCATGAGTATACGGCCACGGGGGTCCTTGCCCCAATCTAATAGATCGGGAGACGACATGAGGAGTACCCCCTAGTCCAGGACACTGTCAATGATCATCACACTTTATTTTCTTACAACTCAAGAATTACAACTCGATACTTACAACAAGATATGACTCTATATGAATGCCTCCAGTGGTGTACCGGGATGTGCAATGACTCATGAGTTTCATGTATGAAAGAATTATGAATGGTGGCTTTGCCACAAATACAATGTCAACTATATGATAATGCATAGCAATATGACAATGATGAAGCGTGTCATAATAAATGGAATGGTGGAAAGTTGCATGGCAATATATCTCAGAATGTCTATGGAAATGCCATAATAGGTAGTTATGGTGGCTGTTTTGAGGAAGGTATATGGTGGGTTTATGGTACCGGCGAAAGTTGCGCGGTACTAGAGAGGCTAGCAATGGTGGAAGGGTGAGAGTGCGTATAATCCATGGACTAAACATTAGTCATAAAGAACTCACATACTTATTGCAAAAATCTATTAGTTATCGAAACAAAGTACTACGCGCATGCTCCTAGGGGATAGATTGGTAGGAAAAGACCATCGCTCGTCCCCGACCGCCACTCATAAGGAAGATAACCAATAAATATGTCATGCTCCGACTTCATCACATAACGGTTCACCATACGTGCATGCTACGGGAATCACAAACTTTAACATAAGTATTTCTCAAATTCATAACCACTCAACTAGCATGACTCTAATATCACCATCTTCATATCTCAAAACAATCATCAAGTATCAAACTTCTCATAGTATTCAATGCACTTTATATGAAAGTTTTTATTATATCCATCTTGGATGCCCATCATATTAGGACTAGTTTCATAACCAAAGCAAATTACCATGCTGTTCAGAGACTCTCAAAATTATATAAGTGAAGCATGAGAGTTCATCTATTTCTTCAAAATAAAACCACCGCCGTGCTCTAAAAAGATATAAGTGAAGCACTAGAGCAAAAGACAAACTACTCCAAAAGATATAAGTGAAGATCAATGAGCAGTCAAATAATTATGCAACTATGTGAAGACTCTCTGTCGGTGTCAAAACCGACGGATCTCGGGTAGGGGGTCCCGAACTGTGCGTCTAAGGAGGATGGTAACAGGAGGCAGGGGACACGATGTTTTACCCAGGTTCGGGCGCTCTTGATGGAGGTAAAACCCTACGTCCTTCTTGATTATTCTTGATAATATGAGTAGTATAAGAGTTGATCTACCACGAGATCGGAGAGGCTAAACCCTAGAAGCTAGCCTATGGTATGATTGTATGTTGTCCTACGGACTAAAACCCTCCAGTTTATATAGACACTGGAGGGGGCTAGGTTACACAAGGTCGGTTATAAAAGAGGAGATATACATATCCGTATTGCCTAGCTTGCCTTCCACACCAAGTAGAGTCCCATCCGAACACGGGACGAAGTCTTCAATCTTGTATCTTCATGGTCCAACAGTCCGGCCAAAGGATATAATCCGGATGTCCGGATACCCCCCAATCTAAGACTCCCTTAGTAGCCCCCGAACCAGGCTTCAATGATGATGAGTCCGGCGTATAGTGTTGTCTTTGGAATTGCAAGGCGGGTTCTTCTCCAAATTTCGAACGTTTGTTAAGTAGTGTACGGTTCCATAAATGTTGAACCTCTTGGCTTCTGCGCCCAATAAGGGCTATCTTCCACGCGTCGAATGAATGCGAGGCGCCAGGGCATTTTTACATTCGCCCCCTAGCCAGATAAATAAATTGTCTATTAAAGGGATGGGGATTCTTAGATCCAATCCATACCATCCTCCCCCAGCGAGAATCCATCGAAGCGCGCTTTGGAAAGATCCACTCCAGCATGGCCGACCTCCGCAGCTCCTCCTCCTTCCCCCGTAGCCCTAAGCCCGGTGATTGGGAGAGGTTTTCAGTCCCACACAGTCGATTAGTCGAACTGCAGACTAAGGGATTTCTCCCTCCAGCGTATATGGTGCCCGTCCGAGCCGGGCTCGCCACCTATAATGGCGGGGAGCAAGCGGTGAGCTTCCCCATCCCCTCTACGGGGGAGCGGGTATGCCTCGTTCCTTATTTATTGAGGGGACTCGGATTTCTGATTCACCCATTCCTCCGCGGGCTCCTGGAGTTTTACGGCCTCCAACTGCATAATTTCACCCCTGCTTCCATTTTACACATCACCGGCTATGTTGCCCTCTCCGAGTTATTCCTGGGCTGCGAGGCTCATTTCGAGCTATGGAAAAGGTTATTTTGCCTCATCCCCCGCACATAGAAAGGGTCACTTTATCAAGTGGGCGGAGCCGAAATATGGCGCATCGCCGAAACTGGATACCCGTCCGGTACTCCAAAGAAGACGTCCGAAGACTGGCCTTCAGAATGGTTTTATATGGAGGACGTCCCCCTTCCGGACCCTGTTCGGCAGGGTCTTCCTGAGTTTAGCAATGCTCCTCTGAAGAAACGCCGAAGTTGGCGCCCACGGAGCCCCCAGGCGGAATACAATGGAGAAGTCCTTTACCTGATGAACCGGATTAAAGCGCTGGCTCAATCAGGATTGACAGTAATCGAGGTTATGTCAATATGCATAACGCGGGGAGTGCAACCACTTCAATATCGAGGGCACCCCTTGTGTAGTTTTACCAGGGAAGATGACGCCACCCGTTGCGGGCGGAAGGGTCCAGACAACGCTGCCGCTTTAGCAAAAATTCTGTCCAAATTGTTCAAGGGAGAGGAAGAGGAGTTCATCCACATCAAGCCACGGGATGGATTCTCCATGTACAACCCTCCAAGCTGGGTGAGTTATATCTCCTTACTCCCATTCTTCCTGCATTCTTTGTCGTAGGTACTCACCTTGCCATTTTGCGGCAGGAACTGCGAAAAGCCATAAGGGAGGTCAGCAGCCCATCTCCACAACCAGAGGACCTGACCGGGCCGTCGGTCCCGGACTCGAAGAAGATCCAGACATATTCGTGGAGCTGATAGACCGGCAGTTCTATCAATTAAGCTGTGATGACGCCATGGTGGCCATTACGGCCGACTATCCCGGACTGCTTCTTGCGTCGCACGTAAGAAAAACCAAAAATCCCAACTCCAAAAATTAGGATCCCCTTTTAGACACTTCATCTACCATATACATATGGTGTTTTACAGGGAAGGCATTCGGGACGCCATGCCGACCCCGCAGCAACTTGCCAACAAGAGGCACCGAGGCCGGGCAGGCCAAAAAGAAAGGAGGTCAGGACGGAGACGCCGGCGCAGAGGTATGACAGAAACCCCGCTCCGTGGTTGTCGTCTTTCTTGAAATGTAATGACGTCCATGTTTCTTTAACAGAAAAAACGCTCGCCAGAATATGTCCGGTGAGGCTGCCGATCACGCTTCCACCAGTCGGGCTCCAGGACCGGACAGAGAGGCGGAAGCCGACATGGGGCGGACGCCAGATACTCCCCCTACAGAGGATGCGGATAGGCTATCCGCTACAAATTCAGAAGTGGAGAGCGCCATGAATCATAGGCATAGCCGAGCCGTATTCCGTGACGCTTGCTTCTCACGAGAGGCATTTGATGCCTTCAATTCTGGAGAGGCGTACCTCCGTGCTGCTCAAAATGGTCTAGCCAGAGCCACGGACCAGTATGTAAAGGATGTACGGGTAAGAAAATCCGACGATTATATGTATCAGTAGCCCCTGACACTTGAAACAGTTAGCAGAACTAATTTAAGGATCATCTTATTGTGCAGGTTCTTACAGAGAAGAATAGTCGAATGTCACAGGAGCTGGAGGAATGCAAGACCCAACTTCGGGCCGCTGTTGCCGCACTGAAGGAACCTAAAAAGTACCGAGCTGGTTCCATTATTATGTGGGCTGAAGGTGTTATTTCGGTGGCAGAGCCTCCGATTATGTTAGAGTGTTCGGTATCGGGCGTTTTAGCCGGGTCTGGACTATTGTTACCGGTGTCCCCTTCCCATACCACCGATGGCTTAAAAAACCTCTCCAAAAAGATGTTGAGGGGGACCGCGTCACGTTTTGCACCGATGCGGGCGAGGATATCCGCCGCCTGATTGTTTTCCCGAGCCACATGGTGAAATTTGAGCCCCTCGAACCGAGCTAACATCTTTAGGACGGCATTTCGATAGGCCGCCATCTTCGGATCCTTAGCATCGAAGTCTCCATTTATTTGGGATATTGCGAGGTTTGAATCTCCACGCACCTCCAGGCGTTGAATGCCCGTGGAGACTGCCATCCGAAGACCATGCAACAGAGCTTCGTATTCGGCTGCGTTGTTGGAGTTTGTATACAGTATCTGTAGTACGTACTGAACGGTATCTCCGGTTGGGGACGTCAGGACGACGCCAGCCCCTAGACCAGCCAGCATTTTAGAGACGTCGAAGTGCATGATCCAATTGGAGTATGCGCCGTACTCTTTAGGGAGTTCGGCTTCCGTCCATTCGGCGACAAAGTCGGCCAATACTTGCGATTTAATGGCTCGCCGAGGTTTGTATGTTATGTCGAACGGGAGGAGCTCAATGGCCCATTTGGCAATCCGGCCCGTAGCGCCGCGGTTGTTTATAATATCATTAAGTGGCACTTCCGAGGCTACTGTAATCAAACACTCTTGAAAGTAGTGTCGCAGCTTCCGGGATTCCATGAATACCGCATAGGCTATCTTTTTATAATGTGGGTACCATCATTTCCATGGAGTGAGGACAGTGGATACATAGTATACCGGCTTTTGAAGAGGGAATTTTTGTCCGTCAACTTCTCGTTCGACGACGAGCACTGCGCTTACAACTTGATGAGTTGCCGCAATGTACAACAACATTGGTTCACCGATGTTTGGCGCGGCCAGGATTGGGTTGGTTGCCAGTATGGCTTTTATTTCTTCCAATCCGGCTGTGGCGGTGTCCGTCCACTCAAAGTGTTCGGTGCGCCGAAGGAGGCGATAAAGGGGTAATGCCTTTTCTCCTAAGCGGGAGATAAAGCGGCTTAGAGCCGCCACACATCCAGTTAATTTCTGGATTTGTTTGAGGTCTGTTGGGGTAGCCAACTGTGACAAAGCTCAAATTTTGGCCGGATTATCTTCAATTCCTCTACTGGAGACAATGAAACCCAGGAGCTTTCCGGCTGGCACGCCGAAAACGCATTTTTCCGGATTGAGCTTGATGTCGTATGTTTGGAGGTTGTCGAATGTGAGCCTCAAGTCGTCTATTAGAGAGTCGACGTGTTTGGTTTTGACGACCACATCATCTACGTATGCCTCTACTGTTTTGCCGATCTGTTTCTCCAGACATGTCTGAATCATGCGCTGATACGTTGCGCCGGCGTTTTTGAGCCAAAAGGCATTGTGTTGAAACATAATGGGCCGTATGGTGTGATAAATGCCGTTGCGGCTTGGTCGGACTCCACCATCTTGATTTGGCGGTAGCCGGAGTATGCGTCGAGGAAACACAATGACTCGTGTGCTGTGGTGGCATCGATAATTTGATCGATGCGGGGGAGGGGGAAGGGATCCTTTGGGCAAGCCTTGTTGAGGTCCTTGAAATCGACACATAGGCGCCAGGATTTGTCCTTTTTTGGTACCATCACCAGGTTTGCTAGCTAGTCCGGGTGTTTTATTTCTCTAATGAATCCGACCTCCAATAACTTGACTAGTTCCTCTCCCATAGCATGTCTCTTAGGTTCAGAGAAACGCCGAAGAGCCTGCTTGACCGTCTTGAATCCCTTTAGGATATTGAGGTTGTGCTCGGCCAGCCTGCGTGGGATTCCTGGCATGTCTGAGGGGTGCCAGGCGAATATGTCCCAATTCTTGCACAGGAACTCCCGTAGTGCGGCGTCCACGTCGGGGTTTAGCTGTGCCCCGATGGTGGCTGTTTTTGTAGGGTCCGTTGGGTGGACTTGGAATTTGACTATTTCATCCGCTGGTTTAAAAGAGGTGCACTTGGATCTCTTGTCAAGTATCACGTCGTCCCTGTCCACTGTGGAGCGTAGCGCAGTTAATTCCTCGGCCGAAAGGGCTTCGGATAATGCCTCAAGGGCCAATGCGGCTGTTTTGTTTTCGGCATGGAGTGCTGTGTCCGGATCACTAACGAGAGTGATGATTCCGTTGGGCCCGGGCATTTTGAGCTTCATGTACCCATAATGGGGTATGGCTTGGAAGATCGTGAACGCCTCTCGTCCCAAGAGGGCGTGGTATCCACTATTGAACGGGGCCACATGGAATGTAATTTCTTCATACCTATAGTTCTCCGGCGTGCCGAATACCACATCTAGTGTGATTTTCCCAGCACAGCGTGCTTCCCGACTGGGGATGATTCCTCTAAAGGTTGTGCTGCTTTGCTCAATGCGGTTCCAGTCTATTTCCATTTTTTGAAGAGTTTCCTCGTAGATGAGGTTTAATCCACTGCCGTCGTCGATGAGTACTTTGGTGAGTCGAAAGTCGTCCACAATTGGACTGAGGACCAGTGCAGCCAGTGCTCGGGTTGTTCGGAATTTAGGTTCGTCACTGGCATTGAAGGTAATAGCCGTGTCACTCCATGGATTTATTGCTGCTACGTGGCAGATTTCGGCAATGCTGTGGAGTGTTTGCTTGCGCCTATTATTTGATGTGAAGGTCTCAAAGACTGTTAATACCGTATTGTTATCCCTGGGATGGTGCTCTGTGGCATCTGGGATGAGAAGATCCTCACCGCTTTTGGCCACCTGCCGGAGTATCCAACATGCTCTAAGGCTATGTGTTGGTATGGTATCCGCTGTACTATGAATTTTGCAGGGTCCGATGAGCCATCCCTCCAATACGGTTCCACGCCCTGTAGAGGGTTTTTGCTTCTTTGTAATTAACTCGGGTGTCTTATAATAGTGCACCCTTTTACCTCGGACTGGGTGTATATTCGGAGCCGGTTTATCCCAAAATTTCGTTTCGGTTTTCTAGGCACTTTTCATCGCACAATACTTTCGTACTATGGACGCCAAGTCGGCGAAGCATGATATGTCACGGCGACTTATGGCGTTAAGGATTCCCTTGTCCGTGCAGTTATTGGAGAAAAGTGAGACTGCGTCTTCCTCGCGACAGTGCTTAACCATGTTCATCACAAGGAGGAATCTGGCCCAATAATGATGTACTCTTTCATGGGGCTCTTGCCTGATGTGGGAAAGATCGTTTATGTCTGGGTGGGTGGGTGGTTTCGAGTCCGAACCCCTACCCGATCTGAGACCCAGGGGCCGAGGAGTTTCCGATCTTGTATGTTTGGATTCTGGGATGTTGCCCGATGAGCCTGGCCCGCTGCCTGGCTCTAGGTTTAGGGTTTGGGTGATGTCCTCCCGTACACGGGTATCCGGCTCGGAGAGCTCAGGAATTCGGACATAGTTAGTCCTCAAGATAGAGGAAGAATCGCCACATTGTTCCTCCACCACCACAACATGATGGGTGACCGGTGGAGAGTTAATCTCCCTTTGATCGGGTTTAAGACCAATCCGATCATAGTCTGTAGCGACTCCCAAGGTGGCGATGCAATCCAAGAGCTCGTTTAGGGAAGAGAGCTCCATTGGATCCATCTGTTCGGCGAATTCCAAGCCGACGTGGAGGCTGTTTTCGATGATCCAAGAAGTCATCGTCGGTGTAGCAGCCGAACAGGCGGTCATGACGAAACTGCCTAGCCGGAGAGTTTGGCCGACAGCCAGGGCTCCCCCGGCAGTAATGTTGTTTTTAAAACCGAGATGAGACATCCTTCCTTACGGTGACGACACAGAGGAACTCTCAATGAGAGCACCAATGTCGGTGTCAAAACCGGCGGATCTCGGGTAGGGGGTCCCGAACTGTGCGTCTAAGGCAGATGGTAACAGGAGGCAGGGGACACGATGTTTTACCCAGGTTTGGGACCTCTTGATGGAGGTAAAACCCTACGTCCCGCTTGATTATTCTTGATAATATGAGTAGTATAAGAGTTGATCTACCACGAGATCGGAGAGGCTAAACCCTAGAAGCTATCCTATGGTATGATTGTATGTTGTCCTAGGGACTAAAACCCTCCGGTTTATATAGACACCAGAGGGGGCTAGGGTTACACAAGGTCGGTTACAAAGGAGGAGATATACATATCCGTATTGCCTAGCTTGCCTTCCACACCAAGTAGAGTCCCATCCGGACACGGGACGAAGTCTTCAATCTTGTATCTTCATGGTCCAACAGTTCGGCCAAAGGATATAATCCGGATGTCCGGATACCCCCTAAAACTCTCTAACATTTAATAATTTCAGATCTTGGTATTTTATTCAAACAGCAAGCAAAACAAAAGAAAATAAAATGACTCTCCAAGAAAAACACATATCATGTGGTGAATAAAAATATAGCTCCAAGTAAAGTTACTGATGAACAAAGACGAAAGAGGGATGCCTTCCGGGGCATCCCCAAGCTTAGGCTCTTGGCTGTCCTTGAATATTTCCTTGGCGTGCCTTGGGAATCCCCAAGCTTAGGCTCTTGCCACTCCTTATTCGATAGTCCATCGAATCTTTACCCAAAACTTGAAAACTTCACAACACAAAACTTACCAGAAAACCCGTAAGCTCCTTTAGTATAAGAAAATAAATAACCACTTATGTACTGTTGTGAACTCATTCTAAATTCATATTGGTGTAATATATACTGTATTTCAACTTCTCTATGGTTCATACTGTCTGATACTACTCATATATTCATCAAAATAAGCAATCAACACATAGAAAACAGAATCTGTCAAAAACAGAACAGTCTGTAGTAATCTGGATCAAACGTATACTTCTGGAACCCCAAAATTTCTAAAATAAATTTCTGGACCTGAGGAATTTATCTATTAATCATCTTCCAGAAGTATTAACTAAATAGCGCTCTCCAATAAAAAATGGCAGCAATTCTCGTGAACACTAATGTTTCTGTTTTTTACAGCATGATCGCAAAGTCTTTCCCCAAGTCTTCCCAAAGGTTCTACTTGGCACAAACACTAATTAAAACATAAAACCACATATAAACAGAGGCTATACGAATTATTTATTACTAAATAGGAACAAAAATCAAGGAACAAAAATAAAGTTGGGTTGCCTCCCAACAAGCGTTATTGTTTAACACCCCTAGCTAGGCATGATGATTTCAATGAGGCTAACATAAAGGATAACAATTGAAACATAAAGAGAGCATCATGAAGAATATTGAAGGAAATATGCCCTAGAGGCAATAATAAAGTTATTATTTATTTCCTTATATCATGATAAATGTTTATTATTCATGCTAGAATTGTATTAACCGGAAACATAATACATGTGTGAATACATAGACAAACAGAGTGTCACTAGTATGCCTCTGCTAGACTAGCTCGTTAATCAAAGATGGTTATGTTTCCTAACCATGGACAAAGAGTTGTTATTTGATTAACGGGATCACATCATTAGGTGAATGATCTTATTGACATGACCCATTCCATTAGCTTAGCACCCGATCGTTTAGTATGTTGCTATTGCTTTCTTGATGACTTATACATGTTCCTATGACTATGAGATTATGCAACTCCCGTTTGACGGAGGAACACTTTGTGTGCTACCAAACGTCACAACGTAAATGGGTGATTATAAAGTTGCTCTACAGGTGTCTCCAAAGGTACATGTTGGGTTGGCGTATTTCGAGATTAGGATTTGTCACTCTGATTGTCGGAGAGGTATCTCTGGGCCCTCTCAGTAATGCACATCACATAAGCCTTGCAAGCATTGCAACTAATGAGTTAGTTGTGAGATGATGTATTGCAGAACGAGTAAAGAGACTTGCCGGTAACGAGATTGAACTAGGTATTGAGATACCGACGATCGAATCTCGGGCAAGTAACATACCGATGACAAAGGGAACAACGTATGTTGTTATGCGGTCTAACCGATAAAAGATCTTCGTAGAATATGTAGGAGCCAATACGAGCATCCAGGTTCCCCTTTGAACCTTTATATACGGAGGCAAGGAGCAACCCTAGAGACACAAGTTGATCCTATTCTTAGCCGTATGCGGTGCCCCCTTCCACCATAGTCCTCGATAATATTGTAGCGGTGCTTAGGCGAAGCCCTGCGACAGTAGTACATCAAGATCGTCACCACGCTGTCGTGCTGACGGAACTCTTCCCCGACACTTTGCTGGATCGGAGTCTGGGGATCTTCATCGAGCTGAACGTGTGCTAGAACTCGGAGGTGCCGTAGTTTCGGTGCTTGATCGGTCGGGCCGTGAAGACGTACGACTACATCAAGCACGTTGTGCTAACGCTTCCGTTGTCGATCTACAAGGGTACATAGATCACACTCTCCCCTCTCGTTGCTATGCATCACCATGATCTTGCGTGTCCGTAGGAATTTTTTTGAAATTACTACGTAACCCAACAAATATGACTAGCACATTTAAGTCTAACCCACTTCCTATGCATAGGGATTTTGTGAGCAAACTTATGGGAACAATAATCAACTAGCATAGGAAGGAAAACGAGCATAACTTCAAAATTTTAAGCACATAGAGGGGAAACTTGATATTGTTGCAATTCCTACAAGCATATATTCCTCCCTCATAACAATTTTCAGTAGCATCATGAATGAATTCAACAATATAACTAGCAACTAATGCATTCTTTTCATGATCTACAAGCATAGAAATTTTATTACTCTCCACACAAGCAAAATTCTTCTCATGAATAATAGCGGGAGCAAACTCAACAGAATAATTATCATGTGAGGCATAATCCAATTGAAAACTAAAATCATGATGACAAGTTTCATGGTTATAATTATTGATTATAGCATACATGTCATCACAATAATCATCATAGATAGCAACTTTGTTCTCATAATCAATTGGAACCTCTTCCGAAATAGTGGAATCATTACTAAATAAAGTCATGACCTCTCCAAATCCACTTTCATCAATATAATCATAAATAGGAGGCATGCTTTCATCATAGTAAATTTTCTCATCAAAACTTGGGTCACAAAAAATATCATCTTCATCAAACATAGCATCCCCAAGCTTGTGGCTTTGCATCTCATTAGCATCATGGATATTCAAAGAATTCATACTAACGACATTGCAATCATGCTCATCATTCAAATATTTACTGCCAAACATTCTAATGCATTCTTCTTCTAGCACTTGAGCACAATTATCGGAATCCTTATTCTCACGAAAGACATTAAAAGATGAAGCATATGAGGTGACCTTAATTCCATTGTTTGTAGTTTTCTTTTATAAACTAAACTAGTGATAAAACAAGAAACAAAAAGATTCGATTGCAAGATCTAAAGATATACCTTCAAGCGCTAACCTCCCCGGCAACGGCGCCAGAAAAGAGCTTGATGTCAACTACACAACCATCTTCTTGTAGACGTTGTTGGGCCTCCAAGTGTAGAGGTTTGTAGGACAGTAGCAAATTTCCCTCAAGTGGATGACCTAAGGTTTATCAATCCGTAGGAGGCGTAGGATGAAGATGGTCTCTCTCAAGCAACCCCGCAACCAAATAACAAAGAGTCTCTTGTGTCCCCAACATACCCAAAACAATGGTAAATTGTATAGGTGCACTAGTTCGGCGAAGAGATGGTGATACAAGTGGTATATGGATAGTAGATAAAGGTTTTTGTAATCTGAAAATATAAAAACAGCAAGATAACTAAAGATAAAAGTGAGCAAAAACGGTATTGCAATGCGTTGAAACAAGGCCTAGGGTTCATAATTTCACTAGTGCAAGTTCTCTTAACAATAATAACATAATTGGATCACATAACTATCCCTCAACATGCAACAAAGAGTCACTCCAAAGTCACTAGTAGCGGAGAACAAACGAAGAGATTATGGTAGGGTATGAAACCACCTCAAAGTTATCCTTTCTGATCGATCTATTCAAGAGTCCGTAGTAAAATAACATGAAGCTATTCTTTCCGTTCAATCTATCCTAGAGTTCTTACTAGAATAACACCTTAAGACACAAATCAACCAAAACCCTAATGTCACCTAGATACTCCAATGTCACCTCAAGTATTCGTGGGTATGATTATACGATATGCATCACACAATCTCCGATTCATCTATTCAAACCAACACGAAGAACTTCAAAGAGTGCCCCAAAGATTCTACCAGAGAGTCAAGACGAAAACATGTGCCAACCCCTATGCATAGGTTCATCGGCGGAACCCGCAAGTTGATCACCAGAACATACATCAAGTGGGTCAATAGAATACCCCATTGTCACCACGGGCATCCCACACAAGACATACATCAAGTGTTCTCAAATCCTTAAAGACTCAATCCGATAAGATAACTTAAAAGGGAAAACTCAATCCATTACAAGAGAGTAGAGGGGGATAAACATCATAAGATCCAACTATAATAGCAAAGCTCGCGATACATCAAGATCGTACCACCTCAAGAACACGAGAGAGAGAGAGAGAGAGATCAAACACATAGCTACTGGTACATACCCTTAGCCCCGCGGGACAACTACTCCCTCCTCGTCATGGAAAGCGCTAGGATGATGAATATGGCCACCGGAGAGGGATTCCACCCTCTGGCAGGGTGTCGGAACGGGTCTAGATTGGTTTTTGGTGGCTACGGAGGCTTTTGGCGGCGTTACTCCCAATCTATTATGCCCCCCCCAAAGTTTTTAGGGTATATGGATATATATAGGTGGAAGAAATACATCTGGGAGCCACGAGGGGCCCATGAGGGTGGAGGGCGCGCCCAGGGGGGTGGGCGCGCACCCCTACCTCGTGCCTTCCTTGTTGCTTACCTTACGTACACTCCAAGTCTTATGGATTGCTTCCGTTTCAAAAATAAGTTCTGTGAAGTTTCAGGTCAATTGGACCCCGTTTGATTTTCCTTTTCTGCGGTACTCTAAAACAAGGAAAAATAGAAACTGGCACTGGGCTCTGGGTTAATAGGTTAGTCCCAAAAATAATATAAAAGTGCATAATAAAGCCCATAAACATCCAAAACATATAATATAATAGCATGGAACAATAAAAAATTATAGATACGTTGGAGACGTATCACTCAGCCATAGGTTCCATAAATTATGCTATGCTGTGTACCTTACCATGAGTTTGTTAAGGGGGTACGATAGTGATCCAGGATTGGATCACTGGACAGTGGTCAAAGTTATCCTTAGTTACCTAAGAGGACTAAGGAAACATTTCTCGGTTATGGAGATGATAAAGAGTTCGTCATAAACAGTTACGTCGATGCAAGCTTTGACACTAATCGAGATGACTCCAAGTCTCGATCTGATACATATTGAAAGTGTGAGCAATTAGCTAGAGTAGCTCCGTGAAGAGCATTGTAGACATATAAAATTTGCAAAATACATACGGATCTGAATGTGGTAGATCCCTTGACTAAACTTCTCTCACAAGCTAAACATGATAACACCTTTGTACTCTTTGGGTGTTAAACACATAGCAATGTGAACTAAATTATTGACTCTAGTAAACCCTTTGGGTGTTGGTCACATGGCGATGTGAACTATGGATATACTAATCACATAAAAGATGTGAACTATTGGTGTTAAATCACATGGCGATGTGAACTAGATTATTGACTCTAGTGCAAGTGGGACACTGAAGGAAATATGCCCTAGAGGCAATAATAAAGTAGTTATTTATATTTCATTATATCATGATAAATGTTTATTATTCATGCTAGAATTGTATTAACCAGAAACTTGACACATGTGTGGATACATAACAAAACTCAGTGTCCCTAGTAAGCCTCTACTAAACTAGCTCGTTAATCAAAGATGGTTAAGTTTCCTAACCATAGACATGTGTTGTCATTTGATGAACGGGATCACATCATTTGGATAATGATGTGATGGATAAGACCCATCCGTTAGCTTAGCATATTGATCGTTAAGTTTTATTGCTATTACTTTCTTCATGTCAAATACATATTCCTTTGACTACGAGATTACACAACTCCCGGATACCGGAGGAATACCTTGTGTGCTATCAAAGTCACAACGTAACTCGGTGATCATAAAGATGCCCTACAGGTATCTCCGAAGGTGTTTGGGTTGTCATAGATCGAGATTAGGATTTGTCACTCTGAGTATCGGAGAGGTATCTCTAGGCCCTCTCGGTAATGCACATCATGATAAGCCTTGCAAGCAATGTGACTAATTAGTTAGTTGAGGGATGATGCATTATGGAACGAGTAAGGAGACTTGCCGGCAACAAGATTGAAATAGGTATGAAGATACTGACGATCAAATCTCGGGCAACTAACATACCGATGAAAAAGGGAATAATGTATGTTGTCATTACGGTACGACCGATAAAGATCTTCGTAGAATATGTGGCAACCAATATGAGCATCCAGGTTCCGCTATTGGTTATTGACCGGAGAGGTGTCTCGGTCATGTCTACATAGTTCTCGAACCCGTAGGGTTTGCACACTTAACGTTCAATGATGATTTGTATTATGAGTTATGTGTTTTGGTGACCGAAGTTTGTTCGGAGTCCCGAATTAGATCACGAACATGATGAGGAGTCTCGAAATGGTCGAGAGGTAAAGATTCATATATTGGAAGGTTATATATGGACACCAGAATGGTTCCGAAGAGATTCAGGGATTTTTTGGAGTACAGAGAGGTTACCGGAACCCCCCGGGAAAGTTAATGGCCTCATGGGCCATAGTGGAGAGGAGGAGGCAGGCCACGTGAGCTAGCGTAGGCCCCCCTTGCCAATCCGAATTGGACAAGGGGTGGGGGCGCGGCCCCCCTTTCCTTCTCCCTCTCCACCTCTTTCCCCTTTCCCCCTCTCTGTTGGAAGGAAGGGGGAGCCGACTGCTACCTCTTGAGCACTGCATTGGTTTTCCATTGAAGAGGAAAGGATGATGCAGCAAAGTAGCAGCAAAGTAGCGTAAGTATTTCCCTCAGTTTTTGAGAACCAAGGTATCAATCCAGTAGGAGACTACACGCAAGTCCCTCGTACCTACACAACAAATAAGAACCTTGCAACCAACGCGATAAAGGGGTTGTCAATCCTTTCATGGTCACTTACGAGAGTGAGATCTGATAGAGACAATAATAATAATAAGATAAATATTTTGGTATTTTTATGATATAGATTGAAAGAAAAGATTGCAAAATAAATGGCACCAGAAATAGCTAGTTGACGGGAGATTAATATAATGGAGAATAGACCCGGGGGCCATAGGTTTCACTAGTGGCTTGTCTCAAGATAGCATACGTATTACGGTGGGTGAACAAATTACTGTCGAGCAATTGATAGAAAAGTGCATAATTATGAGAATATTTAGGCATGATCATGTATATAGGCATCACGTCCGCAACAAGTATACCGACACGATTCCGCATCTACTACTATTACTGCACACATCGTCCGCTATCCAGCATGCATCTAGAGTATTAAGTTCATAAGAATAGAGTAACCCATTAGGCAAGATGACATTATGTAGAGGGATAAACTCAAGCAATATGATATAAACCCCATCTTTTTATCCTCAATGGCAACAATACAATACGTGCCTTGCTGCACCTGCTGTCACTGGGAAAGGACACCGCAAGATTGAACCCAAAACTAAGCACTTCTCTAATTGCAAGAAAGATCAATCTAGTAGGCCAAACCAAACTAATAATTCGAAGAGACTTGCAAAGATAATCAATCATACGTAAAAGATTTCAGAGAAGAATCAAATATTGTTCATAGATAAACTTGATCATAAACCCCACAATTCATCGGATCTCGACAAACACACCGCAAAAAGAGTTACATCAAATAGATCTACAAGAAGATCGAGGAGAACATTGTATTGAGATCCAAAGAGAGAGAGAGAGAGAGAGAGAAGAAGCCATCTAGCTAATAACTATGGACCCAAAGGTCTGAAGTAAACTACTCACACATCATCGGAGAGGCTATGGTGTTGATGTAGAAGCCCTCCGTGATCGATTCCCCCTCCGGCGGAGCTTCGGAAAAGACCCCAAAATGGGATCTCTTGGGTACAAAAGGTTGCAGCGGTGGAAATAGGGTTTCGTGGTGCTCCTGGATGTTTTCGAGGTATAAGGATATATATATATAGGAGGAAGAAGTACTTCACTGGAGCCACGAGGGGCCCACGAGGGTGGGGGGCGCGCCCAGGGGGGCAAGCGCGCCTCCGTGCCTCGTGGCCTTCTCGTTGATTTCTTGACGTCCACTCCAAGTCCCCTGGATCACGTTTGTTCCAAAAATAACTCTCCCGAAGGTTTCATTCCATTTGGATTACGTTTGTTATTCCTTTTCTGCGAAACACTGAAATAGGCAAAAAAACAGCAATTTGCACTGGGCCTTGGGTTAGTAGGTTAATCCCAAAAATAATATAAAAGTGTATAAATAAGCCCATTAACATCCAAAACAGATAAGATAATAGCATGGAACAATCAAAAATTACAGATACGTTGGAGACGTATCAAGCATCCCCAAGCTTAATTTCTGCTCGTCCTCGAGTAGGTAAATGATAAAAACAGAATTTTTGATGTGGAATGCTACCTAGCATAATTCTCAATGTAATTTTCTTTATTGTGGCATGAATGTTCAGATCCGAAAGATTCAAGACAAAAGTTTAATATTGACATAAAAATAATAATACTTCAAGCATACTAACTAAGCAATTATGTCTTCTCAAAATAACATGGCAAAAGAAAGTTCATCCCTACAAATTCATATAGTTTGGTCATGCTCCATTTTTGTCACACAAGAATGCTCTCATCATGCACAACCCCGTTGACAATCCAAGCAATTGTTTCATACTTTAGTAATCTCAAAAAAAATTCAACTTCACAATACATGAGCGTGAGACATGGATATAGCACTATGGGTGGAATAGAATAATGATAGGGGTTATGTCGAGAAGACAAAAAAAAGTCCCACATCACCACGGCTAATCAACGGGCTAGGGAGATGCCCATCAATTGATGTCAATGCAAGGAGTAGGGATTGCCATGCAATGGATGCACTAGAGCTATAAATGTATGAAAGCTCAACAAAAGAAACTAAGTGGGTGTGCATCCAACTTGCTTGCTCATGAAGACCTAGGGCATTTGATGAAGCCCATTGTTGGAATATACAAGCCAAGTTCTATAATGAAAAATTCCCACTAGTATATGAAAGTGACAAAACAAGAGACTCTCTATCATAAAGATCATGGTGCTACTTTGAAGCACAAGTGTGGAAAAAAGGATAGTAGCATTGCCCCTTTTTTATTTCTTTTTTTGGGCCTTTCTTTTTTTATTTATCATTTCTCTTTTTTATTTGGGACAATGCTCTATTAATGATGATCATCGCACTTCTATTTATTCACAACTCAATGATTACAACTCGATAATAGATCAAAATATGACTCTATATGAATGCCTCTGGCGATGTACCGGGAAGGGCAATGATTCAAGAGTGACATGTATGATAAATTATGCATGGTGGCTTTGCCACAAATACGATGTCAACTACATGATCATGCAAAGCAATATGACAATGATGAAACGTGACATAAATGAAACGGTGGAAAGTTGCATGGCAATATATCTCGGAATGGCTTTGGAAATGCCATAATAGGTAGGTATGGTTGCTGTTTTGAGGAAGATATAAGCAGGCTTATGTGTGGCAGAGCGTATCATATCACGGGGTTTGGATGCACCGGCGAAGTTTGCACCAACTCTCAAGGTGAGAAAGGGCAATGCACGGTACCAAAGAGGCTAGCAATGATGGAAAGGTGAGAGTGCGTATAATCCATGGACTCAATATTAGTCATAAAGAACTCACATACTTATTGCAAAAATCTATAATTCATCAAAAACCAAGAACTACGTGCATGCTCCTAGGGGGATATATTGGTAGGAAAAGATCATCGCTCGTCCCTGACCGCCACTCATAAGGAAGACAATCAAAGAACACCTCATGTTTCAAATTTGTTACACAACGGTCACCATACGTGCATGCTACGAGACTTGCAAACTTCAACACAAGTATTTCTCAAATTCACAACTACTCAACTAGCACAACTCTAATATCACCATCTTTATATCTCAAAACAATTATCAAGTATCAAACTTCTCCTAGTACTCAATGCACTTTTTATGATAGTTTTTATTATACCCATCTTGGATGCCTATCATATTAGGACTAGTTTCATAACCAAAGCAAATTAACAAGCTGTTCTAAAGGACTCTCAAAATAATATAAGTGAATCATGAGAGATCAGTAATTTCTATAAAATAAAACCACCACCGTGCTCTAAAAAGATATAAGTGAAGCACTAGAGCAAAATTATCTAGCTCAAAAGATATAAGTGAAGCACATAGAGTATTCTAATAAATTACAATTCATGTGTGTCTCTACCAAAAGGTACATAAAGAAAGGATGATTGTGGTAAACTAAAAAATCAAAGACTCAAATCATACAAGACGCTCCAAGCAAAACACATATCATGTGGTGAATAAAAATATAGCCTCAAGTAAAGTTACCGATAGAAGAAGACGAAAGAGGGGATGCCTTCCACGGCATCCCCAAGCTTAGGATTTTGGTTGTACTTGAATTTTACCTTGGGGGTGCCTTGGGCATTCCCAATCTAAGTCTCTTTCCACTCCTTGTTCCATAATCCATCAAATCTTTACCCAAAACATGAAAACTTCACAACACAAAACTTAAACAGAAAATCTCATGAGCTTCGTTAGTATAAGAAAACAAACCAAAACTTAGTGTTAAACCTACTTTATTCCAACTTCTCTATGGTTCATAACCTCCGATACTAGCCATAAATTCATCAAAATAAGCAAACAACACGCGAAAAGACAGAATCTATCAAAAATAGAATAGTCTGTAGTAATCCTTATATTTGGAATACTTATGTAACTCCAAAAATTCTAAAATAAATTGCTTGACGTGAGGAATTTATCTATTAATCATCTAAAAAAAGAATCAACCTAATCGGACTCTCCAGTAAAAATGACAGTAAATCTCGTGAGCGCTAAAGTTTCTGTTTTTTACAGCAAGATCGCAAAGACTTTCCCCAAGTCTTCCCAAAGGTTCTACTTTGCACAAACACTAATTAAAAGCATAAAAACACATCTAAACAGAGGCTAGATGAATTATTTATTACTAAGCAGAACCAAAATCAAGGAACAAAAATAAAATTGTGTTGCCTCCCAACAAGCGCTATCGTTTAACGCCCCAGCTAGGCATAAGAGCAAGAATATATCTAGGTGTTATCATCTTTGGTTTTAATTTTTTAGCGGAGTCATTGTCGAATTTGGGAGGTTCTTTACGTTTCCCTTCATATTCGGAAATTTTTAGATCTATAGAATCCAACCGCTTATTGCAAAGGGTAATCAACATATTCATGCGGTGAAGGTTTCCGCTAACACTCTTAAGAGGTTCAAGAGACTTTTGTAAAATTTCCGTAACTTCGCAAATCTTTTCAAAAACTTGTGTCTCTTCCTGGGTATGATGTGACCCCTTTTGTTAAGGTAGTGCTCCCACTATTCCCTCTATGATTTCATGAGCAATACTAGGATCAATTTCGATAAAATTCCCTTTGGCAACGCAATCCAAGAGTTGTCTATGCGACATATTCGGCCCAACATAAAAATTGCGAAGTAAAATTCTAAAATTCACCTCTAGGGTGCAATTACGATAAGATTCCATCATCCTAAACCAAGAATCTTTTAATTTTTTGAAGTGAAGAACTTCAAACTCCGGATACAAAGGGGAAGATAAAGGACTGGCCATGACGGCACATGAGACACGAACAAGCGAAAAAAGACGAACGAAAAGAGAGGGCGAATAAAACGACAAGGGTGAAGTGGGGGAGAGGAAAACGACAGGCAAATGGCAAATAATGTAATGCGAGGGATAAGAGTTTGTGATGGGTACTTGGTATGTCTTGACTTGATGTAGATCTCCTCGGCAACGGCACCAGAAATCCTTCTTGCTACCTCTTGAGCACTGCGTTGGTTTTCCCTTGAAGAGGAAAGGGTGATGCAGCAAACTAGCATAAGTATTTCCCTCAGTTTTGAGAACCAAGGTATCAATCCAGTAGGAGACTACACGCAAGTCCCTCGTACCTACACAAACAAATAAGAACCTCGCAACCAACGTGATAAAGGGGTTGTCAATCCCTTCATGGTCACTTATGAGAGTGAGATCTGATAGAGATAATAATAATAATAAGATAAATGTTTTTGGTATTTTTATGATATAGATTGAAAGTATAAATTGCAAAATAAATGGCACCAGAAATAGCTAGTTGACGGGAGATTAATAGAGTGGAGAATAGACCCGGGGGCCATAGGTTTCACTAGTGGCTTCTCTCAAGATAGCATAAGTATTATGGTGGGTGAACAAATTGCTGTCGAGCAATTGATAGATAAGTGCATAATTATGAGAATATCTAGGCATGATCATTTATATAGGCATCACGTCCGCAACAAGTAGACCGAAAAGATTCTGCATCTACTACTATTACTTCACACATCGACCGCTATCCCGCATGCATCTAGAGTATTAAGTTCATCAGAACAGAGTAACACATTAGGCAAGATGACATGATGTAGAGGGATAAACTCAAGCAATATGATATAAACCCCATCTTTTTATCCTCGATGGAAACAATACAATACGTGCCTTGCTACCCCTGCTGTCACTGGGAAAGGACACCGCAAGATTGAACCCAAAGCTAAGCACTTCTCCCATTGCAAGAAAGATCAATCTAGTAGGCCAAACCAAACTGATATTCGAAGAGACTTGCAAAGATAACCAATCATACATAAAATATTTCAGAGAAGAATCAAATATTGTCCATAGATAAACTTGATCATAAACCCCACAATTCATCGGATCTTGACAAACACACCACAAAAAGAGTTACATCAAATAGATCTACAAGAAGATCAAGGTGAACATTGTATTGAGATCCAAAGAGAGAGAGAAGAAGCCATCTAGCTAATAACTATGGTCCCAAAGGTCTGAATTAAACTACTCACACATCATCGGAGAGGCTATGGTGTTGATGTAGAAGCCCTCCGTGATCGATTCCCCCTCCGGTGGAGCTCCGGAAAAGACCCCAAGATGGGATCTCTTGGGTACAGAAGGTTGCGGTGGTGGAAATAAGGTTTCATGGTGCTCCTGGATGTTTTCGAGGTATATGGATATATATAGGAGGAAGAAGTAGGTCGGTGGAGCCACGAGGGGCCCACAAGGGTGGGGGCGCACCCAGGGGGCAGGCGCGCGTCGCTGCCTCGTGGCCTCTGAGGGAGTCTTGCACTAAAGGGTCCTCGGGCGTCCGTCCTGTTATCCATGGGCCGGACTGATGGGCTCTGAAGACATGAAGACCGGAGACTATACCTGTGTCCGGATTGGACTCTCCTTGGCGTGGAAGGCAAGCTTGGCGATCGACTATGAAGATTCCTTCTTATGTAACCGACTCTATGTAAACCCTAGATCCCCCGGTGTCTATATAAACCGGAGGGGTTAGTCCGAAAAGGACACATTCATTACCATAGTCATACAGGTTAGACTCCTAGGGTTTAGCCATTACAATCTCGTGGTAGATCAACTCTTGTAACACCCATATTCATCAATATCAATCAAGCAGGACATAGGGTATTACCTCCATAGAGAGGGCCCGAACCTGGGTAAACATTGTGTCCCCTATCTCCTGTTACCATCGATCCTAGACGCACAGTTCGGGACCCCCCCGACCCGAGATCCGCCGGTTTCGACACCAACATTGGTGCTATCATTCGGAGTTCCACTGTGCCGTCGACGAAAGGTTCGATGGCCCCTTCAATCGTCTATAACGACGCTGTCCAAGGAGAAACCTTCCTTCCTGGACAAATTTTCGTGTTCGGCGGTTTCATATTGTGGGCCAACTCACTCGGCCATCTGGAGCAGATCGATAGCTATGCCCCTGGCCACTAGGTCAGATTTGGAAACTTGAACTACGTCGCGGATATCCACGGAGACTTGATCTTCAACGGATTTGAAACCGTAGCGATTGTTCCCCCTCGCTCTGAGGAACATGACTTAAATCTTTCTTCAGATCACATCCAGGAGATGGTCCCTGTCGCTGCAACGGCCTTAGAACCAGAGCAGATCGTGCCATCCAAAGCCACAGAGTTCGCGGCGTTGGAGCCGCACACGGACTCATCACCCCGCGATATCTGCGTCAATGGAACACTGCATTCGTCTCCGGCTATAAATTCTGGACCATATATGCTTGCGGACACCGAGCTAGATCGGTTATCAATCTTCGAATTCAGTGCCACAGACGTGTTTCAGCACTCACCTTTGGGCGATGTGTTAAACTCTTTAAAGAACCTGTCATTCACGAGAGGCTCATAGCTGAATTATGTCTGGTTCGAACTAGGGGCTGACGACGGAGAATTGTGTTTCCCACCCGCCACCCACGTCATAGCCACTGTCGAGGACTTAACCGACATGCCCACTTCTGGCTCGGCAGATATTGACGGTCCAGAAGACGATGCAGATAAGGAGCAAGGCCAAGATCCGCCAGTCTTCGGACACAAGACGGCCACCCCTTCACATGACGTGTACATGATCGATACACTTAAAAAGCCTCGCGGCAAAGACAAGGGAGATCCAGTGAAAACTCCTGAGTCACAGTCTAAGTTCTAGCGCCCCAAGTCACACCACAGTAACAATGGCACTGGAGAAAATAGTACTCCAAACGATGCCGAAGGCAATGAAGACCCTGTGGGAGCAATATTCGAGCAGGAGGAACAGGAAAACGGACAAGCCAGCCCCGACGAACCGACCCTGCCCAGCGACAGATCGGAGAATGACAGCTACCTTCCGCTCTCCGAAGATGAGGAAAGCCTCGGCGACGAAGACTTCATTGTACCCGAAGAGCCCCTCGAACAGGAGCGCTTCAAGCACAGGCTGATAGCTATGACAAGGAGCCTGAAAAGGAAGCAGCATCAGCTTCAAGCTGACCAAGACCTACTCAATGACAGATGGAACGAAGTCATGGTCGCCGAAGAATACGACCTCAGTAGCCCAGCCAAAAGCTACCCAAAGCACAGATCGCTCTACCAGTCCGACAACGGGGCATTGGAGCCCATACCATCGTCAGACAACACGGCAGGTCATCGGCAACTCTGTCCGGATAAAAAGGCAACTCAAGCCGAACACCAGACCGCCCCACCTCACTGTAAAGGCAAGAACAATGCAGGCATTGATTACCCAGATAACCTGCAGAGGGAATGGGACAATAGAGCAGGAAGCACAAGACCGATCTACGGATCACGAAAACATGCTTCGAGACGCAACAATGGCTACCTATTCGGACGTGTCACACCTCACCACCACCAAGCCGAAAACCGCAATGAGACTCCTTCGGAGTTATGCCGCAGTGTGGCCCAACATAGAGGCGCCGCACACCCGCTTTGCTTCACTGATGAAGTAATGGATCATGAATTCCATGAAGGATTCAAATCCGTCAATATTGAATCATACGACGGGACAACCGATCCCGTAGTATGGATAGAAGATTTCATCCTCCACATCCATAAGGCCCGTGGAGACGATCTCCACGCCATCAAATACCTCCCACTAAAACTAAAAGAACCATCTTGGTACTGGTTAAACAGCCTGCCTGAAAATTCCATAGGCAGCTGGAAGGACTTGGATGAGGCCTTCCTCGATAACTTCCGAGGAACACATGTCCGTCCACCGGATGCCGATGCCCTAAGTCACATTGTCCAACAGCCCGGTGAATTAGCTAGGGAGCTCCGAACCTGGTTCTTAGTCAAAAAGAACCAAATCGTCGACTGTCCGGACGCGGAAGCCCTCGCGGCTTTCAGACACAGCGTCCGGGACAAATGGCTTGCCTGCCACCTCGGCCAAGAAGGACCTAAATCCATGACAACTCTCACTACTCTAATGACTCGCTTCTGCACGGGAGAAGATAGCTGGCTCACTCGTAGAAGCAATAGCGCCAGCAACCAGGGCACCTCCGAAATCCGAGACGCCAACGGCAAGCCACGAGGAAGCAAAAACAACAGTCACAATGAAAATGAAAGATCAGGTGACACAGCGTTCAACGCCGGATTCAGCATCCCCAAGCCCGGCCAGCGGAAGAAGCCATCCAAGGCGAATCGAGATGAACCATCGAACCTGGACAGAATTTTGGACTGACCCTGCCAGATTCACGGCCACCCCGATAAACCAGCTAATCATACCAACAGAAACTGCTGGGTCTTTAAACAGGCCGGCAAGCGAAACGCCGAACAGAGGGGAAGGAAGCCGCCAAGCGACAGGGATGACGGAAAGGTTCACCAATGAAAAACCGGGGGTCTGAATAGTCTCTACCCGAGGATCAACTACCCCTAGAACGGAAATAGCAGCCCGGCTTCCGCCGCCCACTCCGTACACCTACAAAGTTTGTACCGCGCATACATCATTACGCACTCAAGATACCGTGGGCATCGGCGGAAGCACAATACGGACAAGCCTGCGAGCACTCCAGTAATTTTTTCTATATATAAGTATTTATTTTCCTTTTTTATTTTATTTTCTCTTTCAATATCCTTTAAAACAGGTGACGAACAGTTTAAAAATCGGAAACTGGCTTTATCGGAGTTCAGGTCCGTACACTCACCTAAGGGGCTATGTCCATCAAGGATTCCCCAACTGAGGACTAGCGGCGCAGACGTGCGACAGGAGGTCCAAAATAACTTTTTGTAGACCGCACTCTCCATTTTTCGAGCTTGTATTATGCCTGTTCCTGCGCCTCCAACCCCGAGCATGTCAAATAGCCGGGGGGTGGCTTTCATATAATCATAAGTAATCATTAGCATATCACTCAGTCACCAGTAAACAATATCCCAACTAATCATCCGTATGGTTTTCCCGACAAATATGGCTCCTATGGTTATTTCACAGGAACACCTTGGCCTAATCTGCTAGGGGCTCGGTGTGGGAACAAATGAGCTGCCAGTAAAAGTTCGAACAACTCTATAGCGTACTTCGGCGTCGCAAGTTTGGCCTTATATGCATCAGCTCCGAATCATCGTCTTGGGTCAATAGTTGGGTTGTCTAGCTCCTGTGCTTGCTACCCTACGTTCCGCTCTATCGTCTAGGGTAGTAAAGGGAGAACTACTGTGATTGTGCCCTGGTCTAAACCGGACGAGCACCTGAATAGATAAAGCCAAAAACTGATTGTCATGATGCTGCGTGAGCTGGTCAACCACTTGACGACTTATCGGAATCGTTAGAGATTCTCCGTGTCACACGAGGGATCTTTTTCAGATCAAACATGTAAGGCACCATACGCCACATACATACCAGGGGCTATGTCGTAGCCCCACCATAAAACTCCTATGGATTAGTGAAAGTGTTAACGCCTTATAGTCCGATTGCCTGGTTTGCCGCATTATCACCTCCTTCATGAACCAAGACGTTGGATAAAGAGTGATTAAATGCTTTTCCGAATACCCCCGTACTTCCTACGAGGGGGCTGAAGCCGACGACTGGAAAACTTTCAGACTATATCAAAACAGCCGCACAGGAGGAATTCAAGCTTTCAAGAAAAACATAAATAGATTAACTATAAAATTGTCTTTTACAATTTTCACTCGAACATTATGTCTTTTGAGCGTTGACCCTCTACAAAGCGAGCGGCCTCTAGGACGTCCTCAAAATAATGTTCCGGTTCCGGACGGTCCTTGCCTTTGGGTGGACCCTTCGTCGTAACCTCGATGGCTTTCATCTTCCCCCAGAATGTCTTGACTCGGGCGAAAGCCATCCGTGCACCCTAAATGCATGTTGACTGCTTCACAGTGTCGATACGCGGCACCGCGTCAACAGGCCTTTGCACTAAACCCAAATAGCTATTCGGAACAGGCTCCGCTGGCTACAGCCGGACTATGACGTCCTTCATGGCAGCGCCAGACATCCTATGAAGTTCGGCCCATTGGGACATCTGTTCATTAAGCAACAAGGGGCACTTTGACGCGCCAAACTACGACCAAAAAAGCTTCTCCATTGCATATCCATCCCGCGCTTGGTAATACTGTGCCGCATCGGAAGAACTCTTCGGCAAGTCCAAGAACTCATCCGAAGAACTCCATACTTGGTTGAGCTGGACATAGTTCGGGTCGCCGAACTTAGTTTGTAGCATAAAAGGCTTTCCAGCCGCAATCTCTCTCGCTTGTCGAACCTCCTCACGGGCCGCTCTTCATTCCGACCGCGCTTCTCTTGCCTCCTGCAAGGCCTTCTCCAGATCAGTCGTTAAGGCTTCACTCTCCTTGTCGGTGTCAAAACCGGCGGATCTCGGGTAGTGGGTCCCGAACTGTGCGTCTACGCCGGATGGTAACAGGAGGCAGGGAACACGATGTTTTACCTAGGTTCGGGCCCTCTTGATGGAGGTAAAACCCTACATCCTTCTTGATTAATATTGATGATATGGGTAGTACAAGAGTAGATCTACCATGAGATCAAGGAGGCTAAACCCTAGAAGCTAGCCTATGGTATGAATGTTGTATATGGAGTTGATTGCCTACGGACTACAACCCTCCGGTTTATATAGTCACCGGATAGGATTAGGGTTACATAGAGTCGGTTACAATGGTAGGAGATCTTGAATATCCGCATCGCCAAGCTTGCCTTCCACGCCAAGGAAAGTCCCATCCGGACACGGGACGAAGTCTTCAATCTTGTATCTTCATAGTCCAGGAGTCCGGCTACCCGAACACCCCCTAATCCAGGACTCCCTCAGTAGCCCCCGAACCAGGCTTCAATGACGATGAGTCCGGCGCGCAGATTGTTCGGCATTGCAAGGCGGGTTCTTCTCCAAATCTTGTGTACCTGTAGGAATAATGTCCGATTTTTGTAATGTAGTGCTCCTCGGCTTCCACGCCCAATAATGGTCGTCTTCCACGTGTCAAACGAATGAGAAAAGCCGGGGCGTTTTTACATCCACAACCCTAGCCGTATAAACGAGCCTCCTATTTAACGGGATGGGGATTTAGGTTCAAACCGCATCTTCTCCTTTCCGCGAGTTATCATCAGAGCGCTTCCAGCAAAGGTCCATTCCAACATGACCAGCCGTCGCAGCTCCTCCCCTCGCCCCTCTGGTTCCAAACCCGGGGACTGGGAGAGTTGCACCATCCTGCATAGCGAGTTAGTGTCGCTTCAGGCCAAGGGATTTCTCCCTCAGGCATACATGGTCCCGGTCCGAGCCGGTCTCGCCACCTACAATGGCGGAAAACAAGCGGAGAGCACCCCCAATCCTTCTAAAGGAGAGCGGGTGTGCCTCGTCCCCTATCTAATAAGGGGACTGGGATTTCCAATTCATCCATTTCTCCGCGGGCTTCTGGAGTTCTACGGCCTCCAGCCGCACAATCTCACGCCCGCCTCCGTATTGCATAGTGCGGGTTTCGTCGCCCTTTGCGAGCTATTTTTAGGCGTTGAGGCTCATTTCGTGCTGTGGAAGAGGTTATTCTGCCTGGTGCCCCATTCTCGAGAGGGGTCTATATACCAAGTGGGCGGAGCCGAAGTATGACGCATCGTCGGGACCGGATATCTATCCGGAACCCCAAAGAAGGCGTTCGAGGACTGGCCTTCGGAATGGTTTTACATAGATGACGTCCCGCTATCGGACCCTATCCGGGTCGGTCTCCCTGAGTTCAACAGTGCCCCATTGAAGAAACGCTTGAGCTGGCATCCGCGGAGCTCTCAGAAAGAAAGCGACAGAGACGTCCTTTACCTGATGGGCCGGATAAGACTGTTGGCTCATTCCGGACTAACCATGATTGGAGTCATGGCCGCATGCATTATGCGGGGGGTGCAGCCACTTCAATATAGAGGCCACCCCATGTGGGATTTCAACGGGGAGGATGACGCCACCCGTTACGGTCGTAAGGGGCCGGCCTCAGCTGCCGCCCTAGTGAAGATCTTATCCTCTTTGTACAGGGGAGAAAAGGAGGAATTCCTCCGCGTCAATCCGCAGGCCGGATTTACTATGTACGATCCTCCAAGTTGGGTAAGTGAATAATTGCGCTTTCCCGTTTGTTTTATAGTCCCATGGTTAGATAGGTAGTCTAACGACTTCAGTGCAGGAAGTGCGACAGGAGGTAAAGGATATAAACAGCCGCCCTCCACAGCCCGAGGACCCAGAACAGTCCCTCGATCCAGACTCCGAAGAGGACCCGGACATATCGGTGGAGCTTATCGACGGGGTGTTCCATCAGCTAAGCAAGGACAATACCTTGGTAGCCATCAGGGTTGATTACCCAGGGTTAGTCCCGGCCTCCCAGGTGACAGAAACCAGAGTCTCATTCCCTTGAGAGAGATTCCACTCTCACGTATTCCGGTGTTTCTGACGATAACTGTGTTTTGCAGGGGAGATTTCCGAGGCAGGAGGCCGAACCTGCGGCGGCTAGCCAACGAGAGGCCGCAGGACCCCGTGGGGCAAAAAGGAATGCAGTCCGGACTAAGATGCCGGCGCAAAGGTATAGCGCACCCTCTGTTTCCCTAGTGTTATTCTGTCAGGGCATATTAACATTCGTGCTATCCTCAGAACGAAGAGACATCGCCGGACTACATCCGGAGAGGTTGCCAATCGCGCCCCCACCAGCCAGGCTCCAACGTCTGGCCAGGAAGCGGAGGCGAGCACAAGGCGTGCACCGGACGCTCCTCCGACAGAGGATGCGGACAGGCTGTCTGCCACAAATTCTGAAGTGGAGAGTGCCATGAACCACAGGCATCGCCGGACAGTTCTACGCGACGCTTGTTTCTCCCAAGAGGCTTTAGATGCCTTTAATTCGGGAGATGCGTACCTCCGTGCCGCTCAAAATGGTTTAGCCAGAGCCACGGAGCAATATGTAAAAGACATACGGGTAAGAAAATTTTGGTCAAATATAGATATACCAGTAGCCCCGACACTTGAAACAGTTAGAGCAACTGATTTAAGGATCATTGAATAAGCAGGTTCTTACAGAGAAGAATACCATACTGTCCCAGGAGCTGGAAAAGTGCAAGGCCCAACTAGAGGCCGCACTAGCCACAGCAGGGGAGCCCAAAGAGACCCCCTCAGGTAAGATACACTTTGAAAGATTAGTATTGTGCACTGTGGGTGAAAATCTGACAAATCATATTGCAGATGGCGCCGGACTCGATCCGGACAAGCAACAACTCGTACGCCGGCTAAAGGCCGGTGAGAGTACGTTGACAAAGGTGAGGCAAGAGAAGAATGATCTTCAGGATGCCAACACCAAGCTGGACGTCGAACTTAAAGATGTTCGTGGCCAGCTGTCGGACTCCACGAAGGAGAATCAGCGGCTTCGACGCGGCATTTTTAGTAAGTGCTTGAACGAACTTTGAAAAAAGAGTTCGGCGAGGAAGCCGACTAACAGAGTAATGTCTGTAGGTATGCTCACATGTCGTCCTGCAGAGGAGATGCCTAGTTCTACGGGTGACCTTCTTCCCGAACTCTTGCAACTGCATGAGCGAATTCGGCAGGCGGTGCGGGATATTGCCCAAGCCCTATGGCCTGCCCACTCCGTGCCCGAGGACCTTGGAGAGCTTGCGGAAAAGCTGAAGGGAGCTCGGCGGCGCTTTCGGTTGTGGAAGATATCGGCCTGCCGACAAGGCGCTAGGTAGGCCTGGGCCATGGTGAAGACCCGTTTTACGAAGTCTGACCCAAACCACATGGCCGAGGTCGGACCAGTGGGGCCTGACGGGAAGGAGATCCCTGTAAGCTTAGTATACGGCCAAGTAGAGTTGGCCGCGAAGTATTCCCAGCAGGACTCTAAATTAAACAGCCTGTTAGATGGTATAGAAGAGCAATACAATCAGTCAGAATGACTATGTAATTTTGAATTGACATGTGTAATGCCTTCTAGCCAGATTGTAGATCGTTTGTCGTTGCCGACCTTTTCGCTTCAACCTCGGGACCTGACGGTCCAGAGTGTGTCCGAATACCATAGCGGTTATATAAGAACCGTGGTATGCGTGGAGACCAGGCGTAGGGGTCATTAGTGCTTTATCAGACAAGTGCCCAACTAGTTATGTTATATTACATGGTTAGTAAGAAACATCTTCCAGAGAGAATAGTTCCATTAGGGGTTCCTTTCGCTGGGAGGCATGCCCTAAAGTGCATGTCTGGACTGCATAAAAAGACGCATAAAAAAGCATCTGGGGCGCATAAAATGAGTAAAAAGATCATCTTTTATCTCACCGACCGAATATTCCCTTAAGAACGCTAGCTTTTGGCTTCACTCAGTCTGAGGTACACATCCGGCTGACCCGACAGTAACAATCGCAGAGGTGCTCCCTTTACCGCCTAGCCGAACAATTGGGAACATAGGGGTAAGCACAGGAGCGAGGCTACCCAGCTTGGCCAAAACTTAAGTCATATCAATGCATATAATGGGTGAAGAAAAAGGTACATGCGGAAGTTTGACGCATGTGTTGGGCGTGAAGCCCGTATAAATAAGCTTCTGTTAAAGAAGCCCCCAGGTTTAATGAGCGCGAGTGGCGCGTTACTAGATGAGCCTTTAAGGGCTATAAAAGAAAAGAGGGGAAGGAGAGAAATGTAAGACAGAAAAATGCAAAAAATGGACAGAGGAAGGAGACGAACACAGAGTCCGGCGCTAGGCATAAAATCTTCGGAGACGGGTGGCGTTCCACGGGTTCGGCTCGAGTCGGTTATCCGACGCATCTCACAGGCGGTACGCCCCGCCAGTCAGGACTTGGTCGATTATGAATGGACCTTCCCACTTGGGCTTGAGTTTGTCCTTTTTCTTATCCGGCAGGCGTAGAACTAGTTCGCCAACATTGTAATTTTTGGCCCGTATCTCTCTGCTTTGATATCTTCGGGCGTGCTATTGATAAAATGCGGAACGGGCTTTTGCCACGTCACGCTCCTCCTCTAGGGCGTCCAAGTTGTCCTGCCGATCGAGCTCGGCTTCTCTTTCTTCGTACATGCGCACTCTAGGTGAGTCATGAATTATGTCGCAGGGCAGAACTGCCTCTGCGCCGTACACCATAAAAAATGGTGTGTATTCGGTGGTGCGATTTGGCGTGGTCCGCAGCCCCCATAGCACGGAGTCGAGCTCCTCTACCCAGTGCATGTTAGATTCCTTGAGGGACCGCACCAGTCTGGGTTTAATGCCGCTCATGATAAGACCATTTGCACGTTTGACCTGGCCGTTGGTTTGTGGGTGATAGACGGAAGCATAATCGAGCTTGATGCCCATGTTTTTGCACCAGAGTTTTACCTCGTCAGCGGTAAAGTTTGTACCGTTATCGGTTATGATGCTGTGGGGGATGCCATAACGGTGTACAACCCCGGATATGAAGTCTATCACATGTCCGGATTCGGCCGTTTTAACAGGCTTGGCTTCTATCCATTTGGTGAATTTATCCACCATGACCAGTAAGTATTTTTTCCTATCGGTCCCACCTTTAAGGGGTCCGACCATGTCAAGCCCCCAAACCACAAAAGGCCAGGTGATGGGTATAGTTTGGAGTGCGGTGGGTGGCATATGGCTTTGGTTGGCAAAAAGTTGGCAACCAGCGCATTGTTGGACTAGGTCCTGAGCGTCTGCCCAGGCCGTCGGCCAATAAAAGCCTCTATGGAAAGCCTTGCTAACAAGGGACCGAGCAGTGATGTGGTGACCACCGAGTCCGGCATGAATTTCAGCCAGAAGGTTCCGCCCTTCTTCTTCGGAGATGCACCTTTGAAGGACTCCGGTAGTGCTTTTCTTATAAAGCTCTCCCTCATGGACTCTATAGGCTTTTGATCGCCGCACTATGCAGCGGGCCTCGTTTTGGTCCTCCGGGAGTTCCTGCCTAGTAAGGTAGGCTAGGAATGGTTCTGTCCACGGGGCGATGACCGCCATTATTACGTGGGCTGAAGGTGTAATTTCATTGGCAGAGCCTCCAATCGTGTCAGATTGTTCGGCGTCGAGTGGTGCGGCTGGGTCCGGGTGTTATTTGCGGGTTCCCCCTCCCATGCTACGGATGGCTTGAACAATCTTTCCAAAAAGATGTTGGGGGGACTGCATCGCGTTTTGCTCTGATGCATGCCAGGACGTCCGCTGCTTGATTGTTTTCTCGGGCTATATGGTGAAACTCCAGCCCTTCGAACCGAGCTGACATTTTTAGGACGGCGTTGTGGTAAGCTGCCATTTTTGGGTCCTTGGCGTCGAAGTCTCCATTTATTTGGGATATCGCGAGGTTTGAATCCCCGCGTACCTCTAGGCGCCGGATACCCATGGATACTGCTATCCGGAGACCATGTAGGAGGGCCTCATATTCGGCTGCATTGTTGGAATCCATGTACATGATCTGGAGCACATATTGGACTGTGTCTCCTGTGGGGGACGTCAGGACGACGCCAGCCCCCAGTCCGGCCAACATTTTGAAGCCGTCGAAATGCATAATCCAGTTTGAATATGTGTCGTACTCTTTAGGGAGCTCGGCCTCCGTCCATTCTGCGACGAAGTCAGCCAAAACTTGCGATTTAATAGCTCGCCGTGGCTTATAGGTTATATCGAACAGGAGAAGCTCGATGGCCGATTTTGCAATCCGGCCCGTTGCATCGCGGTTGTTGATAATATCGTTGAGTGGTACTTCCGAGGCTACTGTTATGGAACACTCTTGAAAGTAGTGTCGTAGCTTCCAGGATGCCATGAATACCGCGTATGCAATCTTTTGATAATGCGGGTACCGTGATTTGCATGGAGTGAGGACAGTGGATACATATTAGACCGGCCTTTGAAGGGGGAATTTGTGTCCATCCGTTTCCCGCTCGACAACGAGCACTGCGCTGACAACTTGATGTGTTGCTGCAATGTACAATAACATTGGTTCGCCCGTGTTCGGCGCGGCCAGGACTGGGTTTGTTGCCAATATGGCTTTTATTTCATCAAGTCCGGCCGTGGCGGCCTCCGTCCACTCGAAGTGTTCGGTGCGCCGAAGGAGGCGATAGAGGGGTAGTGCCTTTTCTCCCAAGCGTGAGATGAAGCGGCTTAAAGCCGCCACAGACCCGGTTAATTTTTCTATTTGTTTAAAGTCCTTTGGGACATCCAGTTGTGACAAAGCTCGGATCTTGGCTGGGTTTGCTTCAATTCCTCTACCGGATACAATGAAGCCCAAGAGCTTTCCGGCTAGGACGCCGAAGACGCATTTTTCCGGGTTGAGCTTGATGTCATATTGTCGGAGGTTATCGAATGTAAGCCTCAAGTTGTTTACTAGGGATTCGACATGTCTTGATTTGACGACCACATCATCCACATACGCCTCCACTGTTTTGCCGATCTGGTTTGCCAGACATGTCTAGATCATGCGCTGATATGTTGCGCCGGTGTTTTTCAGCCCGAAGGGCATTGTGTTGAAGCAGAATGGGCCGTATGGTGTGATGAATGCTGTTGCAGCTTGGTCTGATTCTGCCATCTTGATTTGATGGTAAACGGAGTATGCGTCGAGGAAACACAACAAATCGTGTCCTGCGGTGGCATCGATAATTTGATCAATGCGGGGGAGGGGGAAGGGATCCTTTGGGCAAGCCATGTTAAGGTCTTTAAAATCGACACACAGGCGCCAGGATTTGTCCTTCTTTGGTACCATCACCAGGTTTGCTAGCCAGTCTGGATGTTTTATGTCTCTGATGAATCCGGCCTCCAATAGCTTGGCTAGCTCCTCTCCCATAGCCTGTCTCTTGGGTTCGGAAAAATGCCGAAGGGATTGTTTGACAGGTTTAAATCCTTTTAGGATATTTAAGCTGTGTTCGGCCAGCCTGCGTGGGATCCCTGGCATGTCTGAAGGGTGCCAGGAGAAGATGTCCCAGTTCTCTCGTAGGAACTCTCGCAGTGCGGCGTCTGCATCAGGGTTCAGTCGTGCCCCGATTGAAGCTGTTTTATTGGGGTCCGTTGGACGGACCTGGAATTTGACTATTTCGTCGGCTGGCTTGAAGGATGTGGATTTGGATCTCTTATCGAGTATCACATCATCCCCGTTAACCGTGGAGCGCAGCGCAGTCAGTTCCTCGGCCGCTAAGGCTTTGGATAGCACCTCAAGGGCTAATGCGGCCGTCTTGTTTTCGGCACGGAGTGCTATGTACGGATCACTAGCTAGAGTGATAATTCCATTCGGCCCGGGCATCTTAAGCTTCATGTACCCGTAATGGGGTATTGCTTGGAAGATTGTGAATTCTTCCCGCCCTAGTAAAGCGTGATATCTGCTCTTAAACGGGGCCACCTGAAACGTGACTTCTTCGGACCTGTAATTATCCGGCGTGCCGAACACCACATCTAGTGTAATTTTTCCTATGCAGCGTGCTTCCCGACTGGGGATTATTCCTCTAAAGGTTGTGCTGCTTCGCTCGACGCGGTTCCAGTCTATTTCCATTTTTTGAAGAGTTTCCTCATAAATGAGGTTCAGTCCGCTGCCTCCATCCATGAGCACCTTGGTGAGGCGAAAGCCGTCCACTATGGGACTGAGGACCAATGCGGCTGGTGCTCGGGCTGTTCGGAATCTAGGTTCATCACTTGCGTTGAAGGTAATGGCAGTGTCGCTCCAAGGATTTATTGTTGCAACTTGACAGACTTCGGTGAGGCTGCGGAGTGTTCTTTTTCGCACATTGTTTGATGCGAAAGTCTCGAAGACTGTGAGAACGGTACTGGTGTCCTTGGGCTGGCTTTCTGTGGCCTCCGGAATTAAGAGGTCCTCGCCGATTTTGGCCACCTGCCGGAGTATCCAACATGCTCTAAGGCTGTGAGTTGGTGTGGCGTCCTCTGTACTGTGAATTCTACAGGGTCCATCAAGCCATCTTTCCAGTACGGTTCCATGCCCTGTAGAGGGTTTTGGATTTTTGGTGTTTATCCCGGGTGTCCTGTGATGATGCACCCTCTTAGTTCGAACGGGATTACTATTCAAGGCCGGATTATCCCAAAAATTTATTTCGGTTTTCCAGGCGCTTTCCATCGCACAGTATTTTTGTACTATGGACGCCAAGTCAGCGAAGCGTGTGATATCACGACGACTTACGGCGTTAAGGATTCCCTTGTCCGTGCAATTATCGCAAAAAATTGAGATTGCGTCTTCCTCGCGGCAATCCTTTATCCTGTTCATAACCAGGAGGAATCTGGCCCAGTAATGATGTACTGTTTCCTTGGGCCTCTACCTGATTTGGGAGAGATCGCTTATGATTGGGTGGGCGGGTGTCGTTGAATCTGAAACCTCACCCAATCCAAGATTCGGAGGCCGAAGAGTTTCTGAACTCTAAAGTTCGGATTCTTGGTTGTTGTCCAGTGAATCTGGCCCGTTGCCTGATCCTAAGCTCAGATCTTGCATTATATCTCCCCATCCGCGGGTATCCGGCTTGGAGGGGTCGGGAATTTGGACGTAGCTAGTCCTAAAAATAGATGAAGGGTCACCGCACAGCGTCTCTACCATGGCAACGTGGTGGGTGACTTGGGGAGTGTTAATTTCTCTTAGATCGGGTTAAAGCCCAACCTGGTCATAATCCGTAGTGACCCCCAGGGCGGCGATGCGATCCAAGAGCTCGTTTACGGAAGAGAGCTCCATTGGATCTAGCTGCTCTATGAGCTCCGAGCTGACGTGTAGGTTGCTTTTGATGACCCGAGAGGTCACCGTCGGCGCAACAGCCGAACAGGCGGTCATGAGGAAACCACCTAGCCGGAGGGTTTGGCCGACAGCCAAGGCTCCCTTAGCAACGGCACCGTATTTAAAGACGGGAGGAGGCATCCTTCCTGATTGTGACAGCACAGAGGAACTCTCAATGAAAGCACCAATGTCGGTGTCAAAACCGGCGGATCTCGGTTAGTGGGTCCCAAACTGTGCGTCTAGGCCGGATGGTAACAGGAGGCAGGGAACACGATGTTTTACCCAGGTTCGAGCCCTCTTGATGGAGGTAAAACCCTACGTCCTGCTTGATTAATATTGATGATATGGGTAGTACAAGAGTAGATCTACCACGAGATCAAGGAGGCTAAACCCTAGAAGCTAGCCTATGGTATGATTGTTGTATATGGAGTTGATTGCCTACGGACTACAACCCTCCGGTTTATATAGTCACCGGATAGGGTTAGGGTTACATAGAGTCGGTTACAATGGTAGGAGATCTTGAATATCCGCATCGCCAAGCTTGCCTTCCACGCCAAGCAAAGTCCCATCCGGACACGGGACGAAGTCTTCAATCTTGTATCTTCATAGTCCAGGAGTCTGGCTGAAGGTATAGTCCGGCTACCCGAACACCCCCTAATCCAGGACTCCCTCACTCCTTCTCCAGAAATTCACAGCGGCCGGTAGCATTCTCCAGCTCGAGTGTCATCGTGGATATCTTCTCCTCATATTGGCGCCATACAGCTCGTTCGGCTTCTAGTTTAGCCGATACCTTTTCGACAGCAGCATTGCTACGCCGGGCCTACTCCTTGGACCGGGCCAGCTCCGCTCAAAGAACTTCAACAGCGGAAGCACCATCTGCAGCCAAATTTCAGCATCACGCTTATACCACAAAAATGTATGAGGATTGCCCCGAATACATACCTTGCAACTCATCAAGACGCATATTGATTAAAGCAAGATCATCCCCTGCCACATCAAGCTTCTGCTGCAAATCGACAATCTCCATAGTCCGGGCGGTGGCCAAAGGGGAAGCAGCCTGCGTTCAAGGTTTATCAGGTTAGTCCTCAAACGATCCTTTTTCGATCCTCCATTTTGCTTCCCAGAGGAAGCCAACCTGAGTATCAGGGGCTACTACCTATACACAGGCGTATCTTCGCAAATGAAACATAGCTGAAAACATTATGCTACAAACCTCGAAGCCGTTCAGTAGGCTCATGAAGGCTTCATTTAATCCGGTCTTCGCGGACGAAATCTTCTCAATCACTGTACCCATCAAGGCACGCTGTTCCCCCGAGACAGATGCTTTTCACAACATGTCTCACAATATATCCGGAGTCTCTGGGCACCGGAAATTCCTCCAATAGCACGATCATTGTCAGTTTCAAAACCGTCGGATCTCGGGTAGGGGGTCCCGAACTATGCATCTAAGGCGGATGGTAACAGGAGGCAGGCGACACGATGTTTTACCCAGGTTCAGGCCCTCTTGATGGAGGTAAAACCCTATGTCCTACTTGATTTATTCTTGATGATACGAGTATTACAAGAGTTGATCTACCATGAGATCGGAGAGGCTAAACCCTAAAAGATAGCCTATGGTATGATTGTATGTTGTCCTACGGACTAAAACCCTCCGGTTTATATAGACACCGGAGGGGGCTAGGGTTACACAAGGTCGGTTACAAAGGAGGAGATATCCATATCCGTACTGCCTAGCTTGCCTTCCACGCCAAATAGAGTCCTATCCGGACACGGGACGAAGTCTTCAATCTTGTATCTTCATAGTCCAACAGTCCGGCCAAGGACATAGTCCGGCTGTCCGGAGACCCCCTAATCCAGGACTCCCTCAGTAGCCCCTGAACCAGGCTTCAATGACGATGTGTCCGGCGCGCAGTGTTGTCTTCAGCATTGCAAGGCGGGTTCCTCCTCCGAATACATCACATAAAAGTTTGAATACGAGGATAGTGTCCGACCCTGAAAAATAAGTTCCACAAACGACCGTAGAGAGAATAATATTTCCACAAATCTAAACTGCTGACAGGCTTCGGCAGCATGACATCACGCCATGGCCCGGTAATTATTCGAACCGTTTTTCCTTAACCCACCCCACACATAACTTGAGGCAGTTTTTTGACACGTCTTGTCCAAGCAGAGATCGTGTTCCCCTTATTACGGGATTCTCATCAATATGGACGTGGGTAACCCAACTGCGCCTAGGACTCCTAGATCTTAGGCAATTCCCAAACGGCCACGAGGAGGACGCTTGATATTCACCCTCTTTATAAAGGGACAAGGCTTTTACCTTTTTCTCCCGTGCTCAATCGAATCCTTCCCCCGCCTTGAGTTCTAACATCCAAAGCCCAGGTCAGGTGCTTTGGACCTTCAATCATGTCCGGATCCAACCTCCAGGGCCGGTGGATGCCCTCCTCCATCACGGAAGAGGATATCAAGAAGTTGAGGGAGGCAAGATACCTGACCGCCGAAGTTTCGCATCGGCTGCCTGCCCGAGGGCAGGTCGTCCCTACTCCTGAACCCAATGAAGATGTCGTGTTCATCTCCCACTTCCTCCGAGGACTTGGCCTCACTCTGGATCCCTTCGTTAGGGGTTTGATTTTCTATTACGGGCTAGATTTCCACGATCTAGCCCCGGATTCCTTTCTCCACATCTCGGCATTTATTGTCGTATGTGAGCCCTTCCTCCGCATTACCCCTCACTTCGGCCTGTGGCTCAAGACCTTCGATGTGACGCCGAAGATGGTCGAGGGGCAGCATGCAGCGTGCGGAGGTGCATTAATAAGCAAGATCGCTGGAGCTCCATGGCCAAAGGGTTCCTTTCCAGAGGTGTCCAGATTATGGCAACGGGAGTGGTTCTACGTCACCGCTCCCAAAAGTGCCAAGTGGGTAGCTTCTTCCGCCTTTCGCTCGGGCCCTCCACCACAATTGATGTCATGGATCAGCAGGGGGCTGAGCTGGGGTCCAGCCAAGAATGTGCCCATACTGCTGAGCCGCATCCGAGATCTCTTCGAGGGAGATTTTAGTTTGGTTATGGTAGTGCAAGTCATGCTGGTTCGTCGAGTCCAGCCTTGCAAACGCTGGCCCCTCCGTATGTGGGAATTCAACCCGCAAGGACCGCGCACTATCCAGAACTTCCTCGGCCTAACGCACGAGGAGTTGTACAAATCGTTCTTCGGACCCCAAGCAGAGTGTCCGGACACTTCCGAGGACGTGGGCCTAAGCAGCCACCGCACCGCGGCCCAAGTAAGTAATCCCACGGCCAAGCACACCATCTTTTTATTTATCATGACATCATTCTGAAGAGTCGCTCTTTGACCAGGACTGGATAGCAAAGGAGAAGATGTTCCGGTTTTCGGCCCCCCTTCCTTAAGGCGTGGACAATCAGGTGCTGGAAAAGATGCTCGAGCCAGCACCCTGCCCGGTGCCCTCAAAGGAAGATTAAGGAGGGAATAAAGAGGGCGAAAGCGGGCCTCCACCGCTACCTATTCCAACCGAGGGAATGAGCGCCTCCATGTGGGAGGATAACCAAGGGGAAGAATCTGACGTTCCCTCACCCCGGGGGAGGAAGAGGACTTCCTCTGAAGATCCGGAAACCAAAGTTTCCAAATGGGAGAAGAAAACTTCACTAGAGGGTCCTGCCTTGGAGGGTGCTCTTGCCGCACAAAGTCCGCGTGGGGATCAACCCTCTCATGAGCTGTAAGTAATAAAAAGTACTTAGTAGTGAAGATATACTACCTTACATTTGAGGAAAATGACCGAAGCATTTATCTTGTAGTTTGGATCTTAGCCCTTCTCAGCAGAGCTCGTCTTCGGGGGATCTTCTTCCGGAGATGATGGAGAGCGAAACGCCTCCCCCAGATTCCCCGGCTCAAGAAGCGGGCGACCTTGAAGTGTCGTCGCGAAGGGTCATGATACGTCTCCAACGTATCTATAATTTTTGATTGCTCCATGCTATATTATCTACTGTTTTCGGCAATATTGGGCTTTATTATCCACTTTTACATTACTTTTGGGACTAACCTATTAACCGGAGGCCCAGCCAAGATTTGCTGTTTTATGCCTATTTCAGTGTTTCGAAGAAAAGGAATATCAAACGGAGTCGAAACTGAAGGAAATCAACTTGAGAAGTTATTTTTGGAACGAAAGCCACCGGATAGACTTGGACTCCATGTCAAGAGATACGGGAGGTGCTCACGAGGGTGGGGGCGCCCCCCTAGGGCGCGCCCCCTGCCTCGTGGGGCCCCCGTAGCTCCTCCGACGTACCCCCTGCACCCATATATATCGTCATACCCTCAAACTTCCAGAACGGAGATTAGATCAGGAGTTCCGCCGCTAGAAGCCTCCGTAGCCACCAAAAATCAATCTAGACCCGTTCTGGCACCCTGCCAGAGGGGGTGCAATCCCTCTCCGGTGGCCATCTTCATCATCCCGGTGCTCTCCATGACGAGGAGGGAGTAGTTCTCCCTCGGGGCTGAGGGTATGTACCAATAGCTATGTGTTTGATCTCTCTCTCTCTCGTGTTCTTGAGGTGATACAATCTTGATGTATCGCGAGCTTTGCTATTATAGTTGGATCCTATGTTTCTCCTCCCCCTCTTCTCTCTTGTAATGATTTGAGTTTCCCCCTTGAAGTAATCTTATCAGATTGAGTCTTTAAAGATTTGAGAACACTTGATGTATGTCTTGCCGTGCGTATCTGTGGTAACAATGGGATATCACGTGATTCACTTGATGTATGTTTTGGTGATCAACTTGCGGGTTCCGCCCATGAACCTATGCATAGGGGTTGGCACACATTTTCATCGTGATTCTCCGGTAGAACTTTGGGGCACTCTTTGAGGTCCTTTGTGTTGGTTGAATAGATGAATCTGAGATTGTGTGATGCATATCGTATAATCATGCCCATGGATACTTGAGGTGACATTGGAGTATCTAGGTGACATTAGGGTTTTGGTTGATTTGTATCTTAAGGTGTTATTGTAGTACAAACTCTAGGGCTGTTTGTGACACTTATAGAATAGCCCAACGGATTGATTGGAAAGAATAACTTTGAGGTGGTTTCATACCCTACCATAATCTCTTCGTTCGTTCTCCGCTATTAGTGACTTTGGAGTGACTCTTTGTTGCATGTTGAGGGATAGTTATGTGATCCAATTATGTTATTATTGTTGAGGGAACTTACACTAGCGAAAGTATGAACCCTAGGCCTTGTTTCCTAGCATTGCAATGCCGTTTACGCTCACTTTTATCATTAGTTACCTTGCTGTTTTTATATTTTTAGATTACAAAAACCTTTATCTACTATCCATATACCACTTGTATCACCATCTCTTCGCCGAACTAGTGCACCTATACAATTTACCATTGTACTAAGTGTGTTGGGGACACAAGAGACTCTTTGTTATTTGGTTGCAGGGTTGCTCCTGAGAGACCATCTTCATCCTACGCCTCCTACGGATTGATAAATCTTAGGTCATCCACTTGAGGGAAATTTGCTACTGTCCTACAAACCTCTGCACTTGGAGGCCCAACAACGTCTACAAGAAGAAGGTTATGTAGTAGACATCAAGCTCTTTTCTGGCGCCGTTGCCGGGGAGGTTAGTGCTTGAAGGTATATCTTTAGATCTTGCAGTCGAGTCTTTTAATTTCTTATTTTATCACTAGTTTAGTTTATAAAATAAAACTACAAAAAATGGAATTGAGTTTGTCTCATACGCTTCATCTTTTTAATATCTTTCGTGAGTATGATGGAAAGGATAATTGTGCTCAAGTGTTAGAAGAAGAATGCATTAAAATGTTTGGCACTAAATATTTGAATGATGAGCATGATTGCAATGTTGTTAGTACGAATTCTTTGAATACCCATGATGCTTATGATGATTGCACTAGTTATGATGAAAATACCTCCTATAAACATGTCAATTTTTGTGGAGTAGACTGGGTTTGCAAATACACACCAAATAGGGAAGATAGATATTGCAAGAGGCATAAGTACTTAGAAACCAAATTGTTGCAAGAAGAGCTAGATGAATGTGCTGAAAATTTAAGATATCTTACCCATACTTGCGAACTTTGCAATGAACATGGTCATTTAAATATCAAATGCAAATTGTTTCATGACCGTATCGTGTCCAAAAATTGTGATGACTTGATTTCCCTTGCACATCATAATGAACTTAGTTTGCTCTTGGGTTATGAAGAAACGAAACGTATAACCGAGGGTATTCCAAAATTTAATCTCGATAAACTTCTTGGTTTTGATCTAGAGAAGATTTACATGTATTGTGCGGTGAATTGCATTGAAAATCCTTATATTGCCAATTACATAAAGAAAAGAAAACAAATAGGAGATGAAGAGAATACTAATGAAAGGGAAGAGACCTCCCAATACCCTCCTATTATTTCTTATGATGAATCAGGTAATGAGGAGGAGCCTCCTATTCAACTAACCTCATTAATAAGGAGCTCCAAAAAGAGGATTGAACCCACACATGATGTGGTGAAGAAGAAGAAAAGAAAAAGGAAGAGAGGTAAAAAGATATCTCTCCCAAATAATGCTGCTCCTATTACTATTGTGCCTCATGAAAATATAATTGTGGAAGATAATGATACTTCTTATGATCTTGAAAATCTTTTTGGCACATGCTTGGAAGAATATGATAATTGCTATACTATTGGTGCTATCCATACTATTAATGACGAGAGTGATTATGCTAATAATATGTCACATCCCTAGTTCTGGTATGACCTAGACCAGCTAGTCAATTGTGCATCATGTTCAAATTCCATTTAAATTTGAAATGGGGATTTGTGAAACCCTCAGAATCATTTCTGGAAATAACCCAGATAAAAATTGCTCCAAAAAGGTCCAAGAAAATGTTCATGTAGCTCTCTGAAAATATTGGTTAGAGGTAAAATTCAAACAAATATTTTCAGGAGCTCATAAGTATTTATTTTGGCCATTTGGAATTAATGCAATAATTATTTGCATTGGATATATATATATATATGATATATTTATTTATATATGTCCAACAATTCTGATTTTTATGTGAGGGGCTCTGGAATACTTCAACTAGCTCCTACAATAAATTTCAGAAGAAAATAAATTGATTTAGTATTTTATTAAATCAAAACAAATGTCAGAAGATAGAAAACAAAACAAAAATAGAAAAGAAACTTACCTGTGGCCAGCTCCTGGGCTGGCCCAGCACTGTGTGGCCTGGTCGTCCCAGCTAGCCATCCCGGCCCATCCCCACCTCCCCTGTCGTCTTCCTCCTCTTGCCAGGAGGAGGAAGGGCGCGTTGTCGCCGCGCGCGCACGCGCTGCGCCACCTCCTGCTTCCGCCTACGCGGGGAAGGCTCCAGGAGCCGCCGCGTACTCCCCCGACCCCCTCTCACTTCCCCCCCCCCCCGAGTCAATCCCCTTCATGGCCGAGCGCTGCCGTCGCTGCAGCTCGTCGCCGCCACTGCCACCGCCTTCCCCTTGCCCTCTCTCCGCATCTGCGAGCTCCGCCTCCTCGCTCTGAAGCTCTCCGCCGAGCTACACAAGCCGGGACGCCCCATGGAGCCATCGCTGTCGCCTTCTTCATCTCCGGCCGCCGTGGATCCCCATCGCCGCACCGTCGACCTCAACGCGTCCCCGAGCTCGCCAACCCCTCCGTTCGATCTGCTGTGAGCTTCTACGTCGATCCCCCCCTCTCTCATGGATCCTTTCCTACCGCTGACACCATTGCCGTCGCGGCCGAGAGCTCGGCTCTGCCGTTCATGTCGCCGCCGTGGCCACAGCTGCCACAGCTCGCAACTGAGCTCATCGCCGTTCTCAGTGCCCTCCCGCGCGTCGTTTGCACCCGACCGCAGCCCCCCTAGTGCCCCGCAGCACCTAACCCGCACGCACCCGACTCCGGCCACCGCCACGAGCTCTGCTCCGGCGAGCTCCGTCGTTCCCGTGTCCTCCCCTGAGCGCGGCTGGATGCGCCCGTGCACGGGCTACCCGCCGGTGGCCTCCGTGTGCCAAACCGTGGCCTCCAGCTCGTTCCGGCGAACTTCCGCCGTGGCTCGAGGTCGTCATCGGCGAAACTCCGGCGACTGATGTGGCGCGTGATTAGCTGCTAACCCTGCCACTTAATCCACCCCCTAAGCCACTAACTGTGGGCCCTAGGGATCGGTCAAACCCTGGTCAGCTGGGTTTGACTCGGGTTTAGCCCCGGTGTCACTGACGTGTGCCCCCCACACGCCAGGTTTGACCTGGTCAGCCCTGCTGGCGCCTCTGTGACGTCATGCTGACGCAATAATGTTTTTTTTCTGGATTTTAATTAATTCAGAGAATTCCAGAAAATGATATATACTTCAAAAATTCATAGAAATTCAACCGTAGCTCAGATTGAAATAATTTATATATGAAAAATTCTCAGAAAAATTCAATCTATCCATCTGTACCTGTTTCATGCATGTTTAACCAACTTATACTTGATATATATGTGAAAACATATAAATGGCATTTATAAAGATTTAATTTAGAGTTGCATTTGAACCTTTGGTTCAAATGGACCTCTTCCAAATAGAATGCTAAATGCATTAGCTCAAAGCACATCACATACTCATGCCATGATCATGCATCATATTGTTGCATATGCTTGTGTTTGATTATCGACACCGTTCCTTCTCGATAGGTCCTGCTCCGGAGACCGATCCAGAGTACCTGTCTGAGGAGCAGTGCCTTCCTTGTTGATCTACCAGGCAAGCAAACCCCCTTGTTCATTCCGATACAATCCTACTCTCTCGCTCCTGCTCTTATTTATTGCATTAGGACAACAATGATTCAACTGCTACTTTATGCCGCGGTAGTTGAACCCATTCCTCTGCATGACCTGTCATTGCCACAGTAAATAGTTAAAACCCACTACCATGTGTAGGAGTTGATTGAGCCATGTTGTGTTCTTGCCATGCCATGCCTGCTATTGCTTAGAGTTGTGTCAGGTCTGATTCATCGGGAATGAATTGGAGTGGTACGATATGTTCTGGTGCTCAGAGTTAAGCATGTGAACACGATTTGGTAAAGGTAGTGGTGAGAGGCCATGTAGGAGTACATGGTGGGTTGTCTCACTGGAACCGTCCTTAAGCACTGAGTTCCGTGTATGTTGTCCAATGACTAGCTACTACCACACATTGGAATGCTTAAATGCCCCTCTCGACTTATTAGCCAACTTGATCTCTATCCAGGAGTTGCAAATAGTTTCTGGTGTTTGTAGGTAGTGTTAGTAGTGTACCTAGTGGCACCCGGCCAGGTGGGCTTGGGACAGACTAGGCACAAGTGGCACGGTGTACCAAGCATAGATCCATCTGGCGAGGTGGGCTTGGGAACCCTGCACATATCGTTTGGGGCCGTGAGACACACCCTAGCCGGATCTCCTTGCGGATGGAACCCGAATAGGCGATAAACCTGGACTAGAGTCTTGTGTGGTTAGTCAGGTCGTGGCCGACACCCTCGCCAGGCTTCTGCTTGAAGGTTGCCGAGGTACATGACGTGTACACGGTGATAAGTGGTGAGAGCGTGTGTGAAGAAGTACACCCCTGCAGGGTTATCATGATCTATTCGAATAGCCGTGTCCTTGGTTATGGACTTCTTGGATGCTTACGTGGTACATAGACAACTTAGAGTGGATACTCTAAAATACTCAAGAAAAGTGTGAGTGCTATGGATGGCCTTCTCGTGGAGAGACGGGGATGAATCCATAGTGGTGTATTGATGTGATGATTAGTGGACTCGTGTGCGCTGCCTCATCGCAAAGAAGTTTCTCATTGTCGTAGAACAGGATAGCCACTGAGTCAAAGCTGGCTTGCTGCAACTAAACCCCACATTACCTTCTTGATACAAATGCATGTATGATAGGATCTGATGTAAGTCTTGCTGAGTACCTTTGTACTCACGTTTGCTTTATTTATGTTTTGCAGATGAGACATCTGTCTCACTAGTAGTACCGCTTGGTCTTCGACGAGTAGCTGGTTACCTCAACTATGATCTTGTACCTTGGGAGGGTCTTGTAGATAGTCAGGCTTTTGAGCCTTTTTCCTTTTGTAGTTGTCTGTACTCAGACATGTAATGCTTCCGTTGCTTGTATGCTCTGAATGATGGGTCATGTGACCCCTGTTTGTATTTAATGCTATGTGGCTCTTCTGAGCCTTTACCTATATGAGTTTGCGTTATGTTGTGATGCCATGTTGTACATCACATACTTGCATGTTATGCATACATGTGACGTGCATTGCTATGTGTGGGATCCGACAATCTAGTTGTTTATCCTTGGCAGTCCCTCTTATGGGGAAATGTAGTCTAGTGCTTCCTTGGGCCATAGTAGTCCGCTACAGCCCGGTTCACCGGAGTCCTGCTAGCCCAGCACTACTGCTCAGGACACTTGACTGGCCGGCATGTGTTTCACTTTGTTCCTGTGTCTGTCCCTTCGGGGAAATGTCACACGGTGACATCCGGAGTCCTGCCTAGCCTGCTACAGCCCGGGTTCCCCGGAGTCTTGTTAGCCCAGTGCTACAGCCTGGATTCACACGCTGCTGACCGTCATGCTCAATGTGAATCATGTATGCATGTCCCCATAGGTTAGTGCCGCTTTGGGTTCACGACTAGCCATGTCAGCACGGGTTCTCTGTCATATGGATGCTAGCGACACAATCATATACGTGAGCCAAAAGGCGCAAACGGTCCCGAGCCAGGGTAAGGCGACACCCGTGGGAATATCATGCGTGAGGCCGCAAAGTGATATGAGGTGTTACCGGCAAGATCGATGTGAATTGGAATCGGGGTCCCGACAATTTTGGTATGAGAGCCTGACTACCTGTAGGATTACCAAGCCAACCTGGTTGAAGTTGAGTCTAGAAATTCTTTAGTTATGTAAGGGAATTGATTATGGAAGGGAATGTAAGGCTCTTTTTACTTCTTATACCTCATGCCCTTCTTATCTGAGTCATCCGATCCTTCCTATGGGGTTAAGGAACTAGGCTTCCTCTTCCGTCTATCAGGATCACGTGTTACTACTCCGTAGTCTTTTAGGATTGGTTGATCTGAGTCATATCCCAGTTCGAGTATCTCCGGTGTAGCCTGTTTAGTAATATTTTGAACCTTGAATGATGTTGTTGAGTTTGGTGCTACCCCCTCCTGGCAGAATGTTTCATTTTGAGCATTCTACTTCCGTTATGCTGCCGGAATTGTCCTAGGATTTAAAGAGATAGTATTTTTCCTTGTACTATATTCTACATCCTTATGATGATGCTGAATCCATCCTTGTTTCCTTGGTTTCGTTATTCAGGATGTTGTCGGTTAACCGAAATTCTGTTGCTCATAGCCGGAACCACGGAGATGGTAGGGATGAGGATCCTCCCTATCAGTCTTCATTGGCAAAGTTCATGTTAGAAGTTGAGATGAACAAGCGTGAGACCAACCGCCTGTTAGCACGTATCGAGGAGAACACCGCACCACAGTGCAAGGAGTCAGCGACCATTTATGATTTCTTTGGTTTGAAACCACCTACCTTCCATCATTCCATCGAACCACTCGATGCAGATGACTGGCTTTGTAGTATCACTCACAAGCTGCGTTCTACGAACGTAGCTGAAGGTGACAAGGTCACCTATGCTGCATATCACCTAGAAGGTCCTGCTAGTATTTGGTGGCAGAACTATGAGGCTATGCTTCCAGCTGGCCAGATAACAACCTGGAGAGATTTCACTGAGGCTTTTCGCGAGCATCACATTCCTCAGGCTCTCATTGATCGCAAGAGAGAAGAATTCTGTAGTTTCACCCAGGATAAGATGGCTGTTGATGCTTACAGTAGAGAGTTTGAGAACCTTGCCTGCTATGCTACAGAAGAGGTGTCCACAGACGCGAAGAAGCAGGCTAGGTTCCGGAAGGGTCTCAACCCCAAGTTGCGTCGTGATCTCCACCTGCATCACTTTGATACATTCCGGGCTCTTGTGGATAAGGCCATTAATGCAGAGACAGCTCAACTCACCTATGAGGAGTCTCGTAAGCACACCCGTGATTTGGGTTCTTCTTCCGGTTCTACTTCGCAGAAGCGCCGGATTTGGGTTCCGAACTCCGCTCTTCCACCCGGTTATACACCAAGGCCTTCTTGTGTGGCACCTCACCCAGTTCAACCGTATGCTACACCCATGCCTATTGGTAGACCACTTGTCAATGCGGGTCCTTGTCCTACCTCCAAGATTTGTTACAAGTGCGGAGAGCCAGGCCACATTGCCCGTATTTACACTTAGACCCGTGTTGCTCCACCCCAGCACGAGAAGTCTGTTGGCCGTGATAGTAAGCCATCACGCAAGATGATCAGTGCCAAGTCAGCTCCCACTGAACTTGGACGTGTGCATCACGTCTCAGCTAAAGACGCTCATGATGATCCAGATGTCGTTCTTGGTACACTCCTTGTCAACTATCATCCAAGTTTGGTTCTATTCGATACTGGAGCATCTCACTCCTTCATTTCTGAAGGTTATGCCCACTTGCACGACATGTCATTTTGTGATATGCCCTCCCCACTACTCATTCAAACTCCTGGATCCAAGTGGCAAACTTCTAGGATAAGTTATGGAAATGAAATACATGTTGACAGACTTGTATTCCTAGCTTCCTTGATATCCCTTAAGTCTTCAGATATTAACATCATCTTGGGTATGGACTTGACGAAAGCTCATTATGCCAAGATTGATTGTTACACCAGGTCTGTTCAGCTCACACACCCCTCTAGCAAGATAGTCACTGTCTCCACCAAAATTGCAAAGCGTCAACTCTATTCTCTAAATGCCAGCCCTCTTCCTGACCTTGAAGATATCCCGGTAGTCCGCGACTTTCCGGATGTCTTTCCAAAGGAACTGCCAGGTATTCCACCTGACAGAGATGAAGAGTTTGTCATAGATCTTATCCCCGGAACCGCCCCAATTTCTAGGAGACCTTACAAGATGGCACCCTTAGAGCTAGCCGAGCTTAAGAAACAACTCGATGAATCCTTGCAAAAGGGTTTCATCCGCCCTAGTTCTTCTCCCTGGGCTTGCCCCATTCTCTTTGTCAAGAAGAAGGATGGTATGGACCGGATGGTTGTAGATTATCGTCCCGTTAATTTGGTCACGATAAAGAACAAGTATCCGCTCCCCAGGATCAACGACCTGTATGATCAGCTCGTTGGATCCTCAGTCTTTTCAAAGATTGATTTTAGGTTAGGCTACCACCAAATCAAGATCAGAAACAGGGACATTCCTAAGACGGCTTTTGTCACTCGTTATGGCCAGTACGAGTACACCGTCATGTACTTCGGTCTAACAAATGCTCCAGCTACATTCTCCCGCTTGATGAACTCGATCTTCATGGAGTACTTAGATATGTTCGTCATGGTTTACCTCGATGATATCCTTATTTACTCGAAGAACGAGGAAGAGCATGCCGAACATCTTAGACTTGTGTTAGAAAAACTCAGAGAGCATCGCCTTTATGCCAAGTTCTCCAAGTGCGAATTTTGGTTGCCAGAAGTGACCTACCTAGGCCACGTGATATCTGGTAAGGGCATTGCCGTCAATCGCGAGAGAGTTCAGGTCGTTCTTGATTGGACTCCACCTGAAACGGTTAAGCAAGTTAGGAGTTTCCTTGGCCTAGCCAGTTATTGTCGCCCCTTCGTTGAGAACTTCTCCAAAGTGGCCAAACCTCTCATGGAACTTCTCAAGAAGGATAAAAAGTTTGAGTGGTCCCCACAGTGTGAGCACAGTTTTCAGGAACTGAAAAGACGCCTGACTTCTGCTCCCATACTTGTGCCACCAGATTTCACTAAAGACCTTGTTATCTACTGCGACGCCTCACGACAGGGAATAGGCTGCATTCTTATGCAGGATCGTCATGTGATTGCCTATGCATCTCGACAGTTGCATCCACATGAGGAGAATTATCCTACACATGATCTAGAGCTTGCATCCGTAGTCTATGCACTTAAGACATGGCGACATTACCTTCTCGGTAAACATTGCGAGATTTACACCGACCACCAGAGTCTCAAGTATATCTTCACCCAACCAGATTTGAACCTTAGGCAAAGACGTTGGTTGGAGTTGATCTCAGATTGCGACTTAGGGATTACCTACACCCCAGGCAAGGGGAATGTCATGGCTGATGCACTAAGTCGTAAGTCCTATTGCAACAATCTCATGTTGCAACAGGGCCAGCCACTTCTCCATGAGGAATTATGTAAGCTTAACCTTCACATTGCTCCTCACGGATTCCTTTCTACCTTGGTGGCGAAACCTACCCTTGAGGATCAGATCATTACTGATCAGAAGTTTGATAGGGGTGTTATCCGCATCAAGAGAAACATTAGGAAGGGAGTTGGTGGATGTTTCTCTATGGATGATCGAGGTGTTGTTTTCTTTGAGAATCGCTTGGTGGTTCCCAAGAATCAACATCTGCGACAACTGATTCTTAAGGAGGCCCATGAATCTCCTTTCACAATTCATCCCGGTAGTACTAAGATGTATCAGGACCTGCGCCAGAGGTTCTGGTGGACTAGGATGAAGAGAGAAATTGCTCAGTTTATTGCTAATTGTGGCGTTTGTCGTCGCGTTAAGGCAGAGCATCAAAGACCTGCTGGCACCCTTCAGCCTTTAGCTATTCCTGAATGGAAATGGGATAAAGTTGGTATGGACTTCATCACCGGCTTTCCCAGGACCAAGAGAGGAAATAATGCTATCTTCGTAGTCATTGATCGTCTTTCCAAAGTGGCTCACTTCCTACCTATTCGAGAGAGTAACACTTCTAGTCAGCTCGCTGACTTATATATTTTTCGAATAGTGTCACTTCATGGTGTTCCACTAGAGATCAATTCAGACCGTGGTAGTCTTTTCACTTCTCATTTCTGGGAAAGTTTCCAAACTGCCATGGGCACCCATCTTTCCTTTAGTACCGCTTTCCACCCTCAATCAAGTGGTCAGGTGGAAAGGGTCAACCAAATTCTCGAAGACATGCTTAGATCTTGCGTTATCTCATTCGGTATGTATTGGGAGAAGTGTCTTCCCTTCGCCGAGTTTGCTTATAACAATAGCTACCAATCCAGTCTCAAGAAAGCTCCTTTTGAGATTTTGTATGGACAAAGATGTTGAACACCTTTGAATTGGTCAGAAACCGGTGAAAGACAATTCTGTGGACCGGTTATGATCCAGGAGGCAGAAGAGCAAGTTCGCATCATTCGTGAGAATTTGAAAACACCCCAATCTCGTCAAAAGAGCCAGTATGACCGTCGTCATAAGGAAGTGGCTTATGAAGATGGCGACAAGGCTTACCTTCGGGTTACCACTTTGAAGGGTACCCATCGTTTCGGTACCAAGGGCAAGTTGGCTCCTTGTTACATTGGTCCTTTTCGCATTCTCGCTAAATGAGGAGAGGTTGCCTACCAGTTGGAACTACCCCCACATCTTTCTCGAGTTCATGATGTCTTCCACGTCTCTCAACTCATGCGTTGCTTCTCGGATCCCATCCGCGGAGTGGACCACGAAACGCTTGATCTCCAAGATAACCTCACTTATCGAGAGTACCCCGTCCGCATTCTGGATCAAGCAGAGTGTGTCACTCGACGTCATAAGATCAAGTTTCTCAAGGTTCAGTGGTCTCATCATTCCGAGAGGGAAGCTACCTGGGAGCGTGAAGATCGTCTTCGACTTGAGTACCCCGCTTTCTTTCCGCCAACTCTTGAATCTCGGGACGAGATTTTTTCGAGTGGGGGCGAGTTGTCACATCCCTAGTTCTGGTATGACCTAGACCAGCTAGTCAATTGTGCATCATGTTCAAATTCCATTTAAATTTGAAATGGGGATTTGTGAAACCCTCAGAATCATTTATGGAAATAACCCAGATAAAAATTGCTCCAAAAAGGTCCAAGAAAATGTTCATGTAGCTCTCTGAAAATATTGGTTAGAGGTAAAATTCAAACAAATATTCTCAAGAGCTCATAAGTATTTATTTTGGCCATTTGGAATTAATGCAATAATTATTTGCATTGGATATATATATGATATATTTATTTATATATGTCCAACAATTCTGATTTTTATGTGAGGGGCTCTGGAATACTTCAACTAGCTCCTACAATAAATTTCAGAAGAAAATAAATTGATTTAGTATTTTATTAAATCAAAACAAATGTGAGAAAATAGAAAACAAAACAAAAATAGAAAAGAAACTTACCTGCGGCCAGCTCCTGTGCTGGCCCAGCACTGTGTGGCCTGGCCGGCCCAGCTAGCCAGCCTGGCCCATCCCCACCTCCCCTGTCGTCTTCCTCCTCTTGCCAGGAGGACGAAGGGCACGTGGTCGCCGCGCGCGCGCATGCACTGCGCCACCTCCTGCTTCCGCCGACGCGGGGAAGGCTCCTGGAGCCGCCGCGTACTCCCCCGACCCCCTCTCACTCCCCCCCCCCCGAGTCGATCCCCTTCTCTATCGCCTCCCCCTCGCTTTTCTCTCATGACTGAGTGCTGCCGTCGCCGCAGCTCGTCGCTGCCGCTGCCACCGCCTACCCCTCGCCCTCTCTCCGCGTCTGTGAGCTCCGCCTCCTCGCTCTGAAGCTCTCCGCCGAGCTACGCAAGCCGGGACGCCCCGTGGAGCCGTCGCTGTCGCCTTCTTCATCTCCGGCCGCCGTGGATCCCCATCACCGCACCGTCGACCTCAGCGCGTCCCCGAGCTCGCCAACCCATCCGTTCGATCCGCTGTGAGCTTCTGCATCGATCCCCCCTCTCTCATGGCTCCTTTCCTCCCGCTAACACTGTTGCCGTCGTGGCTGAGAGCTCGGCTCTGCCGTTCATGTCGCCGCCGTGGCCACAGCTGCCACAGTTCGCAACCTAGCTCACCGTCGTTCTCAGTGCCCTCCCGCACGTCGTTTGCACCCAACCGCAGCCCCCCTAGTGCCCCGCAGCACCAAACCCGCACGCACCCGACTCCGGCCGCCGCCGCGAGCTCTGCTCCGGCGAGCTCCGCCGTTCCCGCAGCCTCCCCTAAGCGTGGCTGGATGCGCCCGTGCACGGGCTACCCGCCGGTGGCCTGCGTGTGCCAAACCGTGGCCTCCAGCTTGTTCCGGCGAACTTCCGCCGTGGCTCGAGGTCGTTGCCGACGAAACTCCGGCGACTGACGTGGCGCGTGATAAGCTGCTAACCCTGCCACTTAATCCACCCCCTAAGCCACTGACTATGGGCCCCAGGGCTCCGTCAAACCCTGGTCAGCTGGGTTTGACTCGGGTTTAGCCCCGGTGTCACTGACGTGTGCCCCCCACATGTCAGGTTTGACCTGGTCAGCCCTGCTGACGCCTCTGTGACGTCATGCTGACGCAATAATGTTTTTTTTGGATTTTAATTAATTCAGAGAATTCCAGAAAATGATATATACTTCAAAGATTCATAGAAATTCAACCGTAGCTCAGATTGAAATAATTTATATATGAAAAATTCTCAGAAAAATTCAATCTATCCATCTGTACCTGTTTCATGCATGTTTAACCAACTTATACTTGATATATATGTGAAAACATATAAATGGCATTTATAAAGATTCAATTTAGAGTTGCATTTGAACCTTTGGTTCAAATGGACCTCTTCCAAATAGAATGCTAAATGCATTAGCTCAAAGCACATCACATACTCATGCCACGATCATGCATCATATTGTTGCATATGCTTGTGTTTGATTATCGACACCGTTCCTTCTCGATAGGTCCTGCTCCGGAGACCGATCTAGAGTACCTGTCTGAGGAGCAGTGCCTTCCTTGTTGATCTACCAGGCAAGCAAACCGCCTTGTTCATTCCGATACAATCCTACTCTCTCGCTCCTGCTCTCATTTATTGCATTAGGACAACAACGATTCAACTGCTACTTTATGCCGCGGTAGTTGAACCCATTCCTCTGCATGACCTGTCATTGCCACAGTAAATAGTTAAAACCCACTACCATGTGTAGGAGTTGATTGAGCCATGTTGTGTTCTTGCCATGCCATGCCTGCTATTGCTTAGAGTTGTGTCAGGTCTGATTCATCGGGAATGAATTGGAGTGGTACGATATGTTCTGGTGCTAAGAGTTAAGCATGTGAACACGATTTGGTAAAGGTAGTGGTGAGAGGCCATGTAGGAGTACATGGTGGGTTGTCTCACTGGAACCGTCCTTAAGCACTGAGTTCCGTGTATGTTGTCCAATGACTAGCTACTACCACACGTTGGAATGCTTAAATGCCCCTCTCGACTTATTAGCCAACTTGATCTCTGTCCAGGAGTTGCAAATAGTTTCTGGTGTTTGTAGGTAGTGTTAGTAGTGTACCTAGAGGCACCCGGCCAGGTGGGCTTGGGACAGACTAGGCACAAGTGGCACGGTGTACCAAGCGTAGATCCATCTGGCGAGGTGGGCTTGGGAACCCTGCACATATCGTTTGGGGCCGTGAGACACACCCCAGCCGGATCTCCTTGCGGATGGAACCCGAATAGGCGATAAACCTGGACTAGAGTCTTGTGTGGTTAGTCAGGTCATGGCCGACACCCTCGCCAGGCTTCCGCTTGAAGGTTGCCGAGGTACATGACGTGTACACGGTGATAAGTGGCGAGAGCGTGTGTGAAGAAGTACACCCCTGCAGGGTTATCATGATCTATTCGAATAGCCATGTCCTTGGTTATGGACTTCTTGGATGCTTACGTGGTACATAGACAACTTAAAGTGGATACTCTAAAATACTCAAGACAAGTGTGAGTGCTATGGATGGCCTTCTCGTGGAGAGACGGGGATGAATCCATAGTGGTGTATTGATGTGATGATTAGTGGACTCGTGTGCGCTGCCTCATCGCAAAGAAGTTTCTCATTGTCGTAGAACAGGATAGCCACTGAGTCAAAGCTGGCTTGCTGCAACTAAACCCCACATTACCTTCTTGATACAAATGCATGTATGATAGGATCTGATGTAAGTCTTGCTGAGTACCTTTGTACTCACGTTTGCTTTATTTATGTTTTGCAGGTGAGACATCTGTCTCACTAGTAGTACCGCTTGGTCTTCGACGAGTAGCTGGTTACCTCAGCTACGATCTTGTACCTTGGGAGGGTCTTGTAGATAGTCAGGCTTTTGAGCCTTTTTCCTTTTGTAGTTGTCTGTACTCAGACATGTAATGCTTCCGTTGCTTGTATGCTCTGAATGATGGGTCATGTGACCCCTGTTTGTATTTAATGCTATGTGGCTCTTCTGAGCCTTTACCTATATGAGTTTGCGTTATGTTGTGATGTCATGTTGTACATCACATACTTGCATGTTATGCGTACATGTGACGTGTATTGCTATGTGTGGGATCGGACAATCTAGTTGTTTATCCTTGGCAGTCTCTCTTATGGGGAAATGTAGTCTAGTGCTTCCTTGGGCCATAGTAGTCCGCTACAGCCCGGTTCACCGGAGTCCTGCTAGCCCAGCACTACTGCTCAGGACACTTGACTGGCCGGCATGTGTTTCACTTTGTTCCTATGTCTGTCCCTTCGGGGAAATGTCACGCGGTGACATCCGGAGTCCTGCCTAGCCTGCTACAGCCCGGGTTCCCCGGAGTCCTGTTAGCCCAGTGCTACAGCCTGGATTCACACGCTGCTGACCGTCATGCTCAATGTGAATCATGTATGCATGTCCCCATAGGTTAGTGCCGCTTTGGGTTCACGACTAGCCATGTCGGCACGGTTTCTCTTTGATATGGATGCTAGAGACACAATCATATACGTGAGCCAAAAGGCGCAAACGATCCCGAGCCAGGGTAAGGCGACACCCGTGGGAATATCGTGCGTGAGGACGCAAAGTGATATGAGGTGTTACCGGCTAGATCGATGTGAATTGGAATCAGGGTCCCGACAACTTTGGTATCAGAGCCTGACTACCTGTAGGATTACCAAGCCAACCTGGTTGAAGTTGAGTCTAGAAATTCTATCGTATGTAAGGGAATTGATTGTGGAAGGGAATGTAAGGCTCTTTTGACTTCTTATACCTCATGCCCTTCTTATCTGAGTCATCCTATCCTTCCTACGGGGTTAAGGAACTAGGCTTCCTCTTCTGTCTATCAGGATCACGTGTTACTACTCTGTAGTCTCTTAGGATTGGTTGATCTGAGTCATATCCCAGTTCGAGTATCTCCGGTGTAGCCTGTTTAGTAATATTTTGAACCTTGAGTGATGTTGTTGAGTTTGGTGCTACCCCATCCTTGCAGAATGTTTCATTTTGAGCATTCTACTTCCGTTATGCTGCCGGAATTGTCCTAGGATTTCAAGAGATAGTATTTTTCCTTGTACTATATTCTACATCCTTATGATGATGCTGAATCCATCCTTGTTTCCTTGGTTTCGTTCTTCAGGATGTTGTCGGTTAACCGAAATTCTGTTGCTCGTAGCCAGAACCACGGAGATGGTAGGGATGAGGATCCTCCCTATCAGTCTTCGTTGGCAAAGTTCATGTTAGAAGTTGAGATGAACAAGCGTGAGACCAACCGCCTGTTAGCACGTATCGAGGAGAACACCGCACCCCAGTGCAAGGAGTCAGCGACCATTTATGATTTCTTTGGTTTGAAACCACCTACCTTCCATCATTCCATCGAACCACTCGATGCAGATGACTGGCTTTGTAGTATCACTCACAAGCTGCGTTCTACGAACGTAGCTGAAGGTGACAAGGTCACCTATGTTGCATGTCACCTGGAAGGTCCTGCTAGTATTTGGTGGCAGAACTATGAGGCTATGCTTCCAGCTGGCCAGATAACCACCTGGAGATATTTCACTGAGGCTTTTTGCGAGCATCACATTCCTCAGGCTCTCATTGATCGCAAGAGAGAAGAATTCTGTAGTTTCACCCAGGATAAGATGGCTGTTGATGCTTACAGTAGAGAGTTTGAGAACCTTGCCTGCTATGCTACAGAAGAGGTGTCCACAGACGCCAAGAAGCAGGCTAGGTTCCGAAAGGGTCTCAACCCCAAGTTGCGTCGTGATCTCCACCTGCATCACTGTGATACATTCCGGGCTCTTGTGAATAAGGCCATTAATGCAGAGACAGCTCAACTCACCTATGAGGAGTCTCGTAAGCACACCCGTGATTTGGGTTCTTCTTCCGGTTCTACTTCGCAGAAGCGCCGGATTTGGGTTCCGAACTCCGCTCTTCCACCCGGTTATACACCAAGGCCTTCTTGTGTGGCACCTCACCCAGTTCAACCGTATGCTACACCCATGCCTATTGGTAGACCACTTGTCAATGCGGGTCCTTGTCCTACCTCCAAGATTTGTTACAAGTGCGGAGAGCCAGGCCACATTGCCCGTATTTACACTCAGAACCGTGTTGCTCCACCCCAGCCCGAGAAGTCTGTTGGCCGTGATAGTAAGCCATCACGCAAGATGATCAGTGCCAAGTCAGCTCCCACTGAACTTGGACGTGTGCATCACGTCTCAGCTAAAGACGCTCATGATGATCCAGATGTCGTTCTTGGTACACTCCTTGTCAACTGTTATCCAAGTTCGGTTCTATTCGATACTGGAGCATCTCACTCCTTCATTTCTAAAGGTTATGCCCGCTTGCACGACATGTCATTTTGTGATATGCCCTCCCCACTACTGATTCAAACTCCTGGATCCAAGTGGCAAACTTCTAGGATAAGTTATGGAAATGAAATACATGTTGACAGACTTGTATTCCTAGCTTCCTTGATATCCCTTAAGTCTTCAGATATTAACATCATCTTGGGTATGGACTTGATGAAAGCTCACTATGCCGAGATTGACTGTTACACCAGGTCTGTTCAGCTCACACACCCCTCTGGCAAGATAGTCACTGTCTCCACCAAAATTGCAAAGCGTCAACTCTATTCTCTAAATGCCAGCCCTCTTCCTGACCTTGAAGATATCCCGGTAGTCCGCGACTTTCCGGATGTCTTTCCAAAGGAACTGCCAGGTATTCCACCTGATAGAGATGTAGAGTTTGTCATAGATCTTATCCCCGGAACCGCCCCAATTTCTAGGAGACCTTACAAGATGGCACCCTTAGAGCTAGCCGAGCTTAAGAAACAACTCGATGAATCCTTGCAAAAGGGTTTCATCCGCCCTAGTTCTTCTCCCTGGGCTTGCCCCATCCTCTTTGTCAAGAAGAAGGATGGTACGGACCGGATGGTTGTAGATTATCGTCCCGTTAATTTGGTCATGATAAAGAACAAGTATCCGCTCCCCAGGATCAACGACCTGTATGATCAGCTCGTTGGATCCTCAGTCTTTTCAAAGATTGATTTTAGGTTAGGCTACCACCAAATCAAGATCAGAAACAGGGACATTCCTAAGACGGCTTTTGTCACTCGTTATGGCCAGTACGAGTACACCGTCATGTACTTCGGTCTAACAAATGCTCCAGCTACATTCTCCCGCTTAATGAACTCGATCTTCATGGAGTACTTAGATATGTTCGTCATGGTTTACCTCGATGATATCCTTATTTACTCGAAGAACGAGGAAGAGCATGCCAAACATCTTAGACTTGTGTTAGAAAAACTCAGAGAGCATCGCCTTTATGCCAAGTTCTCCAAGTGCGAATTTTGGTTGCCAGAAGTGACCTACCTAGGCCACGTGATATCTGGTAAGGGCATTGCCGTCAATCGCGAGAGAGTTCAGGTCGTTCTTGATTGGACTCCACCTGAAACGTTTAAGCAAGTTAGGAGTTTCCTTGGCCTAGCCAGTTATTGTCGCCCCTTCGTTGAGAACGTCTCCAAAGTGGCCAAACCTCTCATGGAACTTCTCAAGAAGGATAAAAAGTTTGAGTGCTCCCCACAGTGTGAGCACAGTTTTCAGGAACTGAAAAGACGCCTGACTTCTGCTCCCATACTTGTGCCACCGGATTTCACTAAAGACCTTGTTATCTACTGCGACGCCTCACGACAGGGAATAGGTTGCATTCTTATGCAGGATCGTCATGTGATTGCCTATGCATCTCGACAGTTGCATCCACATGAGGAGAATTATCCTACACATGATCTAGAGCTTGCATCCGTAGTCTATGCACTTAAGACATGGCGACATTACCTTCTCGGTAAACATTGCGAGATTTACACCGACCACCAGAGTCTCAAGTATATCTTCACCCAACCAGATTTGAACCTTAGGCAAAGACGTTGGTTGGAGTTGATCTCAGATTGCGACTTAGGGATTACCTACACCCCAGGCAAGGGGAATGTCATGGCTGATGCACTAAGTCGTAAGTCCTATTGCAACAATCTCATGTTGCAACAGGGCCAGCCACTTCTCCATGAGGAATTATGTAAGCTTAACCTTCACATTGCTCCTCACGGATTCCTTTCTACCTTGGTGGCGAAACCTACCCTTGAGGATCAGATCATTACTGATCAGAAGTTTGATAGGGGTGTTATCCGCATCAAGAGAAACATTAGGAAGGGAGTTGGTGGATGTTTCTCTATGGATGATCGAGGTGTTGTTTTCTTTGAGAATCGCTTGGTGGTTCCCAAGAATCAACATCTGCGACAACTGATTCTTAAGGAGGCCCATGAATCTCCTTTCACAATTCATCCCGGTAGTACTAAGATGTATCAGGACCTGCGCCAGAGGTTCTGGTGGACTAGGATGAAGAGAGAAATTGCTCAGTTTATTGCTAACTGTGGCGTTTGTCGTCTCGTTAAGGCAGAGCATCAAAGACCTGCTGGCACCCTTCAGCCTTTAGCTATTCCTGAATGGAAATGGGATAAAGTTGGTATGGACTTCATCACCGGCTTTCCCAGGACCAAGAGAGGAAATAATGCTATCTTCGCAGTCATTGATCGTCTTTCCAAAGTGGCTCACTTCCTACCTGTTCGAGAGAGTAACACTTCTAGTCAGCTCGCTGACTTATATATTTCTCTAATAGTGTCACTTCATGGTGTTCCACTAGAGATCAATTCAGACCGTGGTAGTCTTTTCACTTCTCATTTCTAGGAAAGTTTCCAAACTGCCATGGGCACCCATCTTTCCTTTAGTACCGCTTTCCACCCTCAATCAAGTGGTCAGGTGGAAAGGGTCAACCAAATTCTCGAAGACATGCTTAGATCTTGCGTTATCTCATTCGGTATGTATTGGGAGAAGTGTCTTCCCTTCGCCGAGTTTGCTTATAACAATAGCTACCAATCCAGTCTCAAGAAAGCTCCTTTTGAGATTTTGTATGGACAAAGATGTCGAACACCTTTGAATTGGTCAGAAACCGGTGAAAGACAATTCTGTGGACCGGTTATGATCCAGGAGGCAGAAGAGCAAGTTCGCATCATTCGTGAGAATTTGAAAACAGCCCAATCTCGTAAAAAGAGCCAGTATGACCGTCGTCCTAAGGAAGTGGCTTATGAAGATGGCGACAAGGCTTACCTTCGGGTTACCACTTTGAAGGGTACCCATCGTTTCGGTACCAAGGGCAAGTTGGCTCCTTGTTACATTGGTCCTTTTCGCATTCTCGCTAAACGAGGAGAGGTTGCCTACCAGTTGGAACTACCGCCACATCTTTCTCGAGTTCATGATGTCTTCCACGTCTCTCAACTCATGCGTTGCTTCTCGGATCCCATCCGCGGAGTGGACCACGAAACGCTTGATCTCCAAGATAACCTCACTTATCGAGAGTACCCCGTCCGCATTCTGGATCAAGCAGAGTGTGTCACTCAACGTCATAAGATCAAGTTTCTCAAGGTTCAGTGGTCTCATCATTCCGAGAGGGAAGCTACCTGGGAGCGTGAAGATCGTCTTCGACTTGAGTACCCCGCTTTCTTTCCGCCAACTCTTGAATCTCGGGACGAGATTTTTTCGAGTGGGGGCGAGTTGTCACATCCCTAGTTCTGGTATGACCTAGACCAGCTAGTCAATTGTGCATCATGTTCAAATTCCATTTAAATTTGAAATGGGGATTTGTGAAACCCTCAGAATCATTTCTGGAAATAACCCAGATAAAAATTGCTCCAAAAAGGTCCAAGAAAATGTTCATGTAGCTCTCTGAAAATATTGGTTAGAGGTAAAATTCAAACAAATATTTTCAGGAGCTCATAAGTATTTATTTTGGCCATTTGGAATTAATGAAATAATTATTTGCATTGCATATATATGATATATTTATTTATATATATCCAACATTTCTGATTTTTATGTGAGGGGCTCTGGAATACTTCAACTAGCTCCTACAATAAATTTCAGAAGAAAATAAATTGATTTAGTATCTTATTAAATCAAAACAAATGTCAGAAAATAGAAAACAAAACAAAAATAGAAAAGAAACTTACCTGCGGCCAGCTCCTGTGCTGGCCCAGCACTGTGTGGCCTGGCCGGCCCAGCTAGCCAGCCTGGCCCATCCCCACCTCCCCTGTCGTCTTCCTCCTCTTGCCAGGAGGACGAAGGGCGCGTGGTCGCCGCGTGTGCGCATGCACTGCGCCACCTCCTGCTTCCGCCGACGCGGGGAAGGCTCCTGGAGCCGCCGCGTACTCCCCCGACCCCCTCTCACTCCCCCCCGAGTCGATCCCCTTCTCTGTTGCCTCCCCCTCGCTTTTCTCTCATGACCGAGCGCTACCGTCACCGCAGCTCGTCACTGCCGCTGCCACCGCCTTCCCCTCGCCCTCTCTCCGCGTCTGCGAGCTCCACCTCCTCGCTCTGAAGCTCTCCGCCGAGCTACGCAAGCCGGGACGCCCCGTGGAGCCGTCGCTGTCACCTTCTTCATCTCCGGCCGCCGTGGATCCCCATCACCGCACCGTCGACCTTAGTGCGTCCCCGAGCTCGCCAACCCCTCCGTTCGATCCGCTGTGAGCTTCTGCGTCGATCCCCCCTCTCTCATGGCTCCTTTCCTCCCGCTAACACCGTTGCCGTCGCGGCTGAGAGCTCGGCTGCGCCGTTCATGTCGCCGTCGTGGCCACAGCTGCCACAGTTCGCAACCAAGCTCACCGTCGTTCTCAGTGCCCTCCCGCGCGTCGTTTGCACCCAACCGCAGCCCCCCTAGTGCCCCGCAGCACCTAACCCGCACGCACCCGACTCCGGCCGCCACCGCGAGCTCTGCTCCGGCGAGCTCCGCCGTTCCTGTGGCCCCCCCTGAGCGCGGCTGGATGCGCCCGTGCACGGGCTACCCGCCGGTGGCCTGCGTGTGCGAAACCGTGGCCTCCAGCTCGTTCCAGCGAACTTCCGCCGTGGCTCGAGGTCGTCTTCGGCAAAACTCCGGCGACTGACATGGCGCGTGATAAGCTGCTAACCCTGCCACTTAATCCACCCCCTAAGCCACTGACTATGGTCCCCAGGGCTCCGTCAAACCCTGGTCAGCTGGGTTTGACTCGGGTGTAGCCCCGGTGTCACTGACGTGTGCCCCCCACATGTCAGGTTTGACCTGGTCAGCCCTGCTGACACCTCTGTGACGTCATGCTGACGCAATAATATTTTTTTTCTGGATTTTAATTAATTCAGAGAATTCCAGAAAATGATATATACTTCAAAAATTCATAGAAGTTCAACCGTAACTCAGATTGAAATAACTTATATATGAAAAATTCTCAGAAAAATTCAATCAATCCATCTGTACCTGTTTCATGCATGTTTAACCAACTTGTACTTGATACATATGTGAAAACATATAAATGGCATTTATAAAGATTTAATTTAGAGTTGCATTTGAACCTTTGGTTCAAATGGACCTCTTCCAAATAGAATGCTAAATGCATTAGCTCAAAGCACATCACATACTCATGCCATGATCATGCATCATATTGTTGCATATGCTTGTGTTTGATTATCGACACCGTTCCTTCTCGATAGGTCCTGCTCCGGAGACCGATCCAGAGTACCTGTCTGAGGAGCAGTGCCTTCCTTTTTGATCTACCAGGCAAGCAAACCCCCTTGTTCATTCCGATACAATCCTACTCTCTCGCTCCTGCTCTCATTTATTGCATTAGGACAACAATGATTCAACTGCTACTTTATGCCGCGGTAGTTGAACCAATTCCTCTGCATGACCTGTCATTCCCATAGTAAATAGTTAAAACCCACTAGCATGTGTAGGAGTTGATTGAGCCATGTTGTGTTCTTGCCATGCCATGCCTGCTATTGCTTAGAGTTGTGTCAGGTCTGATTCATCGGGAATGAATTGGAGTGGTACGATATGTTCTGGTGCTGAGAGTTAAGCGTGTGAACACGATTTGGTAAAGGTAGTGGTGAGAGGCCATGTAGGAGTACATGGTGGGTTGTCTCACTGGAACCGTCCTTAAGCACCGAGTTCCGTGTATGTTGTCCAATGACTAGCTACTACCACACATTGGAATGCTTAAGTGCCCCTCTGGACTTATTAGCCAACTTGATCTCTGTCCAGGAGTTGCAAATAGTTTCTGGTGTTTGTAGGTAGTGTTATTAGTCGACCAAGTGGCACCCGGCCAGGTGGGCTTGGGACAGACTAGGCACAAGTGGCATGGTGTACCAAGCGTAGATCCATCCGGCGAGGTGGGCTTGGGAACCCTGCACATATCGTTTGGGGCCGTGAGCGACACCCCGGCCAGATCTCCTTGCGGATGGAACCCGAATAGGTGATAAACCTGGACTAGAGTCTTGTGTGGTTAGTCAGGTCGTGGCCGATACCCTTGTCAGGCTTCCGCTTGAAGGTTGCCGAGGTACATGACGTGTACATGGTGATAAGTGGTGAGAGCGTGTGTGAAGAAGTACACCCCTGCGGGGTTATCATGATCTATTCGAATAGCCGTGTCCTCGGTTATGGACTTCTTGGATGCTTACGTGGTACATAGACAACTTAAAGTGGATACTCTAAAATACTCAAGACAAGTGTGAGTGCTATGGATGGCCTTCTCGTGGAGAGACGGGGATGAATCCATAGTGGTGTATTGATGTGGTGATTAGTGGACTCGTGTGTGCTGCCTCATCCCAAAGAAGTTTCTCATTGTCGTAGAACATGATAGCCACTGAGTCAAAGTTGGCTTGCTGCAACTAAACCCCACATTACCTTCTTGATACAAATGCATGTATGATAGGATCTGATGTAACTCTTGCTGAGTAACTTTGTACTCACGTTTGCTTTATTTATGTTTTGTAGGTGAGACATCTGTCTCACTAGTAGTACTGCTTGGTCTTCGATGAGTAGCTGGTTACCTCAGCTACGATCTTGTACCTTGGGAGGGTCTTGTAGATAGTCAGGCTTCTGAGCCTTTTTCCTTTTGTAGTTGTCTGTACTCAGACATGTAATGCTTCCATTGCTTGTATGCTTTGAATGATGGGTCATGTGACCCCTGTTTGTATTTAATGCTATGTGGCTCTTCTGAGCCTTTACCTATATGAGTTTGCGTTATGTTGTGATGCCATGTGTACAGCACATACTTGCATGTTATGCGTACGTGTGACGTGTATTGCTATGTGTGGGATCCGACAATCTAGTTGTTTATCCTTGGCAGTCTCTCTTATGGGGAAATGCAGTCTAGTGCTTCCTTGAGCCATAGTAGTCCGCTACAGCCCGGTTCACCGGAGTCCTTCTAGCCCAGCACTACTGCTCAGGACACTTGACTGGCCGGCATGTGTTTCACTTCGTTCCTGTGTCTGTCCCTTCGGGGAAATGTCACGTGGTGACATCTAGAGTCCTGCCTAGCCTGCTACAGCCCGGGTTCCCCGGAGTCCTGTTAGCCCAGTGCTACAGCCCGGATTCACACGCTGTTGACCGTCATGCTCGATGTGAATCATGTATGCCTGTCCCCATAGTTTAGTGCCGCTTTGGGTTCACGACTAGCCATGTCGTCCCGGGTTCTCTATCATATGGATGCTAGCGACACAATCATATACGTGAGCCAAAAGTCACAAACGGTCCCGGGCCAGGGTAAGGCGACACCCGTGGGAATACCGTGCATGAGGCCGCAAAGTGATATGAGGTGTTACCGGCTAGATCGATGTGAATTGGAATCGGGGTCCCGACATAATATGAAAAGGCCCAAGCTTGGGGATGCTATGTTTGATGAAGATGATGTTTTTGAGAATATATTTGCTGCAATTAATGTTTGTCCCAAGCTTGTGGATGCTACGCTTAATGAAGATGATATTTTTAGTATTCCAAGTTTTGATATGCAAATTTATAATGATAATAACATGCCTCCTACTTATGATAATTATTGTGATGATACATATGCTATAAAAAGTAGTGAGGATTATATTTATAAAACTTTTCATGATTATGGTTACCCCTTTTCTGAACATTACTCTTTTAATGTGGAAACAATTTATAGTATCCAAGTCTCTTATGATACTCCCACTATCCCGAATGAGAAGAATTTTGCTTATGTGGAGAGTAATAAAATTTCTATGCTTGTAGATCATGAAAAGAATGCTCTAGGTGCTGGTTATATTGTTGAATTCATTCATGATGCTACTAAAAATTATTATGAGGGAGGAACATATGCTTTTAGGAATTGCAATAATATCAAGTTTCCTCTCTATGTGCTTATAGTTTTGAAGTTATGCTTGTTTTGCCCTCCTATGGTAGTTGATTATTGTTCCCACAAGTTGTTTGCTCACAAAATCCCTATGCATAGGAAGTGGGTTAGACTTAAATGTGCTAGTTATATTCTTCATTATGCTCTCTTTATATTTCAATTCTTATCTTTTATGTGAGCATCGTTGAAATCATCATGCCTAGCTAGGGGCGTTAAACGATAGCGCTTGTTGGGAGGCAACCCAATTTTATTTTAGCTCCTTGATTTTTGTTCCTGTTTAATAATAAATAATTCATCTAGCCTCTGTTTAGATGTGGTTTTATCCTTTTAATTAGTGTTTGTGCCAAGTAGAACCTTTGGGAAGACTTGGGGAAAGTCTTGTTGATCATGCTGTAAAAAACAGAAACTTTAGCGCTCACGAGAATTGCTGCCATTTTTATTCGGAGAGTGATATTTAGTTAATTCTTTTTGAAGATGATTAATAGATAAATTCCTTAGGTCCAGAAATTTATTTGAGAATTTTATGAGTTCCAGAAGTATACATTTGATCCAGATTACTACAGACTGTTCTGTTTTTCACAGATTCTGTTTTTTCATGTGTTGTTTACTTATTTTGATGAATCTATGGCTAGTAAAAGAGTTTATAAACCATAGAGAAGTTGTAATACAGTAGGTTTAACACCAATATAAATAAAGAATGGGTTAATTACAGTAATTTGAAGTGGTGATTTATTTTCTTATACTAACGGAGCTTACGAGTTTTCTGTTATGTTTTGTGTTGTGAAGTTTTCAAGTTTTGGGTAAGGATTCGATGGACTATGGAATAAGGAGTGGCAAGAGCCTAAGATTGGGGATTCCCAAGGCACCCCAAGGTAATATTCAAGGATAGCCAAGAGCCTAAGCTTGGGGATGCCCCGGAAGGCATCCCCTCTTTCATCTTCGTTCATCGGTAACTTTACTTGGAGCTATATTTTTATTCGCCACATGATATGTGTTTTGCTTGGAGCGTCAATTTATTTCGTTAGGATTTTCTTGATGTTATTTAGAACAATGTTTTGCATATTTTATTTCAATAAAATTGGCATTGATAGCCTCCACTATGCCTATGTTACAAGTATACATGTTGCTGTTTGAAAACAGAAAGTTTACCGCTGTTGCAATAATTCCCTAGAAAAGTCAGAATGTGATAAAATGTTGAAACCTTTTGCATATTAAGCTCTGATAAATTTAATACAGTGGGAATTTTCTTTCATAATTTTTGGAGCTAGGGAAGTATGGATGTTGCTGCATTCTTTACAGACTATCCTGTTTAGGCAGATTGCTGTTATGTTTGCATTGTTTGCATATGTTTGTTTCTTTAATAATTCTATTTGAGGATAGTACCATTAAATATGCAGAGGCATTTAGTATGCAATGTTGAATAATAATTTTAGTGATTTTCTACAGTAGATTATGATAAGGTTTTTGCAATGGTTTATACTAACTTACCTCACGAGTCTTTGTTGAGTTTTGTGTGGATGAAGCTTTTGAGATTTAGGGAGACCATGATATGAGAGGAATTAAGGAGACACAAAAGCTCAATCTTGGGGATGCCCAAGGCACCCGAATATAATATTTCAAGAAGTCTCAAGCATCTAAGCTTGGGGATGCCCCGGTTGGCATCCCACCTTTCTTCTTCAACAATTATCGGTTAGTTTCGGTTGATCCTAAGTTTTTGCTTCTTCACATAATGTTTGATATTCTTAGATGTCATTTTATTTTGCTTTGCTTTCTGTTTGAATAAAATACCAAGATCTGAAATTCTTAAAAGTTAGAGAGTCTTCACATAGTTGCATAATTACTCAACTACTCATTGATCTTCACTTATATCTTTCAGAGTAGTTTGTCGATGCTCTAGTGCTTCACTTATATCTTTTAGAGCATGGTGGTAGTTTTATTTTGAAGAAATAGATGAAATCTCATGCTTCACTTATATTATTTTGAGAGTCTTAAATAGCATGGTAATTTGCTTAAAATCCTAATATGCTAGGTATTCAAGAATAATAAAATTCTCTTATGAGTGTGTTGAATACTATGAGAAGTTTGATACTTGATAATTGTTTTGAGATATGGAGATGGTGATATTAGAGTCATGCTAGTTGAGTATTTGTGAATTTGAGAAATACTTGTGTTGAAGTTTGTGATTCCCGTAGCATGCACGTATGGTGAACCGTTATGTGATGAAGTCGGAGCATGATTTATTTATTGATTGTCTTCCTTATGAGTGGCGGTCGGTTACGAGCGGTGGTCTTTTCCTACCAATCTATCCCCCTAGGAGCATGCGCGTAGTACTTTGTTTCGATAACTAATAGATTTTTGCAATAAGTATGTGAGTTCTTTATGACTAATGTTGAGTCCATGGATTATACGCACTCTCACCCTTCCATCCTTGCTAGCCTCTACGGTACCGTGCATTGCCCTTTCTCACATTGAGACTTGGTGCAAACTTCGCCGGTGCATCCAAACCCCGTGATATGATACGCTCTGTCACACATAAACCTCCTTATATCTTCCTCAAAACAGCCACCATACCTACCTATTATGGCATTTCCATAGCCATTCCGAGATATATTGCCATGCAACTTTCCACCAGTCCGTTCATCATGACACATTCATCATTGTCATATTGCTTAGCATGATCATGTAGTTGACATAGTATTTGTGGCAAAGCCACCGTTCATAATTCTTTCATACATGTCACTCTTTATTCATTGCATATCCCAGTACACCGCCGGAGGCATTCATATAGAGTCATACTTTGTTCTAGTATCGAGTTGTAATCATTGAGTTGTAAATAAATAGAAGTGTGATGATCATCATTCAATAGATAATTGTCCCCCCAAAAAAAGAAAGGCCAAAAAAAAGGAAGGCCAAATAAAAAAAGAGAAAGGCCAAATAAAAAAGAAAGGCCAAATAAAAAAAATAAAAAAGGGACAATGCTACTATCCTTTTTCCACACTTGTGCTTCAAAGTAGCACCATGTTCTTCATATAGAGAGTCTCTTGAATTATCACTTTCATATACTAGTGGGAATCTTTCATTATAGAACTTGGCTTGTATATTCCAATGATGGGCTTCCTCAAAATGCCCTAGGTCTTCGTGAGCAAGCAAGTTGGATGCACACCCACTTAGTTTCTTTTGAGCTTTCATAAATTTATAGCTCTAGTGCATCCGTTGCATGGCAATCCCTACTCACTCACATTGATATCTATTGATGGGCATCTCCATAGCCCATTGATACGCCTAGTTGATGTGAGACTATCTTCTCCCTTTTTGTCTTCTCCACAACCACCATTCTATTCCACCTATAGTGCTATATCCATGGCTCACGCTCATGTATTGCGTGAAGATTGAAAAAGTTTGAGAACATCAAAAGTATGAAACAATTGCTTGGCTTGTCATCGAGGTTGTGCATGATTTAAATACTTTGTGTGGTGAAGATAGAGCATAGCCAGACTATATGATTTTGTAGGGATAACTTTCTTTGGGTATGTTATTTTGAGAAAACATAATTGCTTAGTTAGTATGCTTGAAGTATTATTGTTTTTATGTCAATATGAAATTTTGTCTTGAATCTTATGGATCTGAATAGTCATACCACAATTAAGAAGAATCACATTGAAATTATGCCAAGTAGCACTCCGCATCAAAAATTCTCTTTTTATCATTTACCTACTCGAGGACGAGCAGGAATTAAGCATGGGGATGCCGGATACGTCTCCAACGTATCTATAATTTTTGATTGCTCCATGCTATATTATCTACTGTTTTGGGCAATATTGGGCTTTATTATCCACTTTTATATTACTTTTGGGACCAACCTATTAACCGGAGGCCCAGCCCAGATTTGCTGTTTTATGCCTATTTCAGTGTTTCGAAGAAAAGGAATATCAAACGGAGTCGAAACAGAATGAAATCAACTAGAGAAGTTATTTTTGGAACGAAAGCCACCGGATAGACTTGTACTCCACGTCGGGAGATACGGGAGGTGCTCACGAGGGTGGGGAGCGCCCCCCCTAGGGCGCCCCCCTAGGGCGCGCTCCCCTGCCTCGTGGGGTCCCCGTAGCTCCTTCGACATACCCCCTGCACCCATATATATCATCGTACCCTAAAACTTCCAGAACGGAGATTAGATCGGGAGTTCCGCCGCTAGAAGCCTCCTTAGCCACCAAAAACCAATCTAGACCCGTTCTGGCACCCTGCTGGAGGGGGGGCAATCCCTCTCCGGTGGCCATCTTCATCATCCCGGTGCTCTCCATGACGAGGAGGGAGTAGTTCTCCCTTGGGGCTGAGGGTATGTACCAGTAGCTATGTGTTTGATCTCTCTCTCTCTCTCTCGTGTTCTTGAGGTGATACGATCTTGATGTATCGCGAGCTTTGCTATTATAGTTGGATCCTATGTTTCTCCTCCCCCTCTTCTCCCTTGTAATGAATTGAGTTTCCCCTTTGAAGTAATCTTATCGGATTGAGTCTTTAAAGATTTGAGAACACTTGACGTATGTCTTGCCGTGCGTATCTGTGGTGACAATGGGATATCACGTGATTCACTTGATGTATGTTTTGGTGATCAACTTGCGGGTTCCGCCCATGAACCTATGCATAGGGGTTGGCACACGTTTTCGTCGTGATTCTCCGGTAGAACTTTGGGGTACTCTTTGATGTCCTTTGTGTTGGTTGAATAGATGAATCTGAGATTGTGTGATGCATATCGTATAATCATGCCCACGGATACTTGAGGTGACATTGGAGTATCTAGGTGACATTAGGGTTTTGGTTGATTTGTATCTTAAGGTGTTATTCTAGTACGAACTCTAGGTCTGTTTGTGACACTTATAGGAATATCCCAACGGATTGATTGGAAAGAATAACTTTGAGGTGGTTTCGTACCCTACCATAATCTCTTCGTTCGTTCTCCGCTATTAGTGACTTTGGAGTGAATCTTTGTTGCATGTTGAGGGATAGTTATGTGATCCAATTATGTTATTATTGTTGAGGGAACTTACACTAGCGAAAGTATGAACCCTAGGCCTTGTTTCCTAGCATTGCAATATCGTTTACACTCGCTTTTATCATTAGTTACCTTACTGTTTTTATATTTCCAGATTACAAAAACCTTTATCTACTATCCATATACCACTTGTATCACCATCTCTTCGCCGAACTAGTGCACCTATACAATTTACCATTGTATTGGGTGTGTTGGGGACACAAGAGACTCTTTGTTATTTGGTTGTAGGGTTGCTTGAGAGAGACCATCTTCATCCTACGCCTCCTACGGATTGATAACCTTAGGTCATCCACTTGAGGGAAATTTCCTACTGTCCTACAAACCTCTGCACTTGGAGGCCCAACAACGTCTACAAGAAGATGGTTGTGTAGTAGACATCAGGTCACTCCGGATCCGGTGAGGCCCGAAGATAATCCTATGGTCGCCTGAAGTCCCCAGTATCCGGCTCTTGAAGAGAGCAAACAAAAGAATCCGGCACCGTCTGGTATGCGGTCGGACGCACTGAGGGAACTGCTAGAGCGAGCCACTATCTCAGAAGAGCATCGTATATTGATGGGTACGGTGATAGAAAGGATTTCGTCCGCCGAAAGCGGGTTGCATGAAGCCTTTATGAATCTACTGACGGGCTTTGAGGTATGTGAAATGATCTACATTTGTGATAGTACCGCACATTTTTAGGTGTGCCTTGTGTAGATAGTAGCCCCTGAGACTCTGGTTGTCGTCGAGAATGGCGGCGAACAGAGGATCATAGTCCCAGGTAATAACCAGACCACATTTATGTGCAGGTGTCTGAAGCTCTGGTGGCTAGCCAAACTGATGGGGTTGCCGAACTAAAGCGGCGACTGGATGCGGCGGATGCCGACATCGAGCTTGTTAACAAGCGGCTTGATGAGGCATAGGGTAGGTGATGTTTATAGTGAATGTCACATAGCAAGAGTAGCGTGATGCCAGTATCTTTAAAATGTTGTGACTGCAGATCGAGCTGCCACCGTGGAGGCCCTGCGGGCGGAGCTTGCCCGAGCCAAAGAGCAAGCAAGGAGTAGTAATGCGGCCACTTTGAAGGTGGCCGAAGAGTTGAGAGCCAAGAAGGCCGCGCATAGAGAGAGCAAAGAGAAAATGGCCAAAATGGCTGTGAAGTTAAAAGACACTGCCGACCGCTGCTAGTTACTTGAAGAAGAAAACTGGGCGACGGCTACGAACCTCGAAAAGGCCACAATGGCTACCAAAGACACCCGCTCTGCAATGAGAGCAAAGAAGGAGGAACTGCGTGAAGCCAGGCACATTGTGGCTGGGAAGCCCTTTATGCTGCGGAGGAAGTTCGGAGATCTGCGGTATGGCCCTCTGGGTCGGCTGTGGAGTTCGGCCGACATATATCTAGACTTGGCGACGAGCGCTGTCGATGTGGCTGAATACTTCCGAGATCAAACAGATCGTGAAGTGGACAAGCTATTCTGGTCGCAATTTATCGTTCCAGAGTGTCCGCTTCCATTGACTGATCAGCTTGCCGAATGGGCCGAACTCAATAGACTGTCCAGACTCGCCATAAGGTGTGTCGTGGATCATCTGTGGCCTGAAAGACCAAAGCCAAACAGCTATTTTAGCTTGGTGCAGCAGTTCCTTGGTGCAGTGCGACACATTAATGCGATGAAGAGGTCGGCGTGCATAGAAGGCTCGCGGATGGCCCTTGCCCATGTCAAAACATACTAGGCAGAGATGGATGCCACCACTGTCGCGGCGCAGGGCTTGGCCATAGGCCGCGTGGCTGCCGAGCACTATTTTGAAGAAGTTCTTGAGGGAGCTTGTTCGATAGAGGCCCAGTGCTCGAAGAATGTTATGTTCGAGTGACATGTATTCCCATTGTAAAAACAACATTTTATTGAATTTATCAAGGCTGTATTTATACTTTGGCCTGAAAGTATTGCGATGCCTCCTGTGCGGCCGTTTATGTATACATGTATATAACCTGAAAGATTGTAGTCGTCGGCTTCAGCCCCCACGCATATAATGCGGGGGTGTTCATAGAAGACGTGTATTCACACTTAATCCAATGTCTTGGTCCTATTTAAGGAGGTGATAGCGCAGCCAACTAGGCAACTGGACTATAATGCTTTAACACTTTCACTTAGCTAGAGGAGTTTGACAGTGGGGCTACTATATAGCCCCTGGTGGCTCCGCACTCATCCGAATTCGGGGTGCGTACATGCCTGGCCGGGAAACGGCCCTTCGTTAATGCAGAGGAATCCCGAAGATTCCAATAGGTCATCGAGTGGTTGACCAGTCTCACGCTATATCATGACAGTCAGTTTTCGGCTTTCTCTACTGAGGTGCTCGTCCAGACGAACCAGGGCACAATCGCAGTAGTTCTCCTGGTGCTGCCTTAGCCAATAGAGCGGAACGTAAGGCAGCAGAACACAGGAGCCGGGCAAACCCAACATTTAACCAAAGACATGATTTGGAGCTGATGCATATAAGGCCAAACTCGCGACACCGAACACTCCCTAAGGTATTCGGTCTTTATGGTGTAAACCGGGTCTAAACAGTACCCTTTGTAGTAAGCCCCTGGTGTCTAGGTACGTGCATTATTCTGCTGTGGCCACATGCCAAGACGTCGGCATCCTTCTCGATTGTACTGAGAATCCGAGGGATGTAAATCAACAAGAGACAATAAAAAAGGTTTACGCAGGGTCTTAATCTACAAGGAATCCTTGGAACGGGTCCCTGCTGCACGTCTGTGCCTGTGTCTCCGTTGTGCCGTATGCTGGACGGGTGTAGCACGATGGTCATCTGAAAAAGAGAGGAACTTAATTGAAAAGTTGACGTGCAAAAGTTGAGTTATACTAAATAAACAATATATAGTTCAAAATGAGTAAAGGTGAGCCTTATTGCCACTTGTGCGCGCGCGTTGAGCCCCTTGTATTGTAATAGGGGTATAGCCATCAAACTTGTATCAATTATATATAGCTGTACCGGACTCGTCCAACCGTGTTCGTGGTCTTAACGACCTGTCAGATACTTTAGTTGGTGAGGCCGTTTACTGTGCGGCTGCCAAGGCAGCCGCACTGTCTTCGGCGCGCAAGGAGTGTTCAATATTTCCATTTACTGTGATGATGCCGCGTGGACCGGGCATCTTAAGCGTGAGGGAAGCGTAATGCGGTATTGCGTTAAAGAGAGCGAAAGCTTCGCGTCCGAGTAGTGCTTGATAGACACTTTGGAACAGAGCGACGTGGAAGGTTAAATTTTCACTTCGGAAGTTATCGGGGAAGCCGAATATAACCTCTAGTAGCAGGGAGCCCCTGCAATGGGCCTTTGGGCCTGGCGTTACTCATTTAAAGGTAGCATTGCTGCGGCAAAATTTTGTTGGGTCTATCCCCATTTTGCGGACTGTGTCTTGATATATCAGATTTAAACTGCTGCCGCCGTCCATCAGGACTCGTGTGAAGTGGTATCCATCAATTATTGGATCTAATACCAAGGCATCCCATCCTGCACACCGGATACTTGTCGAGTAACCCTGATGGTCGAAGGTGAACGGTTGGGACGACCAGTGGCAGAGCTCTGTGGTGACAGGCCCTCGGGAATGTCTTTTGAGGGGTGCCGCTTTGTTTTTCCCCTTTAACACGTGTAACACGTTGACTGTTTTAACTTTTGGTGGGAATTTCTTCCGTTCCCGTGTGCTTTGCTTGCGAGGCTCATCCTCGTCTTCGCTTGGTGTATCCTGCCCCTTGTGCTCGGCGTTGAGCTTGCCGGACTGTTTGAGGAGCCAACATTCTCTGTGGGTATGATTTGCAGGTTTATCAAGGGTACTATGGATTTGACATATTTGGTCCAGAATTTTGTTTAGGCTGGATAGTTCGTCTCTGTTGCCTTTGGAGGGCGGCTTCTGCTGACCTAGCTGCGAGCTTCTAAATTCGGCGTTCACCGCCGTGCTCTTCGGGCTGTCTTCTTTATTCCGGCGCTTATTCTTGCCGCGTCGTGATTTCCCGTTTCCATCCCTGACTTCGGATGTACTTGGGTCGTTGGTGCTGCATCGGGCTAACCAGCTGTCCTTGCCTGCGCAAAAACGGGTTATGAGGCTTGTTAATGCTGCCATTGTTCTTGGCTTTTCTTGACCGAGGTGTCTGGCAAGCCATTCGTCTCGAATGCTATGCTTGAAAGCTGCTAAGGCTTCGGCGTCCGGACAGTTGACTATTTGGTTCTTTTTAGTGAGGAACCTGTTCCAAAGATTTCTGGCTGACTCACCGGGCTATTGAGTTATATAACTTAAATCGTCTGCATCCGGTGGTCGGACATATGTCCCTTGAAAATTTGCCCGAAAGGCGTCTTCGAGATCTTCCCAGCTTCCGATGGAGTTTTCGGGGAGGCTTTTAAGCCAGTGCCGAGCTGGCCCTTTGAGCTTGAGGGGTAAGTACTTGATGGCGTGGAGATCATCTCCACGAGCCATATGGATATGGAGGATGTAGTCCTCAGTCCAGACCCCAGGGTCTGTTGTTCCGTCGTACGCCTCTATGTTTCTGGGTTTGAATCCCTCTGGAAATTCATGGTCCAGCACCTTGTTGGTGAAACATAGGGTGTGTGTGGCACCCCTGTATTTGGGTGTACCGTGGTGTTCGGATGTTTGTTGTGTTGCGTTGTATGTTGGAGCGCTCTTGCGTGGTCCATAGATGGATCTGGTTGCACCGTCCTTTTGATGCGAGCCCTTACGCGGATCACGTACTGGTTTATGTGCGGCGTCGTTTGCCGCTTTATGTTGGCTATGAGGTCGTCTATCTGACTGGATGGCCGTTTTAATTTTTAATTGTGGAGGATCTAAGGCCTCCTCATCGAATTTAGGTAGCAAATTTCGCCTCGGATAGCTCTTGGTGTGGCGATTACTGTCGTACTTCGCTACAGTGTTGAGTACTTCACTCCATTTGATTTTGAGTGAGTCTTGTGCAGCCTTGAGCCTTTGCTTCTGTTTTTTCAGACTCCTCGCCGTGGCAACAAGCCTTTGGTGGGCATTATGTTGCTCCTGGCGCCTGTCGGGTGTGATGTCGTCTAGACTGTTATCGTCGACGGGGTTGTGTTTTTCAGTTTGATTCTCCGTGCTGCCGTGGTTAGGCGATGGTTCACCCTGCTCTAACGATGGGTCTATGTGATCATTGCTTCTACCGAGGCGGGATTAGGAGCGGCGCTTATGCCGCCGCTTTGACTGTTTCTCGAGGGAACAACCCTTTGCTGCGTCCTTCCGTTCCTCGTCGTCGTTTTCTTTGGGTGTGTCCACCATGTATACGTCGTGTGATGAAGTGGGCGCCCAGTGCCCTGTGGGCGGTGGTTCCTGTTCGTCTCCTGCATCGTCGTCCATACCGTCGATGTCTTCGGAGTCAAAGTCGAGCATGTCGGTTAAGTCGTCGATGTCTTCGGCGAATTTCTTCATCATCTGCATCCCAATCCTGCCGGACATAGTTCGGCCAGGATTCTCCTGACAACGAGAAAGACCTTAATGAGTTCAGTATGTCACCGAAGGGCGAGTGCTGAAAAATATCCGCAGAGGTAAACTCCATGATCGGCGCCCAATCGGATTTGATAGGAACGGGTGTAGGCGGTTCGGAGTCCGTGGCCGGAGAAGGGCTCGACAGTTTGGCAACACGGCTCTAGTGAAGGGTAAGGTCGATATTCGGCTCGATCGCCGCTGAGGGTACGGCCTCCGTGGCGGGGTCTATCCACCTTTGCATGGATGGCGCAACTGGCTCCGAATCGAGGGTCGGAGTGGCTGCCGGTGCGATCTCCTGAACACTATCCGATGGTAGAGCTAAATCGTACTCATCGTGACCGCGTGGAGCACAAGGCAGGGCCCCGAATCCGTCGAAGATCAAGTCTCCGCGGATATCGGCCGTGTAGTTTAAGCTTCCAAACCTGACCAGGTGGCCAGGGGCGTAACTTTCGATCTGCTCCAGATGGCCAAGCGAGTTGGCCCGCAGTGCGAAACCGCCGAATACAAAGATCCGTCCAGGGAGAAAAGCCTCACCCTGGACTGCATCGCTATTGATGATTGAAGCAGCCATCAAGCCTAATGGCGACGACACAGAGGAACTCTCAATGAAAGCACCAATGTTGGTGTCAAAACCGGCAGATCTCGGGTAGGGGTTCCCGAACTATGCGTCTAAGGCGGATGGTAACAGGAGGCAGGGGACACGATGTTTTACCCAGGTTCGGGCCCTCTTGATGGAGGTAAAACCCTACGTCCTGCTTGATTTATTCTTGATGATACGAGTATTACAAGAGTTGATCTACCACGAGATCAGAGAGGCTAAACCCTAAAAGCTAGCCTATGGTATGATTGTATGCTGTCCTACGGATTAAAACCCTCCGGTTTATATAGACACCGGAGGGGGCTAGGGTTACACAAGGTCGGTTACAAAGGAGGAGATATCCATATCCGTACTGCCTAGCTTTCCTTCCACGCCAAGTAGAGTCCTATCCGGACACGTGACGAAGTCTTCAATCTTGTATCTTCATAGTCCAATAGTCCGGCCAAAGGACATAGCCCGGCTGTCCGGAGACCCCCTAATCCAGGACTCCCTCAATCATCCTTTGAAGGAATCTGCTTGCCCGTCTCCAAAATCACTGTCGACTATGAACCGGACAGTCCGGGGCCCTTGTTACCATCAGCCCCGAAATCCTGGATAGTCGGAGGTCCACCTTGGGGTACCGCCTCTTCTGTCCCCTGGTCTAAAGGGACCCTCCGCGATGACACGAGTCATCCGCCTTGTTGGGTGAGGAGGTTGGAGGAGGCGTCTCGCTCTCCATCATCTCTGGAAGGAGACTCCTTGAAGAAGAGGATCGCCTAGAAAAACTCTATGCCGACCTGTAAAAATGCATGAATGCGTTACCGTAACAGCAACGGAACAGGACGCTATCAAGGTACTCCGGATTTTCTTATGGTTTTGCCGAAGGTTTGTCCCCTTGTTGGCGGTGCTGTAACGCCCCGAGACCGATGTGCCAGGTGTCCTCCAGTTATTTGCTGTTGTTGCCTTGTCATTGTTTGCATGTCATGCATATCATATCATGTCATCATGTGCATTTCATTTGCATACTTGTTTCTCTCATGCATCCGAGCATTTTCCCCGTTGTCTGTTTTGCAATCCGGCGCTCCTATGTCATCCGGTGTCCCTTTCTACCTCTTTTCGTGTGTGGGTGTTAAACGTTCTCGGATTGGGCCGAGACTTGTCATGCGGCCTTGGTTTACTACCGGTAGACCGCCTGTCAAGTTTCGTGCCATTTGGACTTCGTTTGATACTCCTACGGTTAACCGAGGGACCGAAAAGGCCTCGTGTGTGTTGCAGCCCAACACCCCTCCAAAGTGGCCCAAAACCCACCTAAACCCCCTCCATCATCTCGGTCGTTCGATCACGATCGCATGGCCGAAAACCGCACCTCATTTGGACACTCCTAGCTCCCTCTACCTATATATTTGTCATCTCCCCCGAAAATCTCGCGGATGAAACCCTAGCTCCTCCTACCTCGCGCCACCGGACAAAATCTCCCACACCGGACATGTCCGATGCCGTCCCGCCGCCCAATCATCGCGCGCCATGTGTCCCAGCGCCTCCCTCCGCCTCCACGGCCCGCGAGGCCCACAGCGGGCCCGCCCGCACCCGCGCCGGGCCGGAGCCGCGCCCCGCGTGCCGCCCGTCCCCGCCGCCTGCAGCGCGCCTTGCCGCTGCCGCCTTCACCGACCCCGCGCCGACGAGCTCCGCCGGAGCCGCTCCGCGCCGCCGCCTCATTTTCATCGCCGCTGCCTTGCAGCAGACGCCGGCCGCCGCCTCCTCCGACTTCGCCCGCTGCCTCCGGCGATTTCCGCCGCCCCGGCCGAGCTCCATCGCCGCCTCCACGCCGCCCCGTCTCCCGCGCACCGCGCCGGCGCACTCCGGCGACCTTGCCGCTGCCCTGTCCCAGATCCGGCCGGGTGGGATGAGATCCACCCGGTCCGGATCTCCCCGTCCTGGGTTGACTTTTCCCACGGGGTAAAATTTCTCTAAGTCCCCAGATCTGCTATGTTTTTATGCATACTTTGACATGTCATAACTCTGCATCCGTAGCTCCGATTCGTGCGTGTAGTATATCAAAATGTTCCTCTCGATGAGTACATCATTTCATCTCATTGCATCATTTTCATTTGAGATCATCTTGATGCCCAAAATGCTGTTGGAAGTGGGCTATGTGATGAATTTGTCAGATCTGTTTCAGCAAATGGCCTTTTGTCATTTTTGCCATGATTAATGTGTGCATGCTATGATCCTGAGCTCTACATATGTTTTGTTATATGCCATGCCATCTTTATAGGGGTGTATGCCATGCATTTTTGTGATATTTCTTGTGACTAGCACAAGCATGCAAAGTAGCGTAATCGGTAATGCTTATTTCAGGGACTTAGTTTTTCACTAAGTCCTTATCCTGATTGTGCTGTTATGCCATATGTTCATGTTGTTTCCTAGTGATCCATGCCTCTTTAGAGGAGGATCAGTAAGGATGTTTTGTTAATATTGTGGTGCTCTATCCATCCATGTATTTGTTTGCATTTATGGATCATCCTAGCTTGAGTCAATCGAGCTCTACTTTTGCTATAAAATGTTCCTGGCAGATTGCTAACATGTTTAGCGATTTTGCCGAGGTTGTTGCTATTGATCCATGCATGTTATATTATTGTTATTGCCATGTATAGGTTCTATGCCATGTCTTGTTCATGAGTGTATGCTTAGTTTGTCATGCTATGATCTATAGTGAGTGCATCGAGCTCGTAAACATGCCTACTCGTTAACTGTTTTGCATGCTCCAGTTTTTCACCAAGTCTGAATTTGTTTATATTTTTGCTATGTTCACATCCTTGTAATTGTATTTTCTGATCCCTTTTGTCTCATGGTAACTAAGGGATTTTTGTTACATGCTTAGAGTAGCTTCATGCCATGCCTTGATTTGGCATGATATGTTCCTATAGCATGTAGTTATCATGCTCTAAACATTTCTTCCTGATGATAAATTCCAGACTTGTGTTAATTTCACTAAGGCCTCCTTTGGTTTAGAGGAATTTTATAGGAATTCTAGAGGATAGGATTCTTATAGGATTTTTTCCTTTAGAGCCCTTTGGTTCATAGGAATTGATTCCTATTCCTACATAGGATTGGTTCCTATCCTCCACATTTCATAGGAAAATAAAAAAGAGCCTAGACTCAATGGAAAAATTCCTTTGGTGTCAACCAAATGACATCTTGTTTCCTATTCCTACTCATAGGATTTGAGATACATGTCATCTCATTTCCTACAAGATTCCTATTCCTATGATAATCCTATCCTATGAACCAAAAGAGGCCTAAGTCTGAAACCTATTATCATTTGCACTTTTGCCATGCTTGTTTGAGCCTGCTATTGAGTGAATTAGCCGTAGCTCAGTGTTCATCTTTTGTCAAGCATCATGACTGGATCCCTGCCATGTATTTTGTTGCCATGCTTGAGTGCTATAGCATATTTATCTTGATGCACTTAGTTGGTCACTTGCTGATTATCGCAGACCGGTGCCATATTTGTTTTGCTTGCCATTTCCTAACCATGCATCCGATTCCGGTGATCTTTATATCGATTTCAACCGAAATCACCTCACCGTTTTAGTGGCACTCTTGGATTTCCATGTTGAGGCTAGGTTCTATCATTAATTGTCAAATCATGCATATGCACCGCATACCGCATACCGCATACCGCATATCATACCATGTTCATGTGTTGGTTTTTTACTATGTTGTGTGCTTCTTTCCTGTGTTGCTTCTTTGGTTTGGTTCCGATAACGTCGCTTTTGTGAGGACCCATTCGACTACGTTCGTTTGTCTCCTTCATGGACTCGTTCTTCTTCCTTGCGGGATTCCTGGCAAGATGACCATACCCTCGAAACCACTTCTATCTTTGCTTGCTAGTTGCTCGCTCTTGTGCTATGCCTATGCTGCGATACCTACCAATTGCTTATCATGCCTCCCTTATTGTTGAGCCAAGCCTCTAACCCACCTTGTCCTAGCAAACCGTTGTTTGGCTATGTTACCGCTTTGCTCAGCCCCTCTTATAGCGTTGTTAGTTGCAGGTGAAGATTGGAGCTTGTTCCATGTTGGAACATGGTTATTTTGTTGGGATATCACAATCTCTTATTTAATTAATGCATCTATATAATTGGTAAAGGGTGGAAGGCTCGGCCTTATGCCTGGTGCTTTGTTCCACTCTTGCCGCCCTAGTTTCCGTCATATCGGTGTTATGTTCCCGGATTTTGCGTTCCTTACGCGGTTGGGTTATAATGGGAACCCCTTGACAGTTCGCCATGAATAAAACTCCTCCAGCAATGCCCAACCTTGGTTTTACCATTTGCCACCTAGCCTTTTCTTTCCCTTGTGTTCTGCAGACTCAAGGGTCATCATTATTTTAACCCCCCCGGGCCAGTGCTCCTCTGAGTGTTGGTCCAACCTGTCAGCCGCCGGTGGCTACCAGGGGCAACTCTGGGCTGGCCTACCAGAAGTTTGTACAATCTGAGTGTGCCTTGAGAACGAGATATGTGCAGCTCCTATCGGGATTTGTCGGCACATTCGGGCGGTGTTGCTGGACTTGTTTTACCATTGTCGAGGATGTCTTGTAACCGGGATGCCGAGTATGATCGGATTGTCTTGGGAGAAGGAATATCCTTCGTTGACCGTGAGAGCTTGTGATGGGCTAAGTTGGGACACCCCTGCAGGGATTTGAACTTTCGAAAGCCGTGCCCGCGGTTATGGGCAGATGGGAATTTGTTAATGTCCGGTTGTAGAAAACCTGAAGTTGACCTTAATTAAAATACATCAACCGCGTGTGTAACCGTGATGGACTCTTCTCGGCGGAGTCCGGGAAGTGAACACGGTGTTGGAGTTATGTTTGTCGTAGGTTGTTCTAGGATCACTTCTTGATCATAGTTCCTCGACCGTGCTTTTCCTTCTCTTCTCACTCTCATTTGCATATGTTAGCCACCATATATGCTAGTCGCTTGCTGCAGTTCCACCTCATACCTTTTTACCCTTCCTAGAAGCTTAAATAGTCTTGATTGCAAGGGTGTGAGATTGCTGAGTCCCCGTGACTCACAGATACTTCAGTTTGCAGGTGTCGTTGAACCGTGCAGGTGAGGCAACCAAGCTCAAGGAGGAGCTCGATGAAGATCTTGTCCTTTGTGTTGTTTAGTTCTAATTGATTAGTAGTGGAGCCCAGTTGGGTTCGATCGGGGATTTGTGTAGCATTTGGGGTAGTCTTCTTTTATTTTGGTTCCGTAGTCGGACCTTGATTGTATCTGGTTGATGTAATGCTTTATTCATGTAATTGTGTGAAGTGGCGATTGTAAGCCAACTATGTATCTCTTTCCCTTGTGTATTACATGGGTTGTGCGAAGATTACCTCACTTGCGACATTGCTTTCAATGCGGTTATGACTCTAGGTCGTGCTTCGACAGGTGGGAGATATAGCCGCATCGAGGGCATTACAGGTGCTCAATGGCGTCGCCTTCCAAACCCAAGCCGGTTAATGGTGGTATCTTGCCCTTCTTGGAAGACCGCCCCTCCCCATCTTCGGAGGTGGCCCTTTTCCTCCTGTTTGGAGAAGGAACACCGGGTCCTTTCTTGCCTCCGTCTTCGGGCGAGGAAAGGTCGATTTCTATGGACTCAGTGTCTAACTTACCTCCAGAACCAAGGTCATCTTGGGTCTTCTCGCCCTCCCTTGCCGATGCCCGGAACGGCGCCGAGGCCAGCATCCTTGTTAACACAGGAGTAGCTGAGTCTTCGGGAAGGGGAGCCATAAACCTAATCAATTCCACCTTCTTTATCCAGCCCTGAAAAAGGATGATACTGTTGGTTTCTTGGCATTGGATATCTGACTGTAAGGTATTCGGTAAACGTGTACTTACCGGGGTGTCCGGATGGTTGCAGTCTAGGCCGACATCTCTGGCGGTGTCCGGCCATTGGCTTCGTTTTTTGAAGACTAATCTCCACATTCCTTCGTGTGTTGCGCCGAAGAAGTTTTGAAGAGTCTGCGGCCCTTATGGAATGAACTCCCATATGCGGAGAGGCCGTCGCTGGCATGGCAGGGTCCGATGAACTAGCATTATATGAACGACGCTGGCTATGTCGATGTCCCTCTCAATGAGGCTCACAATGCGACTTTGTAGAGTCTGCACATCATTCGTTGATCCCCAATCTACCCCCTTATTAATCCATGATGCAAGTTGAGTTGGAGGGCTGGGTCGAAATACGGGCGCAGTCGCCCACTTGGAGCCGCGGGGCTCGGTGGTATAGAACCACCCCTGCTGCCACAGATCAGAAGATTTGGCGAAGGATCCTTTCAACCAAACAGCGCTAGCAAGCTTGCTCACTACAGCGCTACCGCACTCGTCTTGCTCCCCCTCTACCACTTGCGGCTTCACATGTAAGGTCTTGAGCCACAAGCCGAAGTGCGAGGAGTTCGGAGGAGGGCTTCACACGTGATGATAAACGTCGAGATAAGAAGAATAGAGTCCGGGGCCAGATCGTGGAAGTCCAGCCCATAATAATACATGAGTCCTCGAACGAAGGGGTTAAGTGCAAACCCCAACCCTCGGAGGAAGTGGGACACGAACACGACCCTCTCGCCGGATCTGGGGGTGGGAGTGACCTGCCCCTCGGCGGGAAGCCGATGATGGATTTCAGCGGTCAGGTACCACGCTGCCCGAAGCTTTGTAATGTCTTCCTTCATGACAGAAGAGGCTACCCACCGGCCTTGACGTCTAGATCCGGGGCTGGTGGCGACTGAAGCCCGGGAGTTGGAGCTCGGGGTAACAGGAGTTGAGGAAGAGGCAAGCGTGGAAGAAAAAGACGGTTCTGTACCCCTATATAAAGGTTGCAAATATCAAGCGTCTCCTCTCAGGCCTCAAAAACTTGGCTTGTTTCCAAGGAGTTGTACCCAAGACACGGTTGAGTTACCCACGTTCGGGTCGACAGGAATCCCTTAATAAAGGGAGGCACGATCTCCGTTTGGGTAAAATATGCTAATAATGCTACGTCCTGGGACGTGGGGCGACGGGCTGGCTAAAATAGTTCACGGGCAAAGGCCGGGGAGGCGTGGCATCATATTACCAAAAAGTGGTCGGTGGATTGAACCCATGAAATATTATATCCTCTACGGTTGTGCAAACAAGTCCGGATACATTCATTACATCTAAAGATCAACTAGGAGTTCAGAAAGGGGGAACCCTCCTTGCAATGTCGAAGATAATCTGCACGCCAGACTCCTCGTCATTGAAGCCAGGTTCAGGGGCTACTGAGGGAGTCCTGGACTAAGGGGTCCTCCGGCGTCCGACCTGTTATCCATGGGCCGGACTGATGGGCTGTGAAGACATGAAGACTGAAGACTATACTTGTGTCCAGATTGGACTGTCCTTGGCGTGGAAGGCAAGATTGGCGACCGACTATGAAGATTCCTTCTTATGTAACCGACTCTATGTAAACACTATATCCCCCCGGTGACTATATAAACTGGAGGGGTTTGTCCGAAAAGGACACATTCATTACCATAGTCATAGAAGTTAGACTCCTAGGGTTTAGCCATTACGATCTCGTGGTAGATCAACTCTTGTAAACCCATATTCATCAATATCAATCAAGCAAGACGTAGGGTATTACCTCCATAGAGAGGGCCCGAACCTGGGTAAACATTGTGTCCCATGTCTCCTGTTACCATCGATCCTAGAAGCACAGTTCGGGATCCCCTACCCGAGATCCACCGGTTTTGACACTGACAGCCTCCATGTTGATTTCTTGACGTCCACTCCAAGTCCCCTGGATCACGTTTGTTCCAAAAATAACTCTCCCGAAGGTTTCATTCCGTTTGGATTCCGTTTGTTATTCCTTTTCTGCGAAACACTAAAATAGGCAAAAAATAGCAATTTGCACTGGGCCTTGGGTTAGTAGGTTTGTCCCAAAAATAATATAAAAGTGTATAAATAAGCCCATTAACATCCAAAACAGATAATATAATAGCATGGAACAATCAAAAATTATAGATACGTTGTAGACGTATCACCGACTAGGACTAGGAGTCCTAGTGGGACTCCCCCACTTGGCGCGCCCCCTAGGGCCGGCTGGCCTCCCCTCTCCTCCTTTATATACGGGGGCAGGGGGCACACCAAAGGACATCAATTGTTCTCTTAGCCATGTGCGGTGCCCCCTCAACAGTTTACTCCTCCGGTCATAGCGTCATAGTGCTTAGGCAAAGCCATGCACAGATCACATCACCATCACCACGCCGTCGTGCTGACAGAACTCTCCCTCGACCCTCTGCTGGATCAAGAGTTCGAGGGACATCATCGAGTTGAATCGTGTGCTGAACAAGGAGGTGCCGCACGTCCGGTACTAAGATCGGTTGGATCGTGAAGACGTTCGACTACATCAACCGCGTTAACCTAACGCTTCAGCTTTCGGTCTACGAGGGTACATGGACACACTCTCGCCCTCTCGTTGCTATGCATCTCCTAGATAGATCTTGCGTGAACGTAGGAAATTTTTGAAATTGCATGCTACATTCCCCAACAGACTTGTTGATGTTTTGAATCATAATAGCTCTTTTGGCTAGAATTGGCTACTTGCAGTCTGTCCCGGATTTCCTTTAATTGTTGTTATGCTTCCATCATCTAATCAGTCCAAAAGATACGGCTGTCTCCAGTCTAAGACTAGTTTAGAGGGGTGAGGGTGTCCTGGACTAGGGGGTACACACCACGTCGTCTCCCGACCAGCTGGATCGGGCCGACGACCCCCATGGCGGTTCACTTATGGGCCACTTCGGGTAGCCCATGCCGCATACAAGGAGGATTCCACAAGACTTGGTGCCTAAGACAAGGACTCCTCTAAACCCAAGGCCTCTGGTGTGTTATATAAACCAAGGCCAGGATAGCCAATAGAACCTCTCATATTCATTACTACAATCTCATGGTAGATACTTGTACTATGTACTATCCCCATATGAATACAATCAAATGCAGGACCTAGGGTTTTTCCTCCATTAAGAGGACCCGAACCTGGGTAAAATCCCGTGTCCATGTTACCATCGCTCCAAGACGCCTACTTTAGGACCCCTACTACGAGATATGCCGGATATAGAACCGACATTGGTGCTTTCATTGAGAGTCTGCTGGGTGATCTCGTGGATCGATGGGATGATCAGGTGATATTTTTTCAATTACATGTGTTCTGTATAGACTACCTTTATTGTAAGTTATGACCACTGCCTCGGGATACCCTGTTCGCAGTCAAATCAAGATCATACAAAAAGTGTCCAACGTCAGATAATACGACAGATCCGATCTTTGCTGTTGCGGCGTCGGCGTGCCGTGGAGATGTTGGAGAAACGGGCACGGAGGAAATGGAAAAATCCATCAAGTGGCGCCCTAGCCAAGGAGCCACCCTGGACTAGTAGTGCTCACGCGTGGCAACTGTGCACATCGGTCGATCAAATCAGCCTGATAGAACTGTGCACATCGGCCGATCAAATCAGTCTAATGGAACACACGCACTAGGGAGATCCGTTTCCCTTCCTTTTTAATTCATCTCCTGCTCGGCCGCCAGTCCTCTGCTACCTTTTGCTAAAAAGTGCATAGACCTAAAATCTTACGGCTTCACGTAATTGAGTACTAGTATACTAATCAAATTGACTACTAGTTTTGCAGTACAGTGTCCTGGACGTGGTTGGATTCTAGTAATTGAAAATACTACCTTGCGTAGAGATCAAAAGAGAATCTTTGCATGGAACTAGTTCTTACTTGTTTTGTATAGGCCACTGCCTTTTATGTTTTGGCAGATCAGAATTGAGAAAATTTCAGCAACGACAGCCGTGTCCGCCACCGGACAGTACTTCGGATCCGAGAAGTGCCAGCGTGCAAACAAGAGCCAGGAGTTTGTGGCCTCAATCTAGGTTAGCGCAATAAAAAATATGTGGCGATCTGACCGGCGGCGTTCCAGCCTAGGAGATCACGCGTGCATCAGCACGCCAGGGCCGACAAGAATTCAGTCATACGGTAGCTCGCAGGGAGACTTAATCCTTCCTATCCGTTTTGTTTATTTAATCAAAGCCTGGAGGTAGCCTACGCTTTTGTCTTGTCGTCTGTCTTCTGTGCACTTTTTCACGTGCTAGATTTACTAGATTGATTTGACCCTTGCACTAAAAGTAGTATCATACTAGTATTTGCTAACACTTGGGTGAGATGCTAGGCCTCCTCCGCCTTATTTGATTCGGATCTGATGTTGATTACTACATCATCTGCTGATTGCCTCACAAGACATCAGGTGCTATTCTTCCGAATAATTACATACAATATAAATTATTTGTGCCATCATGTTTTATGTTAGATTTGTACTACCGTATGTATACATATCATAGCACGGCCTAAGTACGCGTCCGCTGCTGGGCGATACATCGGATCCAGACTCAATCTGGCCCATGCATGATCTAGCCGAAGAGATAGTGTGAAGCAGTGGACCGATCAAAGCTCGACTCGATGGCAGCACACCACAGGGAGATATGTTTCTTTCCCTTTTTTAATTCAATACCTCGCACCATCCTACAAGGACCAAAAAGTTTTCTATCTCATCGATCGCTGGCATCATACAATGGAGAAATCACTATCTCTTTTCCTTGTTATTTAATTAAGACAATATATGTTTTTTGTTAATCATCTCTCTCTCGTGCACTTCACACATGCTACTACTATTACTAGCTCGGCTTGCGTCCGCCCAAAAGAAGCAAATCCGTGAACATCCACATGTGTCTCTTCGAATTGCTACAACAAATAAACCTGATGCTATTAATCCCAGTAATTTTTGCTTGCTTGGGTTTATTTTCCTGAGGAATTATTTCTCTGGTTAGTTACATCATCTGTGCACAGGTCTGTGCATGATGGTTGCATGATGGTTCGGTCAGTTTCCCGCATGTAGTTCGGCGAATGCCGCATCGGAGACTCGGACAGCCCTGCGAATTCATGCTTTGTCACGCTGACGCCCCGCATCGATATTGGATTCAACGCCAGGCCACATTTCTTTAAAAAATTATTTTGCATAAATTAATTATGCAAGGATTTTTTTATATATTGATATTATTATTATTTCTGGACTGCACTATTTTACATGTGTAGGTAATTGACTTCGACTGTGTCACGCGGTCACTTCGGCAAGCCGACGGCGTTGTCCCAATCGGCATAAATCGGCTCGCGTGATCACTTTGTGGGTCGAATTGCCATACCGACATGTTCGGTTGCCTTGGGGACTTCGGCATCGTTGAGAGAGCTCTACCTCATCGAGTGTTCGGCACACGTGCCATATTTCTTTTATTACTCACTTTGCATAAATTATTAATTATTGAACGAATTTTTTAATTTATTATTATCACTATTATCTCGGCCTTGCATTATTTTCTGTGCACAGGTAAATGATTCAGGTTGGGCAGTGCTGTCACCTTGGCATACCGACGTACCACGTCACCTCAGCTAGACCGGGGGCTTCGTCATCACTTCATTAACCCACGCTGGGGACTTCGGCGTCATACTGTCGGCCTGCTTTGTCCCTCGGCCGGACTAGGGGTTTCACCTCGCCACATCGGCTGTCCTGTGCCGCCACTTCAGAGTGCCAAGCTCTTTGCTCCGCCACCTCGGGACCGGCTTGGGGGCTGGGACCTCGTCCCGCCGCAAGCTCGGCATGCGTCATCACCACCAAGCACATTAACCAGCTAAGTCGCTTTCATGCTCAAATTTTTTAATTCGTTCGGTTCGACCAAACTTTTTATTTATGTTAAACAAAAAACTTAGTTTGTTAAAATAGTTATTTGTTAAAAACACTTCCTTTACCCAAGCTAACTGGGGGCTCTTAGATTTGTACGAGCCGTTCTATAATAATTGTTTTCTTCCGAGTCGTTGCAAAGTCTTTTTCTACCACTCCTTTCTCGAGTCGAGTGTGTGGCCAATAGCCGGATAGCCTAGTTTCCCTCTCAAGGCCGCTCAAGTTTAGTTCACTAAACTGGCCTAATGAGAAGTACTCCACCTTCGGGATAGGAGGTTGAAGCTGTAGGCTGACCCGCTGGAAGTCTTGAGATCAGATGTGTCATGTTAAAGCATGACAAAAGAACAAAATTTTTTAAGACCAATTTTGGATTGGCTCAAAAACTTGATTTAGTTCGGACATAAAGTTTTTACTGAAGTCTTTTGGTTTTCCAAGCTTATGCCACTTTCAACCTATTTGTTATTTTCAAACATAAGTCTTGCAGTACAATGCCGGACACCTCTAAAACTTTGGCAATATCAAGGCAGGGCTGTGACTAGAGCCGAACCCACCAAAAATCCAAGGTACTCCTAGGAGTCCTCGGCAAAACATTCTCAGATATTGCTTTATATGCATCAGTTTCGAATTGTGTCTGCGGTCAATAGTTGGGTTGTCCGGCTCCTGTGCTTGCCTCCTATGTTCCGCTTTGTTCAGCTAGTTGTGCAAAGGGAGAAACACTACGATTGTGCTTCTAGATCGAATGGTTAAGCACCTCAGTGGAGAAAGCCGAAAACTGACTGTCACAATGGGCATAAACTGGTGAGCGATCCGTTGATGGTGTCAAACTATAGATCGATAATGATTACCCAGTGTTAACGATGGGCCTTTCATAACATTGGCTGAAGTGTTAATGGCTAGACTTCGGTCGGTGTCGAACACTAACCGGGGGCTCGTAGCTAGCTTCCCTAGTTTAAAGCTCCTATGACTAAGCGAAAGTTATAAAGCCCACATATCTGATTGCCTCGTTTCCGCTAACACAACCGCCTTCGGGCATCAAAACATGGGCTAAGGGTTGTTTTGTTATTGCGGAAACACCCGACATAGCATCTACAAGGGGGTGGAAGGCAACGATGGGCCGCTTTCAACTGATAAACAGTCGCAACGGAGTCAAAATAAACATATCATTGGTATATGAATACAATCAAAAGCAGGACCTAGGGTTTTACCTCCATCAAGAGGGCCTGAACCTAGGTAAAATCCAGTGTCCATGTTACCATCGCTCCAAGACGCCTAGCTTAGGACCCCTACTATGAGATATGCCGGATATAGAACCGAAAAGGGGTACGACACTTACGCCCATATAGAGCGTCATAAGGTGACATATTGAGGCTGGTTTGATAGCCATTGTTGTAAGAAAATTCTGCATAAGGCAAACTGTCTTCCCATTTCGGTCCTTGAGCAAGCCCACATGCTCGAAGCATGTCGTCGAGAATCTGATTTACTCGCTCTATCTGTCCGTCTGAATGAGGATGATAAGTGGGTCTATACTTCAAAGTTGTTCCCAAAGCTTGGTGAAGACTTGCCCAGAATGCCGAGAAAAACAGAGATCCTCGATCTGAAGTGATGGTTCTCGGTACACCATGTAGACTGACAATTCGGGATACATAAAGTTGAGCAAGCTAATATGTCCGATATGTAGTCCTCATTGGAATGAAATGAGTCAGTTTTGTAAGTATGTCTACCATAATCCATATAGCATTATTCCCTCGGGGGGTTTTGGGTAGTCCCATGATGAAATCCAGGCAAATATCATCCCATTTCCATTGTCGAACGGGTCAAGGTTGTAATAGCCCGACGGGTTTCTGGTGTTCCGCCTTTTCTTTATTGCAAATGTCACAGCAGGCGACAAAATATGCAATGTCATTCTTCATACCATCCCACTAGAATATGTGCCTCGGATGTTCATACATCTTTGTACCTCCAGGATGAATTTAATATGCTGACTCGCGTGCTTCCTTTAATATCTGTTGCCTTATATCTCTTTGGCTAGGTATGCAAATTTAATCTCGAAATCAAAGAGTACCTTGATCATCCACGTGGAAGTCTTGAGTCTTTCCTATTTGCATTCGGTTAATCATCTTTAACAAAAATGGGTCCTCAACATGAGCCTTGCAAACCTCTTCTTCAAGAGTAGGAGTAACCTCCAACGTAGCTACGCATGTGGCGTCACAAAGGACCAAATTGAGCTGAGCTATCTCTTCTTGCAGTTTGGGAGGTAAGGACTCCATTAATGTGTTTATTGTGGCTGATTTGCGACTGAGTGCGTCCATGACCACGTTAGCCTTTCCAGGATGGTAATTTCTTCCAATGTCATAGTCTTTGACCAATTCATGCCATCTCCTTTGCCGGAGATTCAAGTCTGGATGAGTGAAGATGTACTTGATACTTTGTGGTCGGTGAAGACTTGGCATCTTTTCCCAATGAGATAGTGCCTCCAAATTTTCAAAGCGTGCACAACTGCAACCAATTCCAAGTCATGTGTGGGATAGTTTTCTTCTTGCGACCGTAGCCATCTGGATGCTGTCGGATCTTGGGTTCCGGCAAAACCCTTAAGGTTCGAACACTGGGGTGTGCGCGAAGATCTCCCCCAACCTCGCCACGGTCTCTAAGGCTAACTCGATGAACTCGCAACACAAGGGACACAAGATTTATACTGGTTCGGGCCACCGTTGTGGTGTAATACCCTACTCCAGTGTGGTGTGGCGGATTGCCTCTTGGGCTGATGGTGAACAATACAAGGGGAATAACAACCTCTTGAGGTGAGGTGTTCTTGTGCTTGGTGGGTGTGAGGCTAAGGATGGAATGGCTCCGATCCAAGATGAGGTCGATCCCCTAGCTATGGTGGTGGCTAGTCCTATTTATAGAGGCCCTGGACCTCTTCCCAAATATTGAGCGGGAAGGGAGCCAAGAACGGCCAATTTGAAAGGGGACAGCTAGTACAAGTTATCTTGACAAAAGCAGTCTTCGCCTGCCAAAGGCTCCGGTGATGATGCCGCCTTGGGCTCCATCGTCACCTCTGTCTTGCCGTCCTGCTGGTCTTGGTCTCATTGCACCGATATGGAAACCTTTGCTTAACGCCTTGGTACTCTTCGTCTGCGCTTCCCTCCTTAACACCAAAGAGGAAACAAGGACACTTTGTGTGCTGGCGCCCGCCTCGCACCTGCCTGGTCTCGATCGTCATGGCTCACGTCATTGGAACCTCGCAAGGTTTGCCTGGCCTCGATCTCTCCGCCCCTCGCGAGCCAGCCTGGTGAGGCCGCTCCTGAGGAGGTCTTGTGTCGTCCGCCTTGCCAGGCTTGGCCCCTCGCGAGGGTCTTGAATGCTTGTTGGTGAAGATGGGCCATATGGGCCTGCTTGTAGAGCCATGCCGTGGCCCGCGGGTAGGCAAGTCTAGGGACACCCGTTCCCAGAACACTGACAGTAGCCCCCGGGCCCAAGGCGCGCTCGGGCTTGGCTTCGAGGCGAAGCCAAAGGGCAAGTGCGGAGCGCCACGGGCCCCAATAGCCCGTGGCCTTGGTCGACGCATGGTGGTTGATTGGACGTGGGCGTCTCCGCTTCCCCACGCAGCCTCGGCAACTGCCCGACTTGACGGGTCCTTGTTGCATGCAGGAAAAAGATCATTATTACCTTAGATCGTGGAGGCTGACGGTTGGCCTCACCTTGGTTATAAATGGGAGTGGGGGCGGATCCCCCATCGCCCGTCTCTCCTCTACCTCTCCCGCTTCTTCTCCTTCCTTGCTTCACTCCTTGTTGGTGCAGTCATGGCGCCGATTCGGAGGTTCTCGGCTGCGGAGAAGGGCAAGGCTCCCCTCAACGAGCCCGAGCTGCTCCAGCTGAAGAAGAGGAGGCCCCATCGTCGTGAGGTGGTGGTGGTGTCGCGGCCGTGGTACGAAAGGCCGCCTCCTGGGTACCCATTGCCCTTGTATGCTCACGCCAATGATTCTGGAGGGAGGAGCGATCAGCGCCGCCGCCCGCGCTAGGGCCGTGGCCGCCGTGCCATGGAGGCGCACGCCGTCACCCCAGGGGTCCACATTGCGGACTTCTCGCGCGAGTTTGTGTTGTGGGCAGCGATGCCCCAAGCACTTGGATTCGCCTACCGCAGTTATTCACCGCCGAGATGCCGCCGAGAGGTGTCGGATTTCGGGTTCCGGCAGACCCTTGAGGTTCGAACACTGGGGTGCGCGCGGAGATTTCGCCTTCTACCTACCTGCGCCCCACCGCCACGCTAAGATCTAAGCTATGGAAAGAACAGCCCAAGAGACACGGAGTTTATACTGGTTCAGGCCACCGCTGTGGTGTAATACCCTACTCCAGTGTGTGGTGTGGTGGATTGCCTCTTGGGCTGATGATGATGAGCAATACAAGGAAGAACAGCCTCGCGAGGGTCTGCTCTTGGCTGGGGCGATGAACTGCTGGGAGGAGTTCAACCACCCTTCTCTCTCTCTGTGTGTGATGCTACTCGATCCGATCCCAGCTTGTTTCTGGGTTGGCTGATTCTAGATCCCCTCTACCCTGGGGGTGGCTAGTCCTATTTATAGGCAAAGGCCCTAGGCCTCTTCCCAAATATTGAGCGGGAAGGGCGCCAATAATTGGCCATTTTGAAGGGGAACATCTGGTACACTTATCCTGACTAAAGTTGGTCCTCGCCTGCCAAAGGCTCTGGCGGTGACGCTGGCTTGGACTCCACAATGACTTCCTCCCTGCCGTCGGGCTGGTCTTGGTCTCGTTGCACCGAAACGGGTGCCTTTTCTTGATGCTCTCGCCTGCGCTTGCTCCCTTTGCACCAAAGAGGAAAGGAGGACACTGCGCGGGCTGGCGCCCGCCTGGCACCCTTGGTCGTCATGGCTTGCGTCACGGGCACCTCGTGAGGTACCCCGCCTTGATCTCTCCACCTCCTTGCGAGCCAGCCTGGTGAGGCCGTGCCTGAGGAAGCTCTGTGTCGTTCGCCCTGCGAGGCTTGACCCCTCGCGAGGGTCTTGGGTCCGTGTTGATGAAGATGGGCCGTACTGGGCCCCTCCTCGAGCCACGCTGCAGGTCGCAGGCAGGCAAGTCTGGGGACCCCCATTCCCAGAACGCCGACAGTAGCCCCCGGGCCCAAGGCGCGCCCGGACTTGGCCGTGCAGGGAGGCGAAAGGGCAAGAGAGAAGCGCCGCGGGCCCTAACAGCCTGCGGCCTTGGGCGCCGCGTGGCGGTTGATTGGACGTGGGCGTCTCCACTTCCCCATGGCGCCTCGGCAACTGCACGGATTGGACAAGTCCCTGCATGCAAAGCGGGTCATGATTACCTGCGATCGTGGGGGCCGACGGTTGGCCCTTGCCGGTTATAAGTACGGATCGGCGTGCGCCCTTCCAGTTCATTCCCCTTGCTTCTCCTTCTTCTTCATGGCCCAGCCGAGGAGGTTCTCGGCCGCAGAGAAGGGGAAGGCTCGCCAGGTTGAGCCTGCCTCTCCCCGCCCAAGCGCGGCCGAGGGCGCCCTCGCAAACATCATGTGGCCACCACGGCAGCTCCCCGCGGCCGTGGAGACGATTTCCAGCACGGTGAAGTGCGGACTGCTGCGGCCGGGGGGCGCGCTTCGGTCGCGCATTCCCCTAGGCCGCGCTTTTGCGCTGCAAAGGTGCTACCGGAGTTCGTTGTGTGGTCGGCGGTGCCGACTAGCACCCGGCTTCAACTTCCTCGCTTCCTCCTCGGCGAGCTCCCGGCCGGCTCCCCGGGCGGCCTCTGGCTTCAGGCAGACGGCTGCTGCAGCCGGGCCTCATGGGCTTCACTGGAGGTCTCCGCAGCCGGGAGCCTGGCCTTGACCCGCGGTTGGCAGACGATTGCCCGCGCGCGTGGCCTGAGCCATCGGTGCACCCTGCACTTCAAGTTTGATGGCGATGCCACCCTCTACGTGAGGGTGTTTGGGGAAGATGGTCGCCGCGCAGGGTGCTGCCCTGAGGACGACGACCGCGGCCGGGAACCAAGCCCCGGCGATGATGGAGAGGACAGCGCTCGCGTGATTGGCAGCGCTCAGGGTTCCCCAAGCTTCACCGGTTCTTCTTCAGGCGGCGACTCTTCTAGCGGTGGCCGTGGTCAGCCTCCACGTCGTCGTACCTGCTTGGGAGGTGGTAGCGTGTCTGCCCGCCGTCGCGCTTCGGTGAAGCGCGAGAGGGAGTCTGCCTGAGCCCCGGAGGCAGCTCGAGTCTTCCCAGCAGGCCGGTGTGAGGCGAGCTGTGCCTGATTTGTTCTTTCTTTTCCTTTTTCCTGCGTAAAAAGACAGTAGCGTGGAGCCCCGCGGGGCGTGTTTGGGTTATTGCTGTTAATCATCGCTTTGCTTCCGTTATCATGCCTTCCGGCTACGTGCCCACGCGTGGATAGTTCCCAGCCCTAGCCATGGGGGGGCGACCGACCCAGGCCCTGTGTTCGTGTCGCGGTGCCCGTGGGGCACGGACTGGAGGGGTGCTCCTGTAATGGACCCAGGTCGCGACACCTTTCAACGACTAGGACAGGAACACTCGCGAGGGCGCTCGGCTGCCCCCCTTGCGAGGCCTTGCATAAGAGAAATCGAGGCAGGAGACTGAAAAGTCGAAGAACCACGAGCCAAAGACGGCAACAGCTTCAATAAAACTTCGAATGAGAATGAACAAGCCAACTGTGGAAAGCAAATGAAAAAGCCGCGTCCGGCACCTAATCTAGTATTCGACGTCTTCTCACCAGCGCGGAGCTAAGTGCTGCCACTGGGAGTGGGAGGGATCCCCAGGGCCTGAGGCCGGCGCTCCTGAGAATCCCGGGCATGTACAGCCCCAACTCATTATTACGTGAGAGTTTCATGGGCGGCGAGCTTCACAAGCGTTGGCCTTCTTCACAGGCTCCGTGCCTTTCTTGGGGGAAGCAGGCTTCACGGGCATTTGCCCTCTTCATAGGCTCCGGGCCCTTTCCAAAACGTGACAGCTTCACAGGCATTCACCTTCTTCACAGGCTCTGGGCCTTTTCCAAAATGCGACAGCTTCACAGGCATTCGCCTTCTTCACAGGCTCTGGGCCTTTTCCAAAACGCGACAGCTTCACAGGCATTCGCCTTCTTCACAGGCTCTGGGCCTTTTCCAAAACGCGACAGCTTCACAGGCATTCGCCTTCTTCACAGGCTCTGGGCCTTTTCCAAAACGCGACAGCTTCACAGGCATTCGCCTTGTTCACAGGCTCTGGGCCTTTTCCAAAACGCGACAGCTTCACAAGCATTCGCCTTCTTCACAGGCTCTGAGCTTTTTTAGGGGTAGAACTCCGGAGGTGCTGGATGTTCCATGCGTTCTGGACCGGCACCCCCTCCTGAGTCTCCAAGCGCACGGAGCCGGGCCTGGAAACATGAACAACCTTGAACGGGCCCTCCCACATGGGAGAGAGCTTGTGCAGTCCCTCCCTGGAGAGAACCCGCCTGAGCACGAGGTCACCTACCTCGAGAGTTCTGGGGCGGATGTTGCGGCAGTGATATCGTCACAGTGCTTGTTGGTACCTCGCCGCTCGCAGCGCGGCTTCTCGGCGACGTTCCTCCCCCAGCACGAGGTCCATCCCCCGCATGGCGTCCTGCTGCGCCTCGTCGAACGCCAGGACCCACGCGGAGCGACGTCTGACCTCGTGAGGGAGGACCGCTTCGGCTCCGTAGACCAGGAAGAACGGGGTCTCTCCAGTCGGCTTGGTCGCGGTTGTGCGGATGGACCACAACACGGACTGAAGCTCGTCATACCAACCTCTGCCGCAGGCCTCCAGCTTCTTTTTGAACGTCCCGGTCTTGAGGCCCCTCAGGACCTCTGCGTTGGCTCGCTCGGCCTGGCCGTTGCTTCGGGGGTGCGCCACCGAAGCGTAGCATATCTGCGTTCCAAGGTTAGCACAATATGTTTTGAAGAGGTTACTAGTGAACTGCGAACCGTTGTCTGTGATGATGCGGTTCGGCACCCCGAACCGGCTCACGATGCCCCTGATGAACTTGACCGCGGAACCCACGGGGATGGTGCGGACAGCCTCTACTTCAGCCCACTTGGTGAACTTGTCCACGGCGACGTAGAGGTAGCGGTAGCCCCCTCGCGCCCAAGGAAACGGGCCCAGGATGTCCAGCCCCCAGACTGCGAATGGCCACGAAAGGGGTATAGTCTGCAGGCCTCCTGCCGGCTGATGGATTTGCTTGGCGTGGAACTGGCAGGCCTCACAAGCTTTCACCAGTTCGACGGCATCATTGAGTGCGGTGGGCCAATAAAACCCACTGCGGAACGCCTTGCCGACGAAGGTCCGTGATGATGAATGATGTCCACAGTCTCCGCCGTGTATATCTTCCAGCAGTTCCTTTCCTTGCTCCCTGGAGATGCAGCGCAGGGATACATCGTTTGGTCGCTTTTGGTAGAGCTCTCCATCCTTGATGCAGTATGCCGTGGCCTGCCGTGCCACACGCTCCGCTTCCTCCTCCTTCTCCGGCAGGGTCCCTTGCGTTAAGTAACTCCGGAGCTCCGTGATCCAGCACCCCTCCTAAGGTTCCATCGTCAGGAGCAGGCGTGCTCCTGAGACCGGGCCACAGACCGGGGCTCCTGAGGCAGGTGGCTGGGGGAGCTCCTCCCGAGGCTGAGCCGTGTTTGACAATGACGGCAGGGCTGAGGGCTTGAAGAGCTGCTCCTCGAAGACGCCAGGCTCCTGAGGTAACCGCCTGGACGCCCGTTTGGCGATGTTGTTGGCCTCCTGATTGGTGCCACGGGGCACATGCTGCAACTCCAACCCCCAGAACTGCTTCTCCATCCTACGGACCTCCGCAAGGTAGGCTTCCATGTGCTCATCTTTCGGCTCGTACACCTTGTTGGAGAAATTGACAAGGAGCTGCGCATCACCCTTGATGGTGAGGCGTTTCACCCCCAGGGCAGCTGCGGCCCTCAAGCCCGCTATTAAACCTTGTTGGAGACCTTTTCACCTTGCTGGAAACAGAGCTGTACAGCGTAGTAGAGCTTGTCCTGAGTGGGCGATATAAGCACCGCCCCAGCCCCAGCGCCATGCCTGGAGAACGCCCCATCGAAGTACATGACCCAGCCTTCTGGCGCCTCTCTTCCCGGGGAGAGGGACCGATCCTCGTCGGCCTTGAGGCCTGGTGCCTCCGTCCATTCTGCCACAAAATCCGCTAATGCTGCTCCCTTGATGACTCTGGTCGTGCTGAATTCGAGCAGAAACGCTTGCAGTTCTATGTTCCACTCAGCGACCCTTCCAGCTGAGTTAGGGCTCCTGAGCACTCTCTCCAGGGTGTATGACGAGACGACCTTGATGGGGTGACCCTCAAAATAGTGCCGTAGCTTGCGCGAGGCCACCAATAGCGCGAGGAGGAGCTTCTGAGGCATGGGGTACCGTGCCCTCGCGTCCCGCAACACCGTGCTGACGAAGTACACTGGGTGCTCAACGAGGTTGGGTGCGTCAGTGCTGGTGGCGCCCTCCGGAGACCACGGCGCCTCCTGAGGGGATGAGGCCTCCTGAGGCTGGCCATCTGGGAGAGGGGCCTCTTCCGCCTCCGGTGCACTCCTCCACGGCGGCTGATCCTCCTCAGCCGCGGGGGCGGTTTCTGTGGGCCTTCCTTGTTCCTGTTTTTCCTTGTCCTGGGCTGTTGCTGTGGTTTTGATTCGACGCTCCTCCCTAACCGCCACCAGGGCTGCGCTGGCGGAGTAGGGAGTGGCGGTGAGGTAAAGCACCAGGGGCTCTTGAGGGCACGGAGCCACCATGACCGAAGGGCTGGTCAGGTATCTCTTGAGATCCTGGAACGCCTTGTCGGCCTCTTCAGTCCATTCAAAGGGCCCCTTTTTCTTCACTAGCTGGAAGAAGGGCAGCGCTCGCTCCCCCAACTTGGAGATGAAGCGCCCTGGCATGGTCACGCGCCCAGTGAGATTATGCATTTCTCTGAGGGTCTTTGGCTTGCTCATGTCCTCGACCGCCTTGACCTTTTCCGGGTTAGCCTCGATGCCTCGGTGGGACATGAGGAAACCCAAGAGCTTGTCCGAGGGGACTCCGAACACACACTTCTCTGGGTTGAGCCGCAGGTTCACTGTGTTGAGGCTCGCGAAGGTTTCCTCCAGGTCTTGTATCAGGGTCCTGGCCTCCCGAGATTTCACCACAATGTCATCGATGTATGCCTCAACATTCTTCTCGAGCTGCGGGTCCAAGGTGATGTGCATCAGCCGCTGAAAGGTCGCCCCTGCGTTACGCAGCCCGAATGGCATGCATGTGTAGCAGTACACCCCACACGGGGTTAGGAAGGCTGTCTTTTCGACATCTTCTACCGCCATCTTTATCTGGTGATACCCAGAGAAGGCATCCAAGAAGCATAGCAGGTCGCATTCTGCAGTGGAATCGACGATCTAGTCGATGCGGGGGAGCGGGAACGGATCTTGCGGGCATGCCTTGTTGAGGTTAGGGAAGTCGACACACATGCGCTCCTTCCCTCCCTTCTTTGGCACAACGACAGGGTTGGCCAACCAATCCGGGTATCGGACTCGCGAATGACCCCAGCGGCTTCTAGTTTGCGGGTCTCTTGGACGATGAAGGCCTGCTTTTCTGTGGACTGTCGCCTTGCCTTCTGCTTCACAGGGCGCACGTTGGGGCACACGTTGAGGTGATGCTCGATTACGCTCCTAGGGATCCCCGCCAAATGGTCAGGCTCCCAAGCGAATACCTTCTTGTTTGCACGCAGGAACCTGACCAGGACCTCCTCCTGCTCGGGCTCGAGGTTGGCGCCTATGGTGAAAGTGGCATTGGTGGACCCGTCCTCATCGACTGGTATCTGCTTGGTTTCTGCCTTGTCTTGGGTGAACAACTGTTTCTTCTTGGCGGGTGCAGCCCCCTTGGGCTCGAGGGTCTCTGAGTCAGCGGGCTGTGCCGACGCCGCCGTCTTGAAGGCGAGCTTGAGCACTCGCAGCGCGTCTCCAGTGTCCCCGTGCACGGTGAGGACACCGCTGCTCCCGGGCATCTTCATGAGGTTGTACGCCGGGTGCGTCGCGGCCATGAACTGAGCAAGCGCTGGGTGGCCGAGGATGGCGTTGTAGGGGAGGCCGATGGGGGCGATGTCGAAGTCGACCAGCTCCGTGCGGAAGATGTTGTAGGTGCCGAAGGTTATTGGGAGCCGGATCTGTCCCAAGGAGCTAGATGATCCGCCCCCAACGCCTGAGAAGGGCCGGCTGGGTTGCAGCCATTCCAGGGGTATGCAGAGGAGGTTGAAGGCCTCAACCGAGAGCACGCTGAGGCCCGCACCACCATCGATGAGTGTTCTGGTGACGGCCACCTGGCAGATGGTGGGGGTGCACAGCATGGGGAGCGCACCCGAGCAGGCCGAGTTGGAGGGGTGGTCCTCCGAGCTGAAGGTCAGGCCGGCCCTGGGCGCCGCCCGGTCCGGGAGAGCCCCCTGCCGCGTGGAAGCGGCACTTACCCGGCGGATGAGCGGCTTGACGTGGTGACTTGTAGGCGGCGCCTGCAAGCCGCCCAGGAGGGCCGCGACGACCGGGGGCGTTGGTGTAGCGTGGTGGGCGGGGAAGAGGCTACGGAGCTCTTCCCAAGAGGCCACGGAGGCTGCCGGCAGGTGGAGCAGCCATGCAAGCGGAGCGCCGGTGAGGGCCGTTGGGAGCCAGTTGGCCATGACCCTATCGTCACCTCGAGCTTTGAGGATGGCCTCCTCGTACGCCAGCAAGAAGGCCAGCGGATCAGTCGTGCCGCTGTAGCACGGCAGCGTCGTTGGCTTGAACTTGTTCGGCCACCGTACTCGTTGCAGGGCTGGGGCCCGGGCTCGGAGCCCCCTGGCCCCCGTGCTGGCGCCGGCGGCCGGAGCGGGCGATGCACTACTCATCGTGAGGCAGGTCGTGGCGGTGGCAGAAGGGAAAACTCCGCTGCACACCTACCTGGCGCGCCAAATGTCGGATTTCGGGTTTCGGTAGACCCTTGAGGTTCGAACACTGGGGTGCGTGCGGAGATTTCGCCTTCTACCTACCTGCGCCCCACCGCCATGCTAAGATCTAAGCTATGGAAAGAACAGCACAAGAGACACGGAGTTTATACTGGTTCGGGCCACCGCTGTGGTGTAATACCCTACTCCAGTGTGTGGTGTGGTGGATTGCCTCTTAGGCTGATGATGATGAGCAATACAAGGATGAACAGCCTCGCGAGGGTCTGCTCTTGGCTGGGGCGATGAACTGCTGGGAGGAGTTCAACAACCCTTCTCTCTCTCTCTCTCTGTGTGATGCTACTCGATCCGATCCCAGCTTGTTTCTGGGTTGGCCGATTCAAGATCCCCTCTACCCTGGGGGTGGCTAGTCCTATTTATAGGCAAAGGCCCTAGGCCTCTTCCCAAATATTGAGCGGGAAGGGCGCCAACAATTGGCCATTTTGAAGGGGAACATCTGGTACACTTATCCTGACTAAAGTTGGTCCTCGCCTGCCAAAGGCTCTGGCGGTGACGCTGGCTTGGGCTCCACAATGACTTCCTCCCTGCCGTTGGGCTGGTCTTGGTCTCGTTGCACCGAAACGGGTGCCTTTGCTTGATGCTCTCGCCTGCGCTTGCTCCCTTTGCACCAAAGAGGAAAGGAGGACACTGCGCAGGCTGGCGCCCGCCTGGCACCTTTGGTCGTCATGGCTTGTGTCACGGGCACCTCGTGAGGTACCCCGCCTTGATCTCTCCGCCTCCTTGCGAGCCAGCCTGATGAGGCCGTGCCTGAGGAAGCTCTGTGTCGTCCGCCCCGCGAGGCTTGACCCCTCGCGAGGGTCTTGGGTCTGTGTTGATGAAGATGGGCCGTGCTGGGCCCCTCCTCGAGCCATGCCGCAGGCCGCAGGCAGGCAAGTCTGGTGACCCCCGTTCCCAGAATGCCGACAAGAGGCCCTCTCAAGCTTTGGCTGCAGCATGCTGACTGTGACGCCCCGGCGACCAGAGCAGAAGTTGAGGCCATCACATCCGGGAGGATCTTCATGACTCGAGGCTGGGGCGAGATCGCCCGAGCCTGTCGTGCGAACGGCGCCCTCGCCATCCACTTTGAGTATGACGGCGCCTCCACGCTGTTCTTCAAGGTCTTCGACGAGGAAGGCTGCCGCTTGGAGTGCTGCCCTTAAGGAGGTCACCAGGAAGGTGCAGCGGCAGGCGCCGGGCTAGCTGCATGCCTCGCCTGTAGCTCCTCCAGCGACAACGGTTACTCCTGGTGGTCCAGCGACTCTCCCGAGCTCGTGGAGTCTCTGGAGACGAGCGATGATAGCTACGTGCCCCTGAGGTCTCTCCGTGCCCAGAGCAAGGCTGCAGCGGCTGGCCGCTGCCGCCGCTGATCTGGATGAGGTTGGTGCCAGCCTCTCGTGGCCCACTATTGATGATGGCGTCGGCCACTGGGGCGCGTGTAGATAGGACTCCTATAAGTTCTTTCCTTTTGTTCCTTGTGAGGAATCAAGAAGTACCCCATGGGGGCATGTAAGGAGTCCGTAATGTCCTTTGTTCATATCATCCTTATTATGAAAATTTGCGAATGCACGTCCTCCTGAGGCTAGGTCTCCCCTTTCCAACCCCACGGCAGCTTGGTGCTCTACGCCGACAGGTCCCGGTCCCCAGGTAGGCTGCAGCCATCGCTAGTATGCCAGGTTGCGATGTCGTGGTGAAGGGCAGGAGGTGAGCAGCCCGAGGTCCAGTAAGAGCTCCTGAGGCGCTATGCTCAAGAGGTCCCCTTTAGCGTGCAAGTAGCTACCTGAGGATGGGAAAGGGAGGCGACATCGCTGCAACAGGGAAGCAAAAAGGCGAGGATCTTATGCCGTAGCGCTGGGTCGGTCCAGGTACAAGACTTATCTTGGCATTCTGGAGCCAGCTTAAGGTGCCACACCGGACTTGGGTGTTGGCCGCTGCTGGGTAGCTAGGTTAGGCCCATGCGGGCCTCCCCCTCTTCTCCATGTTCTTCCAGGTTCTCTACGTCCTCAGGTCCCGGCCCTCGAGCGAGCTTAGCCGCCGCGGGTATGCCAGGTCGCGATGCCGTGGTCAAGGCCAGGGGGTGAGGGCTGGAGAGCCAGAAAGAGCTCCTGAGTCGCGATGCTCAAGAGCCCCCCTTTTAACGCGCAAGCGAATTGCATGGGAGACGAGAGAGAGTCTGCGATACCGCCTGCTGTAGTCCTCAGGGAGTTCCTGCAGGTTAGCGCGAGGAGGGGAACAAATCACCACGGTGATTGCCCGTCCGTTGCCGGCTTGTGGGAGGGCACTCCCTACTGGGAGAGCCCCCGGGGTGTGTACAACCCCGCCCTGACACGTGGCTTGCATGGCAGGGTTGGAGGAGGTGTATCTGGGCAATCGTGAGCTAGCACGGGACTCCCGAGGCCCTACCTCAAGGCGGGTTGTGCCTGGTCTTGATTCTTGTTCGCTGTGGTGGTCCTATGAGGCGGTCAGACAACCTGCGCCGAACGAATCTCCTGAGGTTATCGCGTGAGAAGGCCAAGCACCAACGGCCCCAGGAGGTGACGTGAACGGGGCTGGCCCACCAGACAGAGCTCACCCGTTGGATTTATCGATGCTACAGGGACGGGCCCGAGCACAGACGCCGTGCCTAACCCTCTCACGCGAAGGGTCTTGAAGAAAGATGACCGGCGCGCGGCTCCTGCGGTGGGTGACAATCAAGCAGGTGATAGTCATAGATACATTAAGCATGGAAGGCAAACTAGCTCGGGTAAATGCATGAACGATACATGCCACTGGGTCCGGCTCGAACGGCTTAGGGATGATGCAGCCTGAGGGGCGACCCCAGCAAGGTAAGCTAAAGACATAAAAAAGAAGGGATACATGCCATAGGGACGGACCCACGCGGCCTGGGAATGATGCAGCCCTGAGGGCGCTCCCAGCTAAATAAACTTGGAAAATGTCACCTGATTTTGTTGATGAAGGGGTGTTGAGGCAGCTGAAGGTATGCGGCGAAGGGGTTGCTCCTCACGAGCCACCGGGGCCCTAAGACTCGGGAGGCTCTGGGGGCCTAGGCGGTTCCTTGAGGACCGTCGCCATCTCCGCTAAGACTGCATGATGCCTGTCCTCCTGACCCACCATGACGCTCTGCAGGTTGCGCTGGAAGGCAGCAGCCACGCTCGGCAGGCCGAATGGCATGCAAACATAGCTATGTAGTGGGCCCTCACAGCATCCCACGCGTGAAGGCCAGAAGAGCTGCTGAGACGCGGCCCTGTTGATCCCTGGAATGTCGATGCAGACGCGCAGCTCACCACCCTCGCTCGGGTGGGGAGCGACGCCAGGTGGGAGGCGATTGCTGCGAATCGCTCTTGCTTCCTGAAGCTCCTGAGTGGTCTTGGTGATGAACTCCCGAGCGCTGGGCGCTCCTCGCCCTGTGTCCTCCTGAGGGAAACGTGCCACGAAGCACGCCTCCAAATGGTGCCCGAGCGCCTCCCTCATAATGTTGGAAAGATCTGAGGCCCTCCAGAAAAGAGCCCCCGAGCCCTACCCAAGGAGGGCGCCGAGCGCGCCTTCCTATGGGATAGAGGGAGGCGCCCCTGGTGCGGGCGCTGATCCTGACGAGGTACCACTTGCGGGATGACCTCATGAGGGTACCGAGCTGCATTGTTGTCGGGGTCTTCGATTGACGCCGCTTGGAAGGCGTGCTCGAGGGAGCACACCGCATCTCTTTCTTCGCAGGGGACTGTCATGATCCCGTCGCTCCCTGGCATCTTGAGGACGTTGTAGCCATGGTGCGTCACTGCCATGAACTTGGCTAGGGCTGGATACCCGAGGATGGCATTGTATGGCAGATGGATGTGGGCAATGTCGAAGTCGATGAGCTCGGTGCGGTAGTTGTTGCGTTCTCCGAAGGTGACTGGGAGGCGGACCTGACCTATCGGTATGGTGGAGCCGTCGGTCACTCCTGAGAAAGGCTTGGTAGGCTGAAGCTGATCATAGGGCACTTGTAGGTTGTCGAACGTCTTGACGGATAGGAAGTTGATCCCTGCGCCACCGTCGATGAGGGTCTTGGTGACTTGCACGTTGCTGATGACGGGTGAACAAAGCATTGGGAGAGCGCCAGCGGTAGCCGCGCACTTGAGCTGGTCTGCCGAGCTAAAGGTAACAGCGCACGTGGACCACCTGAGCGGGCGCATAGCCTCCAGCTTCGGAAGGGCTACGTTCACCTCGCGAGCGAACTGCTTGAAGATACACTGTGAGGCTGGGGCTTGAGCTCCACCCAAGATGCAGGCGATAGCACTCGGCTCTTGGAAGCCCCCAGCCCTCTGGTCTTGGTGGTGGTTGTTGTTCCTTCTTGGTGGTGGCAGCAGTGGAGGAAGCCCAGCATTGCCTTGAGGACGGTCCTCGCGAGGCTGATCCCTCCAGGCACCTTCGCGAGGCTGATCCTGCCAGCGGTCATCACGAGGCTGGTCGCGCCACTCCTGCCATGGGCCTCGGTCGTCCCAGCATCCTCCACATCGTCCTCCTCCTCGGCCGTAGCCTCGGTCATTGCGCTCGGGGCGTCGACCGAAGCGTCCGTGGTGAATGGCCCTGCGCTCTTGACAATCATTGGTGTTGTGGCTGTGCACGTTGTGGAAGGCGCAGAATGGTCGGCTTCTCTTGGATGACTCAGGCTGGTCCCTGCCGCGCTTCGTGTCCAGCTCTGCTGCGAGTACGGCTGCTCCCTTGCGCTTCACGTCCTTGGCCTTGGATTTCTTCTTCTCTGGGTCGGCAGCTGGGAGCTCGAGGAGGGAAAGGCGCCCTTCATCAGACCTTGTGCACTTGGTCACAAGGTTGAACAACTCCAGGGATGTGCACAAATCCTCATGGATGGCGAGGTCCTCCTTCATCTTGACGTCGCGGACACCGTCGGAGAACGCAGAGATGATGGCCTCGTCCGTCACCTTGGGGATCTTGAGGCGGACGTTGTTGAAGCGCTGAATGTACTTCTGGAGTGTCTCTCCCGGTTGTTGCTTGACGCGGCGTAGGTCACCCGCGACCGGGGGGCAGTCGCCAGTGCCCTGGAAGTTGGCGACAAAACGGTCGCGCATCTCGTTCCAGGAAGAGATGGACCCTGGGGGCAGGTTCAGGAGCCACGAGCGCGCACCATCCTTGAGAGCCATGGGGAACCAGTTTGCCATAACTATCTCATCATCGTTGGCCGCCACGATGCTCAGCTTGTAGAGCTGCAAGAACTCAGCGAGGGCAGGGGTGCCGTCGTAGTGAGGAGGCAGATCCGGCTTGAACTTGCCCGACCAGGCGACGCTACGCAGCTCGGGGGTGAAGGCGCGGCAGTCGGTCGTAGTCACCGGGGCCTGCTGTGGAGGTGGAGCCTGGTCTTGGCGCCTGCGCGCCACCACGGCAAGCAATCCTGACATGGCGGTGTGGGGAGAGGTGGAGCGTTCTCTTGCGGTCGAGGAACTTCTTGACAGCTTCTTTCTTCACGTGCGGGTCGCGCCGCGGAGCCGCGCGCCTTGGCGCCAGGGTGCCGTCTTGGTGCAGGGGTGGTGGAGGTGCTGCGTGAGCTACGTCGCCCATAGCTGGTGGTGGATGAGGCAGAGAGAGGGACGGTGCAGGGGAGCCCCATGCGGCGCTAGCAAGCTTGGCGATGCGGTCGAGCCAGTCCTCGTAGAGGTCGTCGATGGGGTGGTAGCGTAGGAGCTCGCGCGCCATGCATAGCATGGCCCGCGCGTCCGTGGGAGTGCGACAGGCGTGAGACGACGAGCCGGCTGGGGTCAGTGATGGAGTGGCGGTGCGGCCGTCCCGCCGCACCGAGGGGTGTAGCGAGGATGCTTGCTGCTCGTTCCCCGCCAGACCGGTGACGGCGTTGGCGGCATGCGATGGAGAACAACGGGGTGGCCCATCGACGAGAGCCGTCTAAATGACACGGTCGGCGAGGGCGGCCCGGCGCTCAGCGTGACCTCAGCGAGCGTCCGACATGGAGGTGACGAAGCGACGGGACGCGGAGCGACGGAAGGAAAGCTTCGGCGCACCCCTACCTGGCGCGCCATTTGTCGGATCTCGGGTTCGAGTAAAACCCTTAAGGTTCGAACACTAGGGTGCGCGCGAAGATCTCCCCCTACCTACTCACGCCCTCAACCTCGCCACGATACCTAAGGCTAACTCGACGAACTTGCAACACAAGGGACACAAGATTTATACTGGTTCGGGCCACCGTTGTGGTGTAATACCCTACTCCAGTGTGGTGTGGCGGATTGCCTCTTGGGCTGATGATGAACAGTACAAGGGGAATAACAGCCTCCTAAGGTGAGGTGTTCTTGTGCTTGGTGGGTGTGAGGCTAAGGATGGAATGGCTCCGATCCAAGATGAGGTCGATCCCCTAGCTATGGTGGTGGCTAGTCCTATTTATAGAGGCCCTGGTCCTCTTCCCAAATATTGAGTGGGAAGGGAGCCAACAACGGCCAATTGGAAAGGGGACATCTAGTACAAGTTATCCTGACAAAAGTAGTCTTTGCCTGCCAAAGGCTTTGGTGATGACGCCGCCTTGGGCTCCATGGTGACCTCCATCTTGCCATCCTGCTGGTCTTGGTCTCGTTGCACCGATATGGAAACCTTTGCTTGATGCCTCGGTACTCTTCGTCTGCGCTTGCCTCCTTAACACCAAAGAGGAAACAAGGACACTGTGCGCGCTGGCGCCCGCCTGGCACCTGCCTGGTCTCGATCGTCATGGCTCACGTCATTGGAACGTTGCGAGGTTTGCCTGCCCTCGATCTCTCTGCCCCTCGCGAGCCAGCCTGGTGAGGCCACTCCCGAGGAGGTCTTGTGTCATCCGCCTCGGGAGGCTTGGCCCCTCGCGAGGGTCCTGAATGCTTGTTGGTGAAGATGGGCCGTACGGGCCCGCTTGCAGAGCCACGACGTGGGCTGCAGGCAGGCAAGTCTGGGGACCTGAGGGAGTTCTGGACTAAGGGGTCCTCGGGCGTCTGGCCTGTTAGCCATGGGCCGGACTAATGGGCTGTGAAGATGCGAAGACCGAAGACTGCACCCGTGTCTGGATGGGACTCTCCCTGGCGTGGAAGGCAAGCTGGGGAGCCAAATATGTAGATTCCTTTCCTTTGTAACCGACCTTGTGTAACCCTAGATCCTCCCGGTGCTTATATAAATCGGACGACTTAGTCCGGAAAGGAGATATACTCATTACCATAGTCATACAGGCTTGACTTCTAGGGTTTAGCCATTACGATCTCGTGGTAGATCAACTCTTGTAGTACTCATACCCATCAAGATCAATCAAGCAAGAAGTAGGGTATTACCTCCATAGAGAGGGCCCGAACCAGGGCAAACATCGTGTCCCCTATCTCCTGTTACCATCGACCATAGACGCACAGTTCGGGACCCCCTACCCGAGATCCACCGGTTTGGACACCGACATTGGTGCTTTCATTGAGAGTTCCACTGTGCCATCGACGAAAGGTTCGATGGCCCCTTCAATCGTTGATAGTGACGCTGTCCAAGGAGAAACCTTCCTCCCTGGACAGATCTTCGTGTTCGGCAGCTTCGCACTGCGGGCCAACTCGTTTGGCCACCTGGAGCAGATCGGTAGCTACGCCCCTGGCCATCAGGTCAGATTTGGGAGTATGAACTACGTTGCGGACATCCGTGGAGAGTTGATCTTTGCCAGATTCGAGACCGCGACGACTGCTCCCGGTCACCTTGACGAACATGACCTAAATATATCGTCAGACCGCATCCAGGAGATAGCTCATGTGACCACTCTGTCCATAGATCCAGAGCACACCACAACATCCAAGGATTGGAGGTTCAACCCCACCATGGAGGCCACAGATTCACCGGCGTTGGAGCAGCACATGGACTTAATCTCACGCAATACTCGTGTCACCGTAACTCTGGACTCTTCTGTGGGTATAAGTTCCGAACCATGCGAGTCCGCGGATACCGAACTTGATCGTTTATCGATCTTCAAGTTCAACACCACAGACATCTTCCAACACTCATTAAAAAGCTTGTCCTTGGCGGAGGACTCACAACCGAACTATGTACGGTTCGAACTAGAAGCAGATGACGGGGAATTTAGCTTCCCACCCATTCAAAGCCACTATCGATGACTTGACCGACATGCTTGATCACGGCTCTGAAGACATCGCTAGTACGTACGACAATGCCGACAAGGAGCAAGGCCAAAACCCGCCATTCAGTGGATGACGGACGACCTCTTCTTCCTATGACTTATACATGGTGGACATGCTTGGAAAAACTAACAAAGATGACAAAGAGGATCTAGTTGAGGATAAACCTCCTGAGAGACAGCCCAAGCTCCAACTTCCTCGACGCTGCTCTAAGTCACGTCGTTCCAAAGACTGCAGTACGGGCACCGGAAAAAATAATAGTCCGTATGATGCCGAAAATAATGAAGACCCCGTCAAGGTAACCTCCGAACAGGGGGAACGGGATAATGGACAAGTTAGCCCTGATGAACAGGCCATACACCGAGACTCGAAGGATAGTAATTATCTTCCACTCTCCGAGGAAGAGGTGAGCCTCGGCAACGAGGATTTCATCGTGCCTGAGGAACCTCTCGAGCAGGAGCGCTTCAAATGCTGGCTAATAGCCACTGCAAGGAGCCTGAGAAAGAAGCAGCTACAGCTTGAAGCGGACCAAGATCTGCTCAATGATAGATGGACCGAAGTCTTGGCCGCCGAAGAATACGGCCTTAGTGGCCCAGCCAAAAGCTACCCGAAGTGTATATTGCTACCTCAGTGCGACGACAAGGCGCTGGAGCCCGTACCATCATCGCACAATGCGGCAGGTCGACCATAACTTGGTCCGGATAAAGCGGCAACTCAAGCCGAACACCAGACCACCCACCTCGCCGTAAAGGCAAGAATAAAATGGCTCGGGGTTGCACGTACGACCCTCGAAGGACTTGGACAATAGAGCACGACATGCAAGATCGATCTAGGGATCGCGAGGACGCCCCTCGACACACGACGACGGCTACTTATTCGGACGCGACACCCCTAGCCATGCCCTGGCCGAAAACCGCAAATGGACACCATCAAAGGTACGTCGTAGTGTGGCCCAACATAGAGGCGCCGGACACCCTCTCTGCTTCATTGATGAAGTAATGGAGCATGAATTCCCAGACAGGTTCAAACCCATGAATATCGAATCATACGACGGAACAATGGATCCCGCGGTACGGATCGAGGACTTCCTCCTCCATATCCACATGGCCCACAGAGATGACCTTCATGCCATCAAATACCTACCACTAAAACTCAAAGGACCAGCTCGGTCCTGGTTAAACAGTCTACCGAAAAATGCTATTGGTAGCTGGGAAGATTTGGAAGACGCCTTTCGCGACAACTTCCAAGGAACATAAGTCCGGCCACCGGACTCTGATGACTTAAGTCACATTGTCCAGCAGCTCGGAGAGTCAGCCAGGAAGCTCTAGACTAGGTTCTTAGTTAAAAAGAACCAAATCGTCGACTGTCCGGACGCGGAAGCCCTTGCGTCCTTCAAACACAGCGTCCGGGATCAATGGCTTGCACGCCACCTCGGTCAAGAAGGACCTAGATCCATGACAGCCCTTACCAATCTAATGACCCACTTTTGCGTGGGAGAAGACAGCTGGCTCGCTCGTAGAAGCAACAGCGCCATCGACTCGGGCACTTCCAAAATCTGAGACAGCAATGCCAAGCCACGACGAAGCAAACAAAACACTCGCAATGATAATGAAAGATCATGCAACACGGTGGTCAATGCCAGATTTAACAATCCCAAGCCCGGTCAACGAAAAAAGCCATTCAAGGCGAACAGAGACGGACCATCCAACCTAGACGGGATACTGGACCGGCCCTGCCAGATTTATGGCCACCCCAATAAACCAGCTAATCATACCAACAGAAGTTGTTGGGTCTTCAAGCAGGCCGGCAAGCTCAACGCCGAACACAAGGGAAGGGGGCCACTAGGCAATAGGGACGATGGAGTGGTTCACCAGCCAAATACCGGGGGGCAGAAGCAATTCCCCCCCGAGGATCGATAAATCCCTGATAAGAAATAGCAGTTCGGCTTCCGCTTCCCACCTCTACCCGCCAAATTTGTACAGCGCATACATCACTACGCACTTAAGATACCATGGGCATGGGCAGAAGCACAATACAGACAAGCCTGCAAGCACCCCCGTAACATTTTTATCTACTTTCCTTTTCTCTTTCTTCATTATCTCTTGAAAACAGGTGGCGCCAAGGACAAACATCTAAAGCTGACTCCATCGGATTTTGGATCCGTACACTCACCTACGGGGCTACTTCCATCAAGGATTCCCCTCGTCGAGGACAGGCGGCGCAGACGTGCGACAGGAGGTACAAAATAACTTTTTGTAGACCACTCTTTTTTGAGCCTGTAACATGCCTTTTTCCTCTGCCTTTGACCCTGGGCATATCAAATAGCTGGGATTGTGGCCTTTATATATATCAAGTAATCATTGGCATATCGCCCAGGTCCTAGTAAACATTATCCGAATTAATCATCCGTGTCTTTTCGCAAATGAATACGCCTCTTATGGTCGTCTCACATATATACCAGGGGCTCGGTATGGGTACAAATGAGTTGCCAACAAAGTCGGAACAGCTTTTACAGCGTACTTCGGTGTCGCGAGTTTGGCCTTATATGCATCAACTCTGAATCATGTCTTGGGTCAATGGTTGGGTTGCCCGGCTCCTGTGTTTGCTACCCTAGGTTCCGCTCTATCGGCTAGGGTAGTAAAGGGAGAACTACTGCGATTGTGCTTCCAGTTCATCTGGTCAAGCACCTCAGTAGAGAAAGCTGAAAACCGACTGTCATGATGCTGCGCGAGCTAGTCAACCACTCGATGAATTATCAGAATCTGTCGCGATTCCCTCTGTATCACACGAAGGACCTTTTTTCAGGTCATATATGTGACACACCATATTGGAATAAGCCGTATACATACCAGGGGCTATATCGTAGCCCCCCTATAAAACTCCTACGGCGAAGTGAAAGTGTTAAGGCCCTATAGTCTGATTGCCTGGTTCGCCGCATTATCACCTCCTTCATGGATGAAGACGTTGGATCAAGAGTGATTAAATGCTGTTCCGAACACCCTCGTACTTCCTACGATGGGGCTGAAGCCGACGACTGGAAAACTTTCAGATTATATTAAAATGGCCGCACAGGAGGAACACAAGCTTTCGAGCAAAACATAAAAATAGATTAACTATAAAATTGTCTTTTAAAATTCTCATACACCTCACTCGAACACTATGTCTTTCGAGCATTGACCCTCTATCAAGCGGGCGGCCTCTAAGACGTCTTCAAAATAATGATCCAGCTCGTAACGGTCCTTGCCCTTTGTTGGACTCTTCGCCGCAACATCGATGGCCTTCATCTTACCCCAGAATGTCTTGACTCAGGCAAAGGCCATCCGTGCACCCTCAATGCACACCGACCGCTTCACAGCATCAACAAGACGCTGCACCAAGCCGAAGTAGCTATTCGGAACAGGCTCAGTTGGCCACAACCGGATTATGACATTCTTCATGGCAGCGCCGGATATCCTATGAAGCTCGGCCCATTGAGACATCTGTTCATTCAGCAACAGAGGGCGCTTCGACGCACCAAATTGTGACCAGAAAAGCTTCTCCGTTGCATACCCCTCTTGCGCTTGGTAAAACTGCGCCGCATCGGAAGAACTCATCGGCAAGTCTAAAAACTCGTCTGGAGAACTCCACACTTGATTAAGCTGAGCATAGTTCCGATCTCCGAACTTAGTCTGTAGCAAAAAGGGCTTACCAGCCGCAATCTCCCCAGCTTGCAGGATCTCCTCACATGCCGCTCTAGATTCGGACCGCGCTTCTTTCGCCTCTCGCAAGTGTCGGGACCCCGATCCTAAGTCACACCGATCTAGCATGTAACACTTCATATCACTTTGCGGCCTCACGCATGGGATTCCCACGGGTGCCACCTTACCTGGCCTGGGACCGTTTGCGCCTTTTGGCTCACGTATATGATAGTGTCGCTAACATCCATATGACAGAGAACCCGGGCCGACATGACTAGTCGTGAACCCAAAGTGGCACTAACTTACAGCGACAGGCATACATGAATCAACCTCGAGCATGTCGGTCAACAGCGTATGAATCCGAGCTATAGCACTGGGCTAACAGGACTCTGGGAACCTTGGCTGTAGCAGGCTAGGCAGGACTCCGAATGTCATCGCGTGACATTTCCCCGAAGGGATAGACACAGGAACGAAATGAATCACATGCCGGCCAGTCAAGTGTTCCAGAGCAGTAGTGCTGGGCTAGCAGGACTCCGGTGAATCGGGCTGTAGCGGACTACTATGGCTCATGGAAGCACAAGACTACATTTCCCCATAAGAGAGGCTCCCAGGGATAAACAACTAGGTTGTCGGATCCCACACATAGCAATACACGTATGTACGCATAACATGCAAGTATGTTTTGTACAACATGGCATCACAACATAACTCAAACTCATATAGATAAAGGACCAGAAGAGCCACATAGAATTCAATACAAACAGGGGTCTCATGACCCATCATTCGGAGCATACAAGCAATGGAAGCATTACATGTCTGAGTACAGACAACTAAAAAAGGAAAAGACTAAGAAGCCTGACTAAACACGACCCTCCCAAGGGTACAAGATCGTAGCTGGGATACAAGCTACTCGTCGAAGTCACTAGTGTAACCAACTGCAAAACATAAATAAGCAAACGTGAGTACGAAGGTACTCAGCAAGTCTTACATCAGAACTATCTACATATGCAACATTATCAACAAAGGGGGTGGTGGAGTTTTAACAGCAGCAAACCAGCTTTGACTCAGTGGCTAACCTATACTACGAGTATCCGAAACTTCTTTGAGGTGAGAAGACGCACACGAGTCCACATATTCACCATATCAATACTACACTATGGATCCGTTCCCGTCTCCCTACGAGGAGGCCATCCATGGCACTCACGCTTATTTTGCGGATTTTAGAGTATCCACTTCAAGTTGTCTATGTACTACATAAGTCCTCCAAGTTTCCATATCCGAGGAAAACGGCTATTCGAATAGATAATGTTGACCCTGCAGTGGTGTACTTCTTCACACATGCTGTCGCCACTTATCGCCCTGTACACGTCATGTACCTCGGCAACCTTCAATCGGAAGCCGGGCGAGGGTGTCGGCCACGACCTGACTAACCACACAAGTCTCTCATCCAGGTTTATCGCCTATTCGAGTTCCATCCGCAAGGAGTTCCGGCCGAAGTCTCCAGTACGGCCCCAAACGATGTGTGCAGGGTTCCCAAGCCCACCATCCGGGTGCCACTTGGTACACCGTGCCACGGTGCCTAGTCTGTCCCAAGCCCGTCCCGTCGGACACCACCTGGTAGACAAGTAGCACTACCTACAAACGCTAGAAACTAGTTGCAACTCCTGGACAGAGATCAAGTGGATTAATAAGCCGAGAGGGGCCGGATAACTGGAACCCAATTGTGGTAGTAACTGGACTTGGATAACATACACAGAACTCAGTGCTTAGGGACGGTTCCAATGAGACAACCCACCATGTACTCCTACATGGCCTCTCATCGCTACCTTTACCAAACGTGTTCACACACTTAGCCTTTATCGGTAGGACATGTTCACCACTCCAATTCATTCCCGATGAATCAGACCTGACACAACTCTAAGCATAGCTAGCATAAAGGAAACAAGAATGGATAAGTAGGCACATCAAGGCTCAAGAAACTCCTACTCATGCTAGTGGGTTTCAACTAGTTACTGTGGCAATGACAGGTCATGCAGAGGAATGGGTTCAACTACCGCAGCAGAAAAGTAGCAGTTGAATAGTTGTTGTCCTAATGCAGTATAAGGAGCAAGAGCGAGAGAGTGGGATTTATCGAAATGCTCAAGGGGGTTTGTTTGCTTGATAGAAGGACAAAGGGGCACTGCTCCTCTGACAGGTACTCGGGAACACCTTCCGGAGTGGAACCTATCGAGAAGAAACGGTGCCGGCAACCAATACACAAAGAAATGCAACAAAATGATGCATGAACATGACATGTGCAAATGCTAGTATTTGGGCTAATGCAAGATGCTACCAAGTTGGTTGAAGCCCATTTGAATCAAAGATACAAATGCAATTCAAAATGAAGCATTTAAAATGCCCATATTATGTTTTCACTTATACAGCATGTATAAGTTGGTTTTTCATGCATGTAACAGGCATAAATGGATTTCTTGCATTTTTCTGATAATTTTTCATATATAAATTATTTCATTCTGAGCTACGGTTGAATTACTATGAATTTTTGAAGTTTTGGATATTTTCTGGAAATAATAAATCATTTAAGATTTATTTAAATTCCAGAAAGGAATTATTGCGTCAGCATGACCTCACAGTGACGTCAGCAGGTCAACGGCTCGGTCCAGGTCAAACCTGGACATGGGGCCCGCATCTTAGTGTCACAGGGCTAATCCTATTTTAGTTAAACCTAAACTAGGTAATTAGCTGGGGCTGGCCCCACATGTCAATGACCCAGGGGAGGTCAAACCCCTAGTCAACAGGCCCAACACGCCGGCGGCTCGTCGCCGGCGACAGCACGCACGGCGGAGGCTCGGGTTTCGCCCTCAGGCGACCAAAAGGATGGCAGAGGGGCTCTGCATGGAGCTGGGCGTGCGCCGCATCCAGGGAAACACACGAGAGGGGCCGGGGTGGCCGGAGTCGACGGCACCGACGAGCGGAGCGGCGCCGGAGTTCGGAAGTCGATGGAAACGGGGCTACGGAGCACCAGGGGAGGAGCTGGTGAGTGCATCGTGCTCCTAGGGGTGCGCTGAGCGTGTTGATGAGCTCGGACACGGGTGGCAGCAGTTGTGGCCATGGCGGCGCCATGGACGGCGGCATCGATCTTCGGCCGAGGTGGAAAACATGGCTAGAGGACGAACGCGTCGACTGGGAGAGGGGCGAGGGGCGTACAAGCTCACAGCGGTTCCGCAGGGTTGGTCAGTGGGCTCAGGGAGGGGCCGGAGCAAGCGGGGCGGCGATGGAGATATCCGGTGCCGGGATGTTGAAGAAAACGGCGTGGAGGCGCTCGGGGGCGTCCGACGTTGCATAGTTCGACGAGGAGGAAGAGGGGTACTAGGTGGAGCTCTTGGGCATCTCAGGGCGTCGCCAGAATGGCGGTGTCCGCGGTAGTGGCAAGCGGTGGCGACGGAGGCGTTCGGGCATGAAGAACAGAGGAGGGGAAGAGCGTTCGGGGGGAGAGAGAGGGAGACGCAGGGGTCGAAGGAGGTGCGTGGCGACGCGAGGGAAGGTCCAGGCGACGGGAGGACAGCCAGGCAGGGTGGAGGTGGCGCGCGGTGGCCGCGCGCGTGCGTCGTGCCCAGCTTCTCCTCTGCCTACTGGCATGGTAGAAGACGAGGCTGCCCCTGGTGGGCTGGGCCGCCAGGTAGGCTGGCCACCTGGGCTGTAACAGTGCCAGGCCTCACGTAAGCTTTTCCTTTTTTTTGTTTTCTTTTCTATTTCTGACATTTGTTTTTGGCTTAAAATAAATACTAGCACAAAATAAAAATGTTGAGATTCCTTGTGACCACTAGTTATAATATACCAGAGGCCCTCACCAAATTCCAACATTTTTGGTGCCTTTAAAATATTTATATTATTTTAAACAACTCCAATTGAAATACATAGGGGTTCATTCAAAAATCCAAAATATTTAGCAAAAATGTGCATCACCTCTGGTTGTTGTTTGCAACATTTTCCAAAGACCATGAACATTTTTGAAGAGCATTTTGGGTTTACTGAAATTCCAATTTTAATTTGAACCTATTTGAATTTGCTTTGGTGCTAGGGTTTGAAACATCCCCATTTCAACTTCATTTGAAAATTTAAACATGATGCAAAAAGCAAGCCTAGGATCATACCAGAACTAGGGATGTGACAGCAAGGCCTTGTCAAGCTCAGCAGTTTTGGCTTTATTCCCCTTCTCTAGGAATTCACAGCGGCTAGTAGAACTTTTCAGTTCGAGTGCCATCGTGGATATTTTCTCCTTGTCTCGGTGGCGAGCAGCTTGTTCGGCCTTCAACTCGGCCGATGCCTTTTTGGCAGCCACATTACTAAACTGGGCCTGCACCTTGGCCCGGGCAAGGTCCGCCCGAAGAATCTCAATAGCGGCGGCACCATATGCAGCCATGCATATTCCAATATGCAACTTTCTGTGTCACGCTTATATTACAAACACGTATATGTAAGGATTGCTCCGAATACATACCATGTGACTCATCAAGATGCATGTTGATAAGCGCGATATCATTATCTGCCTCACCAATCTTGTGTTGTAAATCTGCAACCTCTACAGTCCGGGCAGTTTCCGGCGAGGTCACAGCCTGTGTTCCAATTAATCATATTATTTCCTGGGCATATCTTTTCATCCTCCGATCGCCTCCCTCGGGAAGCCAATCAGAGTCTCAGGGGCTACTATCTATACACATGTGTATTTCGCGAATAAAACACAATTGCACATATTACAGTATAAACCTCAAAGCCTCTTAGTAGGCTCGCAAAGGCCTCATTCAATCCGCTCTTCACGGACAGGACCTTTTTAACCACCGTGCACATCAAGGTATGATGTTCCTCTAAGATGGACGCGTGCCACAGCATGTTCGTCAAGATATCCGGCGCCTCCGGGTCTCCGGAGGCTGCCGTAGGAGTACGTCCACCCTTTGAAGGGATCCGTTTATTCGTATCCAACTGTATACCGGATTGTTCGGGGCCTTCATTATTGGTCCCCGGGCCCTGGGCCACTGAAGTATCACCTTTGGGTAATGTCTTCATCATCCCTTGCACCACCTGTTGGTCGGTGGAGACCCTCCGTGAAGACACCTCGAAGTTGTCCGCCCTATTGGGCGGAGAAGCCGGTGGAGGCGTCTCGCTTTCCATCATCTCGGGGAGAAGGTCCCCCGAAGAAGAGGATTGTTGTAGAAGACTGTGTGCCGAGCTCTAAAAAACATATATTCCAGGCATTACAAGAAAAGAACAGGATATGTTTAAAACATCCTTGTTCACTTACGATTTGGCATGAGGCTTGTCCTCATCATGAGACTGTGCTTCGACGTCCTCCAAGCCCGAGCCACCCAACAAAGGCATCTTGCCTCGCTTAGGAGCCTGTTTTCCCAAATCTTCGGAGGTGGCCCTTGTCTTCCCATGTGGGGAGGAGACAATGGCCCCCCTTCACTTTTGTCTTCGGATGAGGGAATTTTGATTCCTACGGACACAATGTCTAATGTACCCTTGGAATAGGGGCCATCTTTGGTTTTTCCACTCTCTGTCCCGCCCTCCTTCACAGGCATCTGGTATGGTGCCAGGGCCAGCATCCTTGTTAGAAAAGGATTCGCGGGGCCTTCAGAAAGAGGGGCCAAAAACATAATTAGTTCCACCTTCTTTTTCCAGCCCTGGAAGTAGATAGCTTGCTCAGTACCATATTACGGTATGCGTAATTACAAAGTGTTCGAGAGGCAAGTGCTTACCGGGGTATCCGGACGGTTGCAGTTAAGGCCAGCGTCCTCAGTAGTGTCCGGCCAATGTTTTCGCTTCTCGAAAAATAACTTCCACATCCCTTCGTGCGTAGTGCCGAAGAAGTGTTGGAGGGTTCGTGATCCTTCTAGATTAAGCTCCCACATACGGCGAGACCTGCGCTGGCATGGAAGGATTCTGCGAACTAGCATCACTTGAATCACGTTGACAAGATCGATGTCTCTCTCAAGGAGGGTTCGGATGCGGCTCTATAGAGTCTGCACTTCATCAACTGATCCCCAGTCTAGCCCCTTGTTAATCCATGATGCAAGCTGTGGCGGAGGGCCGGAACGGAACGCGGTATAGCTACCCACTTGGTACTACGGAGTTCCATGAAATAAAACCACTCTCGCTACCATTGGTTGGAGGTTTCGATGAAAGAGCCTTTTGGCCAGGGAGTGTTGGTAACTTTGCTCACTACAGCACCGCCGCACTCTGCCTGTTCCCCGTAAATTACCTCCGGCTTCACACTAAAGGTCTTGAGGCATAAGCCGAAGTGTGGGGGGATTCGAAGGAAGGCCTCGCATGTGATGATAAACGCCGAGACGTGGAGGAAGGAGTCCGAAGCTAGATCGTAAAAATCTAGTCTGTAATAAAACATTAGCCCCCGGACGAAGGGGTGAAGAGCGAACCCTAGCCCTCGGAGGAAGTGGGATATGAATACGACCCTCTCGCTAGATCTGGGGGTCGGAATAACCTGTCCTTGAGCAGGAAGCCTATGGTGTAGCTCCGTGGTCAAGTATCTGGCCTCCTGAAGCTTTGCAATATCCTCCTCTGTAACGGAGGAAGCTACCCATTGGCCTTCAGGGCTGGGTTCGGACATGACGGGGAGGCTTGAAGCAGTGAAGTCGAACCTTGGGTGCTAGAACTCGAGGTTGGGAAGGCTGGGGAGAAGTTTGGCATAAAAAAGACGACCCTTGTTTCCTTTATAAAGGTAGCTTGTATTGAACGCCTCCTCCTAAGCCTAAGAACCTGCCTATTCCTAAGGAATCTTTCCCGCAGGACGGTTGGGTTACCCACGCTCGTATTGATGAAAATCCTGCAATAAGGGGACACGATCTCTTCTTCGACAAGATGTGCCAATAAAAACCATGCTCTGAAATGTGGAACGACGGAACGGGAAACATTTCGAAATAGTGGCTGAGAAAGCATGACATCACATTACTAAAGTTGTCAGCAGAGCGGATTCGTGAAATACTATACTCTCTACGGCTGTGTGTTGCAGATCCGTACACGTTTGTTTTGTCCGAAGACTATCTTGGAGTTCGGAAGGAGGAACCCACCTTGCAATGTCGAAGACAGATCTATGCGCCGGATACCTTGTCATTGAAGCCAGGTTCAGGGGCTACTAAGGGAGTCCTGGACTAAGGGGTCCTCGGGCGTCCGGCCTGTTAGCCATGGGCCGGAGTGATGGGCTGTGAAGATGCGAAGACCGAAGACTGCACTCGTGTCCAGATGGGACTCTCCCTGGCGTGGAAGGCAAGCTAGGGAGCCGGATATGTAGATTAATTTCCTTTGTAACCGACCTTGTGTAACCCTAGATCCTCCCGATGCTTATATAAACCAGAGGACATAGACCATAAAGGAGATATACTCATTACCAAAGTCATACAGGCTAGACTTCTAGGGTTTAGCCATTAAGATCTCGTGGTAGATCAACTCTTTTAATACTCATATCCGTCAAGATCAATCAAGCAGGAAGTAGGGTATTAGCTCCATAGAGAGGGCCCGAGCCTGGGTAAACATCGTGTCCCCTATCTCCTGTTACCATCAACCTTAGACACATAGTTCGGAACCCCCTACCCGAGATCATCCAGTTTTGACACCGACAGGACTCCCATTCCCAGAACGCTGACAGATGCATATGCCACGACCTTGCCATGTTGCATGAGTACGCATCCTATGCCTCGCCTGCATGCCTTGCAATAAATATCAAATCTTCGATAAATATCAAGAAGCGTGAACACTGGTGTTGTGGTTAAAAGAATCTTCAACTTACAAAAACTTTTCTCGCAGGCCTTTGTCCATTCAAAATTCTAATTCTTCTTGAGAAGTTCTGTCATTTGCTTGGCGATCATTGAGAAGCCTTCAATAAATCGCCGGTAGTAGCTGGCAAGACCCGAGAAACTTTTGATTTCTGACACGGTAGCAGGTGCCATCCTATTTAATACCTCTATGACCTGGCTTGGATCCACGACCACTCCTTGAACTGATAGAATGTACCCAAGAAATCCCACTTCCTTGAGCCAAAACTCACACTTGCTGAATTTGGTGTACAATTAATGGTCTCAAAGTCATTGCAATACTACTCAAAGATATTGTTATTTCTCTTATTCTCCTTTGTAATATATGAGAATGTCGTCGATTAACACCACCACAAATTTGTCCGAGAAATCCATGAACAACTTGTTCATCGTATGCATGAAGAGTGCGGGGGCGTTGGTCAGACCAAATCACATGACTGTGTACTCATATAGACCATAGCAAGTGGTGAAAACGGTCTTGGGAATGTCTTCGTTCTTGGTTTTTAGTTGATGATACCCGGTTCATAGATCAATCTTGGAGAATATCTGAGCCCCACTCAATTGATCAAACAAGTCATCAATCCTGGGAAGCAGGTACCTGTTTTTTATGGTGACATCATTAAGGTTGCGGTACTCAACACACATCCGGAGACTACCATCCTTCTTGCCCATGAATATAGCAGGTGATGACCCCATGCCAAAGAACTAGGGAAAATGTGTCATTTTTCGAGCATCTTATCCAGTTGTTTCTTCAATTTCACTAACTCGGATGAAGGCATACGATAATATTTCTTGTAAATAGGTGTCGTCCTGGGCACAAGATCGATGGAAAATTCATGCTCACGGTCTGGTGGCATCCTTGGCAATTCTTAAGGAAATACATCTGGAAATTCACTGACCACTGGAATCAACTCCATGTCTGATGCAATGGTCGTATTAATCATTTCCTCCCATGGCATGGTTCTATGAGCAAAGAGCTGAGTTGACTCCCTAAAGGATTTATGAATGTTACTTCCCGGGTTGCAGAGTTGATACAGACTTGATGCTTTGTCAGCCAGTCCATTCCTAGAATGACATCTAGCATCATAGATTCAATATATGCCAAGGTAGTAGGGAAAATAACTCCATGGATGTCTATCTCCAATCCTCGGCATACAACATCGTTTGGAGCATGGATCCTGGGGATTGTACCACCATAAAGTTTTCCAGAAGAATGCAAGAAAACTTGTTCTAGGCAACAAAACTCCGCGAAATGAAAGAATGGGAATCGTCCGAATTGAATAAAGTTGTTGCAGGTATGTTATTAACAGGAAACATACCAATGATCGCTTATGGTGCTTCTTAGAATTCTTCTGCGGAGAGATGATGACATGCTCATGAATAAGCTTCTAAGCTGGGAAGGACCCCATGTTGTTGACTTTTGACTTGAAAGTTGTAGGTGGCTTGCCATTCTTGTGACACTGTCTTGCATAATGTCCAACTTGACCACGAGTGAAGCAGGAGTTGTTACGTTGATGATCTTCCTTCACTGGGTTGGTAACAATGTTCTTGATGTGATTCTCTCTCTTGTCGTTACCCTGCTGCCAGGTTGGCTTGAACACAAACTGAGGCTATTGGCAAGTACGTGCCTTATGAATAATCTGCCCAGTCTTCTTGGGCTCAAATTTGCGTTTGCAATCTTCATAAGTCGACTTGTGCTCATTGTCAAGCTTATGTTCCCTCTCTACAATGAGAGCCTTGTTCACAAAGCTCTGGAAATCGAGAATGTCTAGCATGCTAAGAGTGCATCGAAGGATATGGTTGAGTCCTCCAAGGAACCAGTCTATCTTCCCTGCTTCAGTGGGTATATCATGAATGGAATAGCGGGCCAGGTGATTGAACTTGTTTAAATACTCACTTACTGATAGATTCCCTTGTGTAAGAGCAAGGAATTCTTGCTACTTGACCTTCATGATGTCGGCGGGAATATGATACTTGTGAAATTTGTCCTGCAATTTATCCCAAGTGATCTCGTCTTCAGCAGGCCACATAGCTTTAGTATTATCCCACCATATAGCAGCTAGTCTTCCAAGATAATGATTAGTAAACAGAACCTTGTCGATATCTTCTATGCGAGCAATTTGTAACTTCCTCTCAATCATCCTTAGCCAATCATAGGCCTCCATAGGATCTGCAGCTTGACTGAAACTGGGAGGCTTGATCCACGGAAAATATGACAACTTGGAGTGATTGCCATTATTATTGTTGTTCTGCCCAACCATAGCCTACATACTTCTTAGAGATTCAAGCAAGTCTTGGTTCCTCTTCTCTTCAAACATGCGCATAATTCGCTCGGTTGTCGGTTGTTGTGATGGAGGTGGTGGTGGAGGCTGATATGGTTCTGGAGACTATCCTGCCTATCTAGCGGATCGACGAACAGGAATATCATCGCCACCATGACTATTGCAGCCACACCTCGTCATCCTATATTTGTTTCCCAATACGAAGCATCGAGATGAGCAACATCCATAAAGGAAAAAAATAAAAAGGCAAAGCGACAACCCCGAGAAAAGCGAGCAAAAACCAAGGCGTATAAAAGTCACAACATAATTATACAAAACCTCCACATCATACATGGAAAGAAAATCATCATGGATAGTACGACTACAAACATACAACTACACAACATGGCATCCTTGTCTACTCGTGAAGGCAATGATCGCACTGGCACTCTGTTGATCCTGCAAGGGTCTCCTGAGCCTCCGACTCTGAGTCAGAACTGATAACGTTAACAGAAACCTCCGGAGCAAAGGAATCAAGACGACGCTGATGAGATGTCTCTCCCATAGGAGCGGGTGCCGAATGGGTGTGAAGCATAGGGGCAGCGGGAGTAGTGAGAAGTAAAGGCCACTCGGTAGGAGACTCATGCGGTGTCACCGTCGAGGTCTCTGATTTACTCTGAGGGGTAACCGGATTAGGTGGAGAGATCGTAACTGAGGTAACTAGAGGACGGTAAACAAGTGAAGTTGGAGCAAAAACAAATCGAGCAGCAGCAATAGCCTCTTGAGCGCGGGTCAGCTCCTGGGTTAGACTGGAAATCAGAAGGTACCTAGCCATTATGTAATGAGAAAGGTGGCTGGCGGAACGGTCGCACTCCGGATTAGTGATAGGAAAACGGATGCGCCCAACATCGAACATGGACAGGTACTAATAGAAACCTGGGTGAGTCTGCATCTAGATCTCGTTGTAGCATAGATCAACGAGAGCCTCAAAGGCAGCAAACTGGACCGCCTGATCGGGTGAAGAAGCAAATCCGCCCTTGGTAGAGCGGGTATAGGTGCCGGTCAGGGTATTGTTTGATACGTCTCCAATGTATCTATAATTTTTTATTGCTCCATGCTATTATAATATCTGTTTTGGAGGTTAATGGGATTTATTTTACACTTCTATATCAATTTTGGGACTAACCTATTAACCAGAGGCCCAACCCAAATTGCTGCTTTTTTGCCTATTTCAGTGTTTCGCAGAAAAGGAATATCAAACAAAGTCCAAACGGAATGAAACCTTCGGGAACTTGATTTTCTCAACAAATGTGATCCAGGAGACTTGGAGTGGGCGTCAAGAAACAATCGAGGAGGCCATGAGGCAGGGGGCGCGCCTACACCCCAAAGCGCGCCCTCCACCCTCGTGGGCCCCTCGTTGCTCCACTGACCTACTTCTTCCTCCTATATAAGTCCACGAACCCCACAAACATCCAGGAGCACCACGAAAACCTAATTCCACTGCTGCAACCTTCTGTACCCGAGAGATCCCATCTCGGGGCCTTTTCCGGAGCTTCATCGGAGGGGGCATTGATCATAGAGGGCCTCTACATCAACTCCATGGCCTCTCCGATGATGTTTGAGTAGTTTAGTTTAGACCTTCGGGTCCATAGCTAGTAGCAAGATGGCTTCTTCTCTCTCTTTGAATCTCAATACAAAGTTCTCCTTGATTCTCTTGGAGATCTATTCGATGTAATCTTCTTTTGCGGTGTGTTTGTCGAGATCCGATGAATTGTGGGTTTATGATCCATATTATCTATGAACAATATTTGATTATTCTCTGAATTCTTTTATGTATGATTGGTTTATCTTTGCAAGTCTCTTCGAATTATCAGTTTGGTTTTGCCTACTAGATCGATCTTTCTTGCAATGGGAGAAGTGCTTAGCTTTGGGTTCAATCTTGCGGTGCTCGATCCCAGTGACAGAAAGGGAAACGACACGTATTGTATTGTTGCCATCGAGGATAAAAAGATGGGGTTTATATCATATTGCATGATTTTATCCATCTACATCATGTCATCTTGCTTAAGGCGTTACTCTGTTCTTATGAACTTAATAGTCTAGATGCATGCTGGATAGCGGTCGATTTGTGGAGTAATAGTAGTAGATGCAGAATTGTTTCGGTCTACTTGTCGCGGACGTGATGCCTATATACATGATCATGCCTAGATATTATCATAATTACTTGCTTTTCTATCAATTGCTCGACAGTAATTCGTTTACCCACCGTAATACTTATGCTCTTGCAAGAAGCCACTAGTGAAACCTATGGCCCCCGGGTCTATCTTCCATCATATTAATCTTCCAACACTTACCTATTTCTATTGCTGTTTATTTTACATTGTATCTTTATTTCTCTTTATCATACAAATACCAAAAATATTATCTTGTCATATCTTTCAGATCTCACTCTCGTAAGTGACCGTGAAGGGATTGACAACCCCTTTATCGCGTTGGTTGCGAGGTTCTTATTTGTTTATGTAGGTGCGTGGGACTCGAGCGTGATCTCCTACTGGATTGATACCTTGGTTCTCAAAAACTAAGGGAAATACTTACGCTACTTTACTGCATCACCCTTTCCTCTTCTAGGGAAAACCAACGCAGTGCTCAAGAGGTAGCATTGTTGTGCATGACAACCCATGCATGGTACTCACACACCACATCTACAAGCTGCTCCCGGTACACCTGGTACACCGGGTCATCACCGTCGGGATAGAGTCAGAACCAAACGTTACACAATAGGTAATGAAAAGTGGAGGGTGCCTGCTCGGGCTGATACGGGTATGGAACAGGAGCCATCTACACTCACAACATTGTCCGTTAGTAATAAAATAAATTGTACGCATGCAATGCAGCAACCAAGTGCAAATGCACAAACAAAACACCCAAGGCCTTCTATCTACTGTTTTCTAACGTGTCGACGGTCTAGGGCGTCCTATAGTCAGCGCAGCTCTGATACCAAGCGTTGTGGCACCCCTGCTCAGAACAACCGATTTACCTTGCATTGCCATCCTAGAGATCAAGTCTTTGGGCAATACACAACAACTTGGTACAGAAAAAACCACTTTTATTGATTTCTTGTGGAAACATAGGTTCGATGGGTACATGATGAAGCGAGGCCAAGCGGCACACTCGCTGTGGTTGCACTTATGTACATTATTTAGCAGACATGACATGGGCCTTGAGGAAACATCTACGCGACAGCGGAAAGATGACGTAGAGGAACACCATCTCACAGGGACACTATCGGGACACGACCTAGATTGTGACAAATGGAACAACCCCAACTACTGGTATGGCTTCTCCTGAAACTGGCATGACATGCCAGGTGAGTACTTTGAATGTACTCGCAACCTCATAGCAAGGAAAGCAAATATGACAAACAACAACAAGACATTTATCAAGTTTTAATGCATGAACAAGATGAAGTAACCATGTAGTGCTCATCGTGCAACGGTTATGGTCCCTCAGACCAACTTACCATCTTTTGTTATCTCATAACCCTCACTACCAACTTACCATCGTGATCCTCACTAGATCACATCCGAAACCACATAGTAGTCATCACAAGACTACCAACTTCTGCATGTGCCATGTTTGATTTTTTGTGTGCGGATTAGTTATTTCTATTGACCCACGGTGTGACCTACTACAAACTATATCCATAACCAAGGGCACGGCTATCAATAGATTATAAATTGTGCAGAGGTTAGTACAGTCTACCCACACTAAAGAATTCATGGCCCTGTGCTCCCATTCGGGTGGACCAACGACATTCTGACAAAATCAATCTATTGCATGGCACTCTCCCAGTCACTCCAACAAACTCCCCTTTTGTGCTAAGTCCTGGGTGGCCTCGATGTCACTACGTGACATCCACCACCTTCGTGGCCGACCACCGTCATGGCCAACCAAAATAAAACGCCCCAAACAGGGACAATGGTACCATACAACTTCGGGCACACAAGGTTATGGCTGCCTACGGAGCCAGGGCAGCACGAGCAGATAACCTTCCTTGGTTGGAGGCATCAGCGAGAGGCGACAATAAACCGAATTAGGTCCTCCCCATCCAGGGAAGTGTGGTTGCATTGGTGAGCTTGATTCGGTGGCACCATAACTCGATAAACAACTTGTTCATGTTGAATTAACATCATGTTTAACTTGAATTTAAAATGATACGAGTCATAGTATGAAATGAAATGCACGGGCCATGAATAACAATAATGAATGCATCAACATGTAGCATGATCTCTACTCCACATAATACCAAGATGACATGAATTATTCTGAAAAGATGCGACATGGATGAAATAATATGCACAAGCTTCATATAGCAAATGATTTAAAATGAATGGAATAAGAATGAATTTTAATACAAGTAAAATCATTGTTATTACAGTGTCATCCTTGCAAATGATTGTTTTAGCTTGCCTTAGTTTAGAGGAGTGTCACAATACTCTCCAAGGCAATTAGAACCTTATGAAAATAATTAAAACACAAAAAGAAAATGTCACATAAAGCCTTTTATTGCACCAGAAAATATCTACAGCAAAGAAAATCCTCAAATTTGGCAGACAGAAACTTTAGCTCATAACAAAACTAGTGCAAAAAGGATCAACACATTTGGAATTGTAGTTTAGGAGATATGGCTGGTCAAAGTTGTGGACAGAATATATGAAAATAACTGGCATTTAGAAAATCGTAAAGAGGCCACATCGAAGGCATATTTCAGAATATGCCTCTTATACCCCTTCCGGTGGGCAAGAGAGAGGCTGGCAGGTGGGGCCTCCTATCAGGTTTAAGAGAGAGAGAGAGATTGAGAGAGAGAGAGGTGATACGTCTCCAACGTATCTATAATTTTTGATTGTTCCATGCTATTATATTATCTGTTTTGGATGTTTAATGGGCTTTGTTATGCACTTTTATATTATTTTCGGGACTAACCTACTAACCAAAGGCCCAGTGCAAATTGCTGTTTTTTTGCATATTTCAGTGTTTCGCAGAAAAGGAATACCAAACGGAATGAAACCTTCGGGAGAGTTATTTTTTGAATAAACGCAATCCAGGAGACTTTGCATGGACGTCAAGGAAGCAACGAGGAGGCCACGAGGTAGGAGGGCGCGCCTAGGGGGTAGGCGCGCCCCCACCCTCGTGGGCCCCTCGTGGCTCCACCGACCTACTTGTTTTGCCTATATGTACTCATATACCCCGAAAACATCCGAGAGCACCACGAAACCCTATTTCCACTGCCACAACCTTCTGTACCCATGAGATCCCATCTTGGGGCCTTTTCCGGTGCTCCACCGGAGGGGGAATCGATCACGGAGGGCTTCTACATCAACTGCATGGCCTCTCGGATGAAGTGTGAGTAGTTTACCACAGACCTTTGGGTACATAGTTATTAGCTAGATAACTTCTTCTCTCTCTTTGGATCTAAATACAAAGTTCTCCTTGATTCTCTTGGAGATCTATTCGATGTAATTCTTTTTGCGGGGTGTTTGTCGAGATCCGATGAATTGTGGGTTTATGATAAAGATCATCTATGAACAATATTTGATTCTTCTCTGAATTCTTTTATGCATGACTTAATATCTTTGCAAGTCTCTTCGAATTATCAGTTTGGTTTGGCCTACTAGATTGATCTTTCTTGCAATGGGACAAGTGCTTAGCTTTGGGTTCAATCTTGTGGTGTCCTTTCCTAGTGACAGCAGGGGCAGCAAGGCACGTATTGTATTGTTGCCATCGAGGAAAAAAAGATGGGGTTTATATCGTATTGCTTGAGTTTATCCCTCTACATCATGTCATCTTGCCTAATGCGTTACTCTGTTCTTATGAACTTAATACTCTAGATGCATGCTGGATAGCGGTCGATGTGTGGAGTAATAGTAGTAGATGCAGAACCATTTCAGTCTACTTGTCGCGGACGTGATGCCTATGTACATGAGGATGCCTAGATATTCTCATAACTATGTGCTTTTCTATCAATTGCTCGACAGTAATTTGTTCACCCATCGTAGAATTTGCTGTCTTGAGAGAAACCACTAGTGAAACCTATGGCCCCCGGGTCTATCTTCCATCATATTATTTTTCCTATCTATTTTTGCCACCTTTTATTTTGTAATCTTTTTTTCCAATCTATACAACAAAAATACAAAAAATATTTATCTTATTATCTTTATCAGATCTCACTTTTGCAAGTGGCCGTGAAGGGATTGACAACCCCTTTTATCGCGTTGGTTGCATGGTTCTTATTTGTTTGTGCAGGTAAAAGGACTTGCGTGTAGTCTCCTACTGGATTGATACCTTGGTTCTCAAAACTGAGGGAAATACTTATGCTACTTTGCTGCATCACCCTTTTCTCTTCAAGGGAAAACCAACGCATGCCCAAGAGGTAGCAAGAAGGATTTCTGGCGCCATTGCCGGGGAGGCTTACACCAAGTAAAGTCAAGATTTGATCTCCCAGCAACTAGCCATTTCTGGCGCCATTGCCGGGGGGATCTACGCCAAGTCAATACATACCAAGTACCCATCACAAACTCTTATCCCCCACATTACATTATTTGCCATTTGCCTCTCATTTTCCTCTCCCCCATTTCAACTTTGCCGTTTTATTCACCCTTCTTCCGTTCGACCTTTTGTTTGCTTGTGTTACCATGTACCTTCTTTTTGCTTGCATCTTCGGTTGCTAAAAGTTTATGGATCCTCATCCACGTGCTAATCTCTTTAAGAGATCCAATTATGATGAATCTATTGCTAGTGAGTTGAGTGCACTAGATTATCTTTAAGAGGTTTTGCTTGAAATTTGTGAATCTGAAAAATGTGATGAATTACTTTATGAAGTGATTCACGATAGATCTTTGAATAAAAAGCATGATTGAAATGATTTTATTATAAATTCTATTGATGTAAATTGTGCTAATAATATGCAAAACCCTAAGCTTGGGGATGCTAGTTTTGCTATGTCCTGTATTTGTTGCAATGATCATGATTGGGGTGATTCTTCTTATGATCTTGAAAATTTATTTAAGCCCCATGATGAATATGAGATTGATAATAATTTTTGCAATAATATTGAAAGTGGGTTTGGAAGATTGTCAACTTTTGATCCCACATATTTGGAGAATGTTCAATCTTATGAAGTTTTTGATAAAAGTGGGTTTGGAGAGGTCATGACTTTAGTTAATGTTAAACCCACTATTTTGGAAGAGGGTCAACTTTGCATGCATGTGGATCATGAAGAGAAAATTTTATGTGATAGCTATATTGTTGAATTTGATTATGATCCTACATGTAATTATCTTGAGAGATGAAATTATGGTTGTAGAGATTTTCGAATCACTAAATTACCTCTCGTTATGTTGAGATTGCTATTGTTTCTTTCCGCTTCCTTGCATATGCTAGTTTTTGCTTGCTATGATAATTTTTCCCTATAAAATGCCTATGCATAGGAAGTATGTTAGACTTAGATGTGTTTGTCACGTGTTTTATGATGCTCGCTTCGTTTTTCAATTGCTATCTTTCATGTGAGCATCATTAAAATTATAGATTCCTGGCTACGGGCGTTAAACGATAGCGCTTGTTGGGAGGCAACCCAATTTTATTTTTGTTCCTTGCTTTTTTTCATGTTTAGTAATAAATAAATCATTTAACCTCTGTGATTATTGTGTTTTTTATGTTTCAATTAGTGTTTGTGCCAAGTAAAGCCTTTAGGATATTCTTGTATGATTGTTATTTGATCTTGCTGAAAAAAACAGAAAGTATGCGCTCATGAAAATAATTTGCATTTTTAACCAGAGAGCGATAAAATACTGATTCAAACTTCAGTAGATAAATATAAAAATTATTTAGGTCTTCCTAATTTGGTAGAAATTTTGTAGTTACAGAAGTATTCGAAACCTACATATTACTACAGACAGTTCTATTTTTGACAGATTCTGTTTTTCTTATGTTGTTTGCTTATTTTGATGAATCTATGGCTAGTATCGGGGGCTATGAACCATAGAGAAGTTGGACTAAAGTAGGTTTAACACCAATATAAATAAATAATGAGTTCATTACAGTACCTTAAGTGGTGATTTGTTTTCTTATACTAACGGACCTCATCAGATTTTCTGTTGAGTTTTGTGTTGTGAAGTTTTCAAGTTTTTGGGTAAAGATTTGATGGATTTTGGAACAAGGAGTGGGAAGAGCTTAAGATTGGGCATGCCCAAGGCACCCCAAGGTAAAATCCAAGGAAAACCAAAAGCCTAAGGTTGGGGATGTCCCGGAAGGCATCCCCTCTTTCGTCTTCTTCTATCGGTTACTTTACTTGAGGCTATATTTTTATTCACCACATGATATGTGTTTTGCTTGGAGCGTCTTGTATGATTTGAGTCTTTGCTTTTTAGTTTACCACAATCATCCTTGCTGTACACACCTTTTTGGTGAGACACACATGAATCAGAATTTATTAGAATACTCTATGTGCTTCACTTATATCTTTTGAGCTAGATAATTTTTTCTCTAGCACTTCACTTATATTTTTAGAGCACGGTGGTGGATTTATTTTGTAGCAATTGGTGATCTCTCATGCTTCACTTATATTATTTTGAGAGTCTTATATAACAGCATGGTAATTTTATTTGGCTATAAAATTAGTCCTAATGTGATGAACATCCAAGTTGGGTATAGTAAAAACTATCATATAAAGTGCATCGAATGCTATGAGAAGTTTGATTCTTTATGATTGTTTTGAGATATGAAGATGGTGATATTAGAGTCATGCTACTTGAGTAGTTGTGAATTTGAGAAATACTTGTTCCAAAGTTTGTGATTCCCGTAGCATGCACATATGGTGAACCGTTATGTGATGAAGTGGGAGCATGATTTATTTATTGATTGTCTTCCTTATGAGTGGCGGTCGGGGACAAGCGATGGTATTTTCCTACCAATCTATCCCCCTAGGAGCATGTGCGTAGTACTTCGTTTAGATAACTAATAGATTTTTGCAATCAGTATGTGAGTTCTTTATGACTAACGTTGAGTACATGAATTATACGCACTCTCACCCTTCCACCATTGCTAGCCTCTCTAATACCGCGCACCTTTCGCCGGTATCATACACCCACCATATACCTTCCTCAAAACAGCCACCATACCTACCTATTATGGCATTTCCATAACCATTCCGAGATATATTTCCATGCAACTTACCGCCGTTCCGTTTGTTATGACACGCTTCATCATTGTCATATTGCTTTGCATGATCATGTAGTTGACATCGTATTTGTGGCAAAGCCACCATTCATAATTCTTTCATACATGTCACTCTTGATTCATTGCATATCCCGGTACACCGCCGGAGGCATTCACATAGTGTCATTGTTTTGTCACGGCAGATGTCCTTGTGAAAGGACTTAGTAGGGGAGCCATCGCTACGGGTTAGCTTAAAGGGGTGTAAAGCGGACAAAGGACGTGAGAGTTTATACTGGTTCGGCCCCTTACGGTGAAGGTAAAAGCCTACTCCAATTGTGATGGAATTGCTAGGGTTTTGATGACCAGGGAGCAAATCCGCTTTGCCTGGCTCTTGTTGTTGTGTGTTGTCCCTAAACCGCCGCCGGGTCTCCCCTTTATATACATAGGTCGACTCCTGCCGGTCTATAGAGTCCCGAGGCCGGATCATAAACGTGTCGGCTTGGTCTCTACTCCTATCTTATCATACAAGCATACATCAATGTCGGTTTATGTCTAAAGGCTTTAACCCGCCTTTGGGCCTTGGGCCTTCATGAAGCGTCATCATTCATATCTTCATGGGCTTCAAATAAGGTGATCATCATGGGGATAACCCTGCCTCTCCTGGCCGGTTTATGTCCTGTAGTAATATCCCCAACATTAGACCCCAGATTGATTTGAACTTGTTCATGTCAATCTTCAACGCTTAGAAAAATTCCCCCTTGCACCTTCGCATGGATCTTGTAAACTGCCGTGACGTCATCCTCCAGATTTGTAGTAAACTGCCGTGACATCACCTGTTCATTTATAGCCGAAGATACCCCTTTTATTAATGAGCATCCAACAATCGAAGCGACAACCTCGTTATACATCCATTTTTCGGGCTCCTCGATTCCCGCGCCTATCGCTTATCTCTT